>NC_132885.1:41665462-42005462 GCF_030463535.1 Salminus brasiliensis | reverse complement strand
TAGAGTTTGTATGGATTTACCAGACTGTTTGGTGAGTGTTACAGCACCCCCATCAGTCTGGTACAGTTAACCCCCCTATGGGGGAGGTTGTAGTGTTTACACTCGCTCTGCTTTCAGTTAGATTGCAAATAAACAGTAAGAGCTGCTTTGGTAAAGAGATCGTATATTAGGACCGGTTTGCCCCGATCCCCCAACTGTAGGCTGAGAAGCTAGCGGCTAGGCCTAGACTAGGCCTCTAACCATGCGACCAAGTGAAACTCGCACGGACATCAGCAGATATTTGGGGTTTTATTAGTAATGGAAAGCACCAAACAGCCCAGCACCTTTCCAACCACATCAGGTATTTTCCCATGAAACGAGGCAGCGAGTGCATGTCTGTGAGGGTGCTGAACAAGTCCCAGCCTGAAACTGCAACAGGGAAGTGCAGGAGCCACACATCCCCATCTCGGATCCAGTGTGACGCTAAAACGATGAAACTGTGAGAAATTAGTCAGAGAACAGAGTACGGCTTTCTCAGAGCCAATTCCCACCTCAGGACCGACCTAAGAGGGTATACTGGTCCAGATGTTATGCACCACCATCTAATTCAAGCCCCTTGGTTCTGAGTATCGTCCTAAACCGACCCCATCTGTTCACAGTCACTCAGTAAAGGTGTGCTTGGGTAGCTCTCAGGCTCCAGCTAGTAGCTTAGCTAGCTCCTCGGCCTACTAGCTCTGAGACGTGCTGGCTAATCAGTTTTCTCTGAGGCTTACTGGCTAACTAAGCTCTCAGCTGCTCGGGCGTACTAGCTAACTGTAGGTAGCTCTCAGGCGTACTAGCTAACTGTAGATAGCTCTCAGGCGTACTAGCTAACTTTAGGTAGCTCTCAGGCGTACTAGCTAACTGTAGATAGCTCTCAGGCGTACTAGCTAACTTTAGGTAGCTCTCAGGCTAACTGTAGGTAGCCCTCAGGCGTACTAGCTAACTGTAGGTAGCTCTCAGGCTAACTTTAGGTAGCTCTCAGGCGTACTAGCTAACTGTAGGTAGCCCTCAGGCGTACTAGCTAACTGTAGGTAGCTCTCAGGCGTACTAGCTAACTGTAGGTAGCTCTCAGGCTAACTGTAGGTAGCCCTCAGGCGTACTAGCTAACTGTAGGTAGCTCTCAGGCTAACTGTAGGTAGCTCTCAGGCTAACTGTAGGTAGCTCTCAGGCGTACTAGCTAACTGTAGGTAGCCCTCAGGCTTGCTAGCTAACTGTAGGTAGCTCTCAGGCCTACTAGCTAACTGTAGGTAGCTCTCAGGCTTACTAGCTAACTGTAGATAGCTCTCAGGCGTACTAGCTAACTTTAGGTAGCTCTCAGGCGTACTAGCTAACTGTAGATAGCTCTCAGGCGTACTAGCTAACTTTAGGTAGCTCTCAGGCTAACTGTAGGTAGCCCTCAGGCGTACTAGCTAACTGTAGGTAGCTCTCAGGCTAACTTTAGGTAGCTCTCAGGCGTACTAGCTAACTGTAGGTAGCCCTCAGGCGTACTAGCTAACTGTAGGTAGCTCTCAGGCGTACTAGCTAACTGTAGGTAGCTCTCAGGCTAACTGTAGGTAGCCCTCAGGCGTACTAGCTAACTGTAGGTAGCTCTCAGGCTAACTGTAGGTAGCTCTCAGGCTAACTGTAGGTAGCTCTCAGGCGTACTAGCTAACTGTAGGTAGCCCTCAGGCTTGCTAGCTAACTGTAGGTAGCTCTCAGGCCTACTAGCTAACTGTAGGTAGCCCTCAGGCTTGCTAGCTAACTGTAGGTAGCTCTCAGGCCTACTAGCTAACTGTAGGTAGCTCTCAGGCTTACTAGCTAACTGTAGGTAGCTCTCAGGCTTACTAGCTAACTGTAGGTAGCTCTCAGGCTAACTGTAGGTAGCCCTCAGGCCTACTAGCTAACTGTAGGTAGCCCTCAGGCCTACTAGCTAACTGTAGGTAGCTCTCAGGCGTACTAGCTAACTGTAGGTAGCTCTCAGGCTTACTAGCTAACTGTAGGTAGCTCTCAGGCTTACTAGCTAACTGTAGGTAGCCCTCAGGCCTACTAGCTAACTGTAGGTAGCTCTCAGGCTAACTGTAGGTAGCTCTCAGGCTAACTGTAGGTAGCTCTCAGGCGTACTAGCTAACTGTAGGTAGCCCTCAGGCTTGCTAGCTAACTGTAGGTAGCTCTCAGGCGTACTAGCTAACTGTAGGTAGCTCTCAGGCTTACTAGCTAACTGTAGGTAGCCCTCAGGCCTACTAGCTAACTGTAGGTAGCTCTCAGGCTAACTGTAGGTAGCTCTCAGGCTAACTGTAGGTAGCCCTCAGGCTTGCTAGCTAACTGTAGGTAGCTCTCAGGCTTACTAGCTAACTGTAGGTAGCTCTCAGGCTTACTAGCTAACTGTAGGTAGCCCTCAGGCCTACTAGCTAACTGTAGGTAGCTCTCAGGCTAACTGTAGGTAGCTCTCAGGCTAACTGTAGGTAGCCCTCAGGCTTGCTAGCTAACTGTAGGTAGCTCTCAGGCCTACTAGCTAACTGTAGGTAGCTCTCAGGCGTACTAGCTAACTGTAGGTAGCTCTCAGGCTTACTAGCTAACTGTAGGTAGCCCTCAGGCCTACTAGCTAACTGTAGGTAGCTCTCAGGCTAACTGTAGGTAGCTCTCAGGCTAACTGTAGGTAGCCCTCAGGCTTGCTAGCTAACTGTAGGTAGCTCTCAGGCCTACTAGCTAACTGTAGGTAGCTCTCAGGCGTACTAGCTAACTGTAGGTAGCTCTCAGGCGTACTAGCTAACTGTAGGTAGCCCTCAGGCTTGCTAGCTAACTGTAGGTAGCTCTCAGGCCTACTAGCTAACTGTAGGTAGCTCTCAGGCGTACTAGCTAACTGTGGGTAGCTCTCAGGCTTACTAGCTAACTGTAGGTAGCTCTCAGGCGTACTAGCTAACTGTAGGTAGCTCTCAGGCGTACTAGCTAACTGTAGGTAGCTCTCAGGCTTACTAGCTAACTGTAGGTAGCCCTCAGGCGTACTAGCTAACTGTAGGTAGCTCTCAGGCTTACTAGCTAACTGTAGGTAGCCCTCAGGCCTACTAGCTAACTGTAGGTAGCCCTCAGGCGTACTAGCTAACTGTAGGTAGCCCTCAGGCGTACTAGCTAACTGTAGGTAGCCCTCAGGCGTACTAGCTAACTGTAGGTAGCTCTCAGGCTTACTAGCTAACTGTAGGTAGCTCTCAGGCTTACTAGCTAACTGTAGGTAGCTCTCAGGCTTACTAGCTAACTGTAGGTAGCTCTCAGGCTTGCTAGCTAACTGTAGGTAGCCCTCAGGCGTACTAGCTAACTGTAGGTAGCTCTCAGGCGTACTAGCTAACTGTAGGTAGCTCACTGGCCTACTAGCTAACTGTAGGTAGCCCTCAGGCCTGCTAGCTAACTGTAGGTAGCCCTCAGGCTTGCTAGCTAACTGTAGGTAGCTCTCAGGCCTACTAGCTAACTGTAGGTAGCTCTCAGGCGTACTAGCTAACTGTAGATAGCCCTCAGGCTTGCTAGCTAACTGTAGGTAGCTCTCAGGCCTACTAGCTAACTGTAGGTAGCTCTCAGGCGTACTAGCTAACTGTAGGTAGCTCTCAGGCTAACTGTAGGTAGCCCTCAGGCTTGCTAGCTAACTGTAGGTAGCTCTCAGGCCTACTAGCTAACTGTAGGTAGCTCTCAGGCGTACTAGCTAACTGTAGGTAGCCCTCAGGCTTGCTAGCTAACTGTAGGTAGCTCTCAGGCCTACTAGCTAACTGTAGGTAGCTCTCAGGCGTACTAGCTAACTGTGGGTAGCTCTCAGGCTTACTAGCTAACTGTAGGTAGCTCTCAGGCTTACTAGCTAACTGTAGGTAGCTCTCAGGCTTACTAGCTAACTGTAGGTAGCTCTCAGGCTTACTAGCTAACTGTAGGTAGCTCTCAGGCGTACTAGCTAACTGTAGGTAGCCCTCAGGCGTACTAGCTAACTGTAGGTAGCTCTCAGGCGTACTAGCTAACTGTAGGTAGCTCTCAGGCTTACTAGCTAACTGCAGGTAGCCCTCAGGCGTACTAGCTAACTGTAGGTAGCTCTCAGGCTTACTAGCTAACTGTAGGTAGCTCTCAGGCCTACTAGCTAACTGTAGGTAGCCCTCAGGCGTACTAGCTAACTGTAGGTAGCCCTCAGGCGTACTAGCTAACTGTAGGTAGCCCTCAGGCGTACTAGCTAACTGTAGGTAGCCCTCAGGCGTACTAGCTAACTGTAGGTAGCTCTCAGGCTTACTAGCTAACTGTAGGTAGCTCTCAGGCTTGCTAGCTAACTGTAGGTAGCTCTCAGGCTTGCTAGCTAACTGTAGGTAGCCCTCAGGCGTACTAGCTAACTGTAGGTAGCTCTCAGGCGTACTAGCTAACTGTAGGTAGCTCACTGGCCTACTAGCTAACTGTAGGTAGCCCTCAGGCCTACTAGCTAACTGTAGGTAGCCCTCAGGCGTACTAGCTAACTGTAGGTAGCCCTCAGGCGTACTAGCTAACTGTAGGTAGCTCTCAGGCGTACTAGCTAACTGTAGGTAGCTCACTGGCCTACTAGCTAACTGTAGGTAGCCCTCAGGCCTACTAGCTAACTGTAGGTAGCTCTCAGGCGTACTAGCTAACTGTAGGTAGCCCTCAGGCTTACTAGCTAACTGTAGGTAGCTCTCAGGCCTACTAGCTAACTGTAGGTAGCCCTCAGGCGTACTAGCTAACTGTAGGTAGCCCTCAGGCATACTAGCTAACTGCAGGTCTGTAGCCAGGCTACATGGCTGGGGCTTTGCCTGTTTAAGGATGTCTGGTCAGGCTACCCAAACTGACCAACTTTAGAAGTCAATGCTAATTATTTGTTTTATGTTTTATTCAAGTGTAATTACAAAAGTACATACTTAATTACACAGTGAATTACTTTTACCTTCTGTATCAAAGTCTGCACCTTTTCTGTTTGTTCTAACAGTAACAACATCCTCCATATCTGCTGGCACAGTGAACTAGTGTGTGTGTGTGTGTGTGTGTGTGTGTGTGTGTGTGTGTATCCATGTCCGGCAACACGTCACACGGCTTAACACTCAAACACTCAACATGACGTCACCCTGTTAGGAGAACACATCTCCGAGGAACCGCAGAGGAATGGGAGGAATTTGACTTTCTCGTGCCGTCCCATTTCCTGTTACTTATTTTGGAGATGTTCTCACCGCACCGCTCTAGGACCAGAGACACACACACACTCATCATCTGCGCAGAACCCGTACAGGGAATGTGAACTGGAAAGAATTCAGCAAGAACGGAAGCAGCTCCCACGCGCTTAAACATTCCCCACGGCTCGGCTCGACTCGGCTCGGCTCGCTGCAGCGTTACTCCAGACAAACGCGCCGACCAGCAGGACGGCATCGCCGTCATCCCAGCCGCATCACTACAGGCCCGGCCTGGTGCCAGATAACCGAGTTGCCGCGGTAACAGCCGGTTTAAAAAACCTGACGTTCACTTATTGACTTATTCCCGGCCAAACAAGGAAAGACACCATCGTTCCTGACGGGCCTGATTTACATGCTGGGCACTGCTGGCAGATACCAGGCCTGTGCAGAAAGCTGTTTACACTTCAGAACATCCTTAGACCGCAGCGTCAGGTTTCACACAGTTCCGGGTCTCGGGAAAAACACACACACACACACACACACACACACACATCAGTTTGCATCAATTAGGCAAAACAGGTACCATGACTGACCACTGACCCTAGATGTAGTCAATCAGCCAAGACACAGTTTGTATCTGACGTGGGCTAGAGGGGTATAAAGCCCCCCAGAATTGAGCGAAGTTGGGAGTTGGGGATGAGGTGGAGTGACCTCACTAACACTCTTGTCGCTGAATGCAATCAAATCCTCACAGCAATGCTCCCTCCTCTAAAATACCCTTGATTTCTGAAGAAACAATGAATGAGCAGGTGTCCCAATACTTTTATCCATATGGTATTTATATACATTTATACATCTGATAGCAATAATTTTCATCCATATATTTTATCTCCTATTATAAAATGATCTCCACTTTAATCAGTCATAATTCATCAGTTACTGTGCCCGTATATGTAAATGAGCTCCTCTCTGATTGGCTGCCCTGCATTGTACCCCGTTCAACAAGCAGTCCAGGCTGAAACCCTCCTAACAGATTCAGTGCGGCTCTGCGGCTCTAAACTGCAGTAAATCACAGTCTGTATATAAACTACCAGGAGCTTCAGACTGTCCCAAATTCTGCGAATGTTCCTTCTGGCTGTCCAGTGTTTAAAATACTGAGATAAGATTCCCTTTGGCTTCATTTTAAGAGAAACAGAAGAAAGTGGTCCGTCCAGAAAGCGCACTCAGCCAGCTTTACAGGACGTTCTTTCAGTGTCAGGCAGCAGCATTTGAGAAGTAGGCCTTCTTCACTTTGTTAAAGGGCCTACACTATATGTCCAAATACTTATGGACACCTTCTAATGAAGTCTAACGAAGCAATCAGCTACTTCAAGTTGCACCCACTGCTGACACAGATGTGCAAATGCACACATACACAGCTTGTCTAGTCCCTGTAGAGAAGTACTGCCAATAGCCCATTCATGCTGAAGATATGAGGGGTGTTTCAGGCTGGACAGCCAATCAGGAAAGAGGTCATTTACATATCCATCCTCATGGTCCATTTAGTCTATTTGTGTAAACTAAGCTGCGAAACAGGCCATTTTCAGATCAATGTATGTGTGATGTCACAGTTGACAGCAGTTAAGCCCCGCCCATTCATGCTGAAGATATAAGGGGTGTTTCAGGCTGGACAGCCAATCAGAACAGAGGTCATTTACATATATTCTCATGGTCCATTTAGTCTATTTATGTAAACTAAGATGCAAAACAAGCCAATTGGAGAGCAGTGTTTTTGTCATGTCACAGATACTAGAGGGGTGTTTCAAGCTGGACAGCCAATCAGAACAGAGCTCATTTACATATGCATCAGAATCATATCAAAAATATTCTGTTGTCCACCTACATCAAGCATCGCTTCGCCCTTAGCCCCCCATGCCCAGGGTCTGGTCAGGTCAGGGGATTTCCGTGGACAATGGCCAGCGTGGTCAGCCCAGGCCGGACCATTGAAGCCTAAGCCAGGAGCTGGAGGCTCCCCAAGCGACCCCCCTATGTCTACAGCCAAGCCAGGGCCTCGCACACAATGGCATGCTAAGCTGGAGCCAACATCTGCTCCAACGCTGCCTGGGCTAGTGGGACTAGTTTCCTGGACCGGAGGGGTCTGACCACCAGGTTCTGGTTCTGCACACCTTCTCATACACACACACACACACACACACACAACGGCAAGCTAAGCTAGAGGCAATATGATGCTTCCATATCTGCTGCCTGGACTGGAAGTGACTGACTGACCATCAAGAAGGTCCAGTAGGTGCTGGGGCTGCACATCTGCACGACCCCACCTTACCACTAAGGTGGTCTAGGTGTACAATGTTAGAATGAATGGGGGTCGAAAGGTCAAGTTTTGGGCTCATTCGCCCACTTTTTGTTGGAATTGTCCGTTCCACCTTAAATGGTGCAGCAGTTGCATTCTGGCGCCCCAGGCGCCAGAATGCAACTGCTGCACCATTTAAGGTGGAACGGACAATTCCAACCAGAAGCCAAGTTAAGCCCCCTATGAAAGCACCAGTGTTATGCTGGTGATGGGACAGAGCAAGGGGGCACTTGAGGCAACAAAAACACCCCCCTCCTCCTCCAGCCTTTACCTGCGTCCACCGTGTCGGTCAGGTCGTAGTTGGAGGCCGTCCTGGGGAACTCCTTGAGCTTCCTTGCGCTCAGGTTGAGCAAGCCCGAGTTGGCCGCCTCCTCCAGAGCCCTCTCCAAGCCGCGGTTGAGGGGCACGTTGGGGCTGGAGCCCAGTGCGAGGAGGCTCGGCTGCGGCGGCGCCACGGGAGCGAGCTGGGAATGCCGGAGGGGCTCGGCCCCCAGCGCCGTCATGTTGGCCCCCGAAAGACGACAGTAAACAGAAGGGACCGCTCCAGAGACTCGCCGTAAATCCAAGAGGAGAGGAACGCTGCGCAGAAATCCCCCCCTGTACTATCCCCAGTTTCACTGTGCTGAGCGCGCATGCGCACTCGGTGCAAGCTGTTGGCCGTTGCCAAGGGGCCTAAAAGCTTGACCGCTGCGCGCTCTGCTGGTAACTCTACAGCTACGATATACATTTATTTATTTCATTTAATATTTGACAGGAATATATGCATATATCACTACATTTAACGAGGAATAGGCACTATTTAATAGTTTATTATGCAGTGAAAATAATGGGAAATAATCCCGTTATTAAAGTTATATAAAAAAAATATTATTAAATATTTATTTTATTATAATACACTTTTTAAAAGTAAAAAAGGCATTAATGATTATATTTTAAATAAATAAATATTGATAAATGTAAATATATATCGAATTGATATTTTTTCATTACGCTTTTTTGTAACGTATTTTTATTTTTTATTTTTTATTTTAATATATAAATATTATATAATTAAAATTTACATATATATAATTTAACGAGGGATGTGCACTATTTCATATTTTATTGTGCAGTGAAAAAAGGACAAGACTGGAAAAACTGGAATAGTCCCGTTATTAAAGTTATTAAAATGTTAAATATATTTTTTTAATAATAATTGTAAAATGTTAAATTAATAATAATAATAAAATAAATAAATAAATACATAAAAATAATAATACATAAAAAAAATTATAGTGGATTTTAAATTAAATTATATATTTATATAAACTATATTTAACAAGGGATATATAATTTTAAATAGTTTATTATGCAGTTAAAAAACGACAAGACTGCAAAAACCTGGAAAATAGTCTCGTTATTAAAGTTATTAAAATGTTTAAAATAAAAAATAAAATAAAAATATTAAAAAAATTTTAAGTAAAGAAAGGCATCAATGATTATATCTTACATAAATACTTATTTATTTATTGTAACTATATATATCACATTTAAACTTTTATGTAACTTTTTATAGTGGATTTTAATTTAAATTATATACTTATATAAACCACATTTAACGAGGAATATGCCACTACAGAAATGTAGAGAAGAAATGTAACAAACAATAATACATTTACTTTTTTAAAAGTAAATAAATGCATCAATGTTTTTATCTTAAAAAATAAATATTTATAAATGTGAATGTAAAATAAATATATCAAATTTATGCTTATACAATTAATTTGTTTTACCGGTTACCCAGCTTTTTTGTAACATATATTTTAACAAGAGATATGCAGTTTTTAATAGTTTATTACGCAGTAAGAAATAGACTACATAAACTGGAAATAGTCCAGTTATTAAAGTTCTTTAAATGTTAAATTAATGACAAATTTAAAAAGGCATACATTATTATATCCTAAATAAATCAGTAATTATATATATGATTTATTATATTATATTATTTATATATTTATTTATTTATTTATTTATTTATTTTTTATTATTATTTTTTTTTTATGGTTAAGGTGGTTAAAAACCCAGTAACCCAGGGGAAATATACCCTATACTGGAAAGCTAGCTGCTTATCCAGCTCTTGACCAGTTTAGCTTATGTTTTCATTTGAGTTTGATGGACTAGCTGGTCTATTAGCATGACCAACTTGACCATGAACCGGTCATACTGGTACATGATGATCATGACAGTCATGCTGGTCTGCCACCTTGGTCATACTGGTTAGCTGGCTTGGTCGGGTTGGTCAGGCTGTTCGACCAGCTAAACCATCAAACTCAAACAAAAACATGCCCTATGCTGGTCAGGAGCTAAGCTGGTCAACCAGCTTAACCAACCAGGTTGATGTTGATGTTATTGTTTACAGCACACAGTACAAATCTGTCACCGCTGCTGGAACCTGAACAGCCTGTTGAACATTAAGCTTCAGCTGTCTAAAGGCCACCGACCTGGACGAGTTCCTGAGTCCAGGGACAAAGTCCGGCCACATGATGTAGATTTACGAGGGAAATTAAAACACAGACACAGACACAGACACAGCGATACAGCCCATAATTTATCTCCCATACAAACCCACCAGTGCAGCTACACGAGTCTTCTGAGTTTTATATGGAATGATGATGATAATGATGATGATGATGATGATGATGATGAAGGTAAAATAGTGAATAGAGAATCTGAACTAATCCAGTTCTCTTTAGGGACTACTTTCTGTAGCCGCACTACACCCTGCAGCATGTATCCCTCCACCATTTTAATGATCTGGTTCTAAAAGCAGGTTCTAGAGCCGAACTCTTCTCAGAACTCTGGTAGAACCGTGTCTCAGGCATCAGGCAGCGTCTTCATCACCATTAGGTGAAGAACGTCTAAGAACCAGTCTACAGTGTTGTTGACTGACAGACTGAAAACAGAAAGTAAAGGAGGGAGTGTATGAGGGTGGGGGAGGGCGAGGAAGGCCGCTTTCTGCCTCTGAGATTGCTGACTCAGCAGGCCGCCTGAGCCACACACTTCACCGGAAAGCTGTTTTCTGATTACAGAACACAGTCACTCACACACACACACACACTCACTCACACACACACTCACACACACACGCTCAACTTACACAACACAGCTCTGGAGCTTTGGCCTGGCTAATTGAGCGTTGGGCCTGGGTAATTCTACAGTTAGACCACTGGGAGCACTTTAAACCCCCCATGATCAGAGATGAGGTGTAGGCAGTCTCTCATAACCGCCGAGATGTTTTTCCACTGATCTCCACCCAAACCATCAGACACCACCTCCATTGCTACACCGCTTGTCCAGCTTCTCTTTATTCCATAGAATAAATGAAACAGCGGCTGCGTCCCAATTGCGCACTACACACTAATGCTACATACTAACACACTCAGCAGTGCGGGTTCGGCAGGTTAGCACAGCACATGTTAGCATACTGACCCTATTCGTACTAACAGGAAGTGATGAAGTGCACGATTCGGTTGAACGTTTGTCCATTTCGCATTGCATTGTGGGATAATAGCACACGTCCCTCATAAGCACACTCAAAAAGTGTCGGGTAGTTTAATCTACACAGTCTTATCAGAACATTAGGACCACCTACCTAATAGAGGGAATAGCCATAGAATGGCTTGGATGACACTAGCGAGACGTCGTGGTGTGGGATGACTGTATTAGGGTAATACAGAGAGAGAGAGAGAGAGAGAGAGAGAGAGAGAGAGAGACAGAGAGAGAGAGAGAGACAGAGAGAGAGAGAGAGACGAGATAATAACCTGAGACCACAAAATAATATACTGAAGCAAAACTGTGCAGACATTATCTTGTGGCCTCAAGATAATTATTTCATGGCCTCACAATAGTATTAAGTTGCTAATAGAAGCTTAATTTCTTTGGTAAATTTTATAAAAGTTAAAATATTTTATTGCACATAAATAAAGCTGAGGGATTCTGAATTTCTGGGTATTACTGCAGGTGCATTACCGGGCCTACGGGTTTTATTTTTATTTTATTTAATTTCTTAATGCAGTTCTCTTTAGGGACTACTTTCTGTAGCTGCACTACACCCTGCAGCATGTATCCCTCCACCATTTTAATGATCTGGTTCTAAAAGCAGGTTCTAGAGCCGAACTCTTCTCAGAACTCTGGTAGAACCGTGTCTCAGGGCCTACGGGGGAAACCGAGCAGGCCTGAATGCTCACTCAGCACCACACACACACACACACACACACACACACACACACACACACATCGCCTGACCCACATGCTGGAACTGGACACTTCTGTAAAGCGCTCGCGCTTCCTCTTTCCCTTCCCTTATGAAAGGCTGTGCGCTTCAGAGCAGCAACCGAACCCCGAACCCCCCCGTCCCACCCCCTCGGAACAGGGCAGCACTGAACAGCACCGGACCGGATCACGGTCCGAATAAAGCACACTAGTCCTGTCACGCGCCGGTCGTTTGCGATAGGGGGCGTTATTGCTTTTCCCCGCATCGGTATTCCGACAAGACCCGCCTCCTGTGCCGCGATTGGCCAGCAGCAGTTCACGCTCACGAGTGGCTCGCAAGCTGCCTTTCTGCGCGCCTGTGGCCAATCCGGTGCGAGGGGGCGTGGCTTCGTTGGAAACGGGTGTAGATGGAACCAGGCTCTCCTCCTGCAGAGACAGCGGCTTCACCCGTTCCTCCAGCTCCTCTACCTCCTCTACCTCCTCCAGCTCCTCCAGCTCCTCCACCTCCTCCAGCCCCTCCAGCCCCTCCAGCTCCTCCACCTCCTCCAGCTCCTCTACCTCCTCTACCTCCTCCAGCTCCTCCAGCTCCTCCACCTCCTCCAGCCCCTCCAGCCCCTCCAGCTCCTCCACCTCCTCCAGCTCCTCCAGCTCCTCCAGCTCCTCCAGCCCCTCCAGCTCCTCCAGAGAGAGACATGGTGAGTTCACCTCGGTACTGTAGACTGTGTGCAGAACTCCAGCGGAGGCTCGGAGGACTGGCTGAAGTGTGAGAGACTGTGGACTTTTTTATTATTGACGATCCTACACACTGTTTAGACTAATGTATATGTAAATGAGCTCAGTTCTGATTGGTTGCCTTGGTTGTATTGGGCCTCATTAAAAAGCATTGCGGACTAAAGCACTCCTTTAATATGTTTTATATAAATATATATATATATATACTAATATACTAAATAAATACTGTCATATATAATATGTATAATATCTAACACATCGAGGCCAAAATATAATATAATATAATAACAGGGGGAAGTAGTTTACCCATGTGTAGTAAACACACACCTACACACTAGCAAACTAGGGGTAGTGAGCACACACACACACACACACACACACACACACACCCAGAACAGTGGGCACCCAACTCCAGCACCCAGAGAGGAGGAAGGGCTTGAGCCTGGGCATCGAACCCACAACCCTGTCAGCAATAGGCTGGAGCGCTAACCGCTGAGCCAGCGCATTGGCTCCACAAAATATTATATGGAGGCCACAAGATAAGATTTAGATGAGATAGCAGGACTGCGTTCTGACTGAATCCTTTAAAGCATCATATTTTTTGTTGTCATATTTTGTCTGATTTCATTATTAATATTTTTAATAAATGCCGTTTGTCTGGAAGTCGCGTTATAGCCTTGGGGGCTACGGCGGAGTCGAGCCTGTAGACCTCGATGCAATCTAATGTTCGACCAAACTGCTGGTGCAAAAAAATAATTAATTAAATAAATACAATAAAATAAATACATAAAATAAATAAATAAATACAATAAAATAAATAAAATAAATACATAACATTAATTAAATAAATAAATAAAATAAAATAAATAAATAGCACTGTTGAGATTCATTCATGCACTAGAAAGATGAGCCTGATATGCTGAGTGCCACCAAAACAGCTGTGGAGGCATCCTGTGGTATCTGTCAGCAAGACGTTCCAGCAGAACCTGTAAGTTGGATCAGTCATGGATTTGATGAGTGATGTAAAAGGAAACCAGGCGAACCTCCAAAGTCCAGTCCAGATGCTTGTGTATGTTTGACGGTGGACGGGAGTTAGCATGGGCAGGGCGGGAAGCAGGGGTGCAGCACTGTGTGTTGTGAGGTATTCCTCACATGCTGTCCCTCTATCCATCTATCCTTCAGGTAGACCAGGACAGCAGGAGCATCCCCAGCCGAATGAAGCCCATGTTTGGGTCCACCGACTCTGTCATTGTATCCTCTCCTGACTCTAACCACGGCGATTCCTGCGAGTTCGCCCTACAAAGTGGAAGCGAGATGATTGAGGATGACCACAGCAGGAGCCAAGATCCCCTGAAGCCTCGGTACGGGTGCAGCAGCCCAACCGGATGGACGTCTGTCTCTTCATGTGAGCTGGACCTGGAGCAGGAGTGGTACCACCTGCCCAGGAGCAGTCCCGTCATATCCCGCAAGGCCCGCTTCCGAGCCTCAGAGGGGATCGAACTGCAGCCTTCGGAAGGATCCTCTGCCATCAGCTTGTCTTCAACACCGCCATTCCAGAACCGAACGTCCTCAGCCTCGACCCGGTCCGTGCTTTCCAACACGCGGGAACCTCCAGTAGGATACGTAGATGCTTCTTCAGCACTGAGACCATCTCAGATGTTTCCTCAAGCTGTTCCTCCTCCACAGCAGGTCACAGTACTGGAAGACAGTGACGAGCAAGATTCTTCAGAGTCCCAATCCCCTCTGGAGTCCAGGGGCTTGTCCCTGTCTGATGGGATGGTCCAACATCTGAATGGGAGTCCACGGCAAGGGAAGAAGAACAGAGCCAGCTCTGACGCGCCCCTAATCTCAGGTGAGCCGACATCCTGACCCATAGCTTATGGCTAGTGCATTATCTTGGGGCTAATGTATTAGCTTGGGGCTAGTGCATTGGCTTGTGCCTAGTGCATTAGTCCGGGGCTACTGCATTAGTGTGGGACTACATGTTAGCTTGGGGCTAGTGCGTTAAAGCTAACGGCTAATTTAGCTCGTAGCACACCGTGCTGTGGTCTGACCGCTCTCACATGAGCTTCTTATCTGACGTTGAAGGCCCTGTGAACGAGAAGCAAATATCTGAAGACCTGTACAGGAACAGTATGGACCTCGACCAGGTAACAGACCACGTTCATCTGCTGGAGCAGAAATATGAATATTAATTCATACTTTCTTTATGAAGCTCAGATTGTAAAAATGTGTGTTTACGTGCCTGCATGCAGGAGAACGCTCACTTTGTGGTGGTGGACATGGTGCTGGAAGTGCTGGAGGCCGTTAAATGGTCCGTATCTCAGCAGAAGTTAAAACTCACAGGCGTGCCGGAGGACACAGAGACACCCCGGAACTCCAAGACGCACTCTTTCACCTTCTCCGACAGCGGTTATGACGGTAAAACTCGTAAAAATAGGAGTTTGTGTCATTTCTGGATTTGCACCAATTTTGCAAAGTTGGGCATTTTTTGCAAACACAGGAATTTACCAGGAGACGCGTCGATTACACGTCAGAACTTTTACAGCTTTAAACTCATATAATACATATAAAATAATTTAGTGTAGTTATTTTAATAGTTTATGAAATAGTTTGCCCAATTTGTACACAGCATTTCTCTAATATATTTTTATTTTCATGATAAAAAATAATAACATAAAAAATTGTGTTTCTGTACATTTACATTTGCACAAATCTTCTCCTGCAAATGCAGGAATGTATATGAATACATGAAACATTTATTTTTTGATATTATGTATCATAATACCCCAAAACAGTGACAGTGTCTTTACTAATTGAAAATGTAATATTTCTGTCTGAAACTAGGGTTGTTTATGTAGTACTTTTTTAAACACAAGTTGGGTTCAAAGTGTTTTACATAAAAAAATAACAAATAGCAAAATTGCATTAAATAATCCTATAATTACACAATTACATTACTTTAGTAGTGTATTTATAGAGTACTATGTAATGTCTGTGCGATCATCATCACAATACCTGTTATTGTAATTGTCTAATAATAACAGTGTAAATATTTTCTAGCTTGGGGCTAGTGCATTTATTCACTTATTTACACCTGGAAAATCATTTGAACAGGGGTGACCACAATTTCCTATAGAATTTAATTATTATTAATTATTTAAGTTATTATTATTAATTAAGTTAGAGAATCGGAATCAGAATGAGAGAAACACGAATATGACATTTAACAAACACACAGACTGTTAATAAGTATTACACTGAGAGAGAGAAATACACTGAACAATACATAGAATAAAGAATAATAAGTTGGACATTATTCTACATGGACATATTATATTATATTATATATACAATTAGATTATATATATATATATATATATATATATATATATATATATATATATATATATATATAATTATATAAACATTTACAGAAACAGAAACATCTGTACAGCTGTGCAAATAGCCATAATGCAAATGTTATGCATCAGTACTGTGCTGCAGTGAAGTCCAGTTTGGTTCAGGGAGGTTTAGAAACTCAGGTCAGTTATAGATTAGGGTATAGATTATGTTTATAGATCAGGTTTATAGATTAGGGTATAGATTATGTTTATAGATCAGGTTTATAGATTAGGTTTTAGATCCGGTTTATTGATTAGGTTTATAGATTAGGTTCGTAGATTAGGTTCGTAGATTAGGTTTATAGATTAGGTTTATAGATTAGGTTCGTAGATTAGGTTTATAGATTAGGGTGTGAGGTGTCCACTGTGGTTTAGGAGCACTACAGCTCTGGGAAAAAAAGCATGTAGATATTAGAGCTGTGCAATATGACAATATTTTATCATATTGTGATCAATTTTGTTATCGTTATACGCAATATGCTTTTATGAGTGTATCGTGGATATCGTGGAAATCATGGTACTCAGTATGGGAGAGTATTTGGGTGGCAGTTTTAAAAAATGTTACGTGACAAAATATCATATCAGATCAAATCAAATTTATTTGCATAGTCTTTTACAACTGTTGTCACAAAGCAGCTTTACACAATCAGTGTGTACATAATTAGTAAAAGACAAAAAAAATCAGTAACATAAGATCTAAGACCCCCAGTGAGCAGCGAAAGACCACAGTGGTAAGGAGAACCTCCCTCAGAGCTGGAGGAAGAGACCTTGGGAGGAACCAAGACTCACAGGACCGACCCGACCCATCCTCCTCTGATCAGAACTATTTATTGATAAATTATGCTCAGGTGTGCAGCATATTCATAATCATAATATAATAATCATGGTGTAGAATAACTAAATATATAGTCATAGCAGTGATGGTCAGAGTAATGAGAGTGATGATGGGTATTAGTGGTAGTATTAGTAGTGGCAGATAGTTAAGAGTTCAATATCGTAAAATATGCCTTTAAATATCGTGATATCCATTTTTTTCCATATCGCCCAGCTCCAGTATATAAATAATCTACATTAACATACATTAACTGTACAGTTCTTGCAGTTTTAATGAAGGTCAGATGCCGTTGTTTTAACATGTGAGGTTTGTGAATTCGTTCTTCTGAGCTTATGTTCTTACGTCCTGCTTTCTTCTAATCCCGTGTTTTTCTCAATGAGTGGCCTAATGCTCGGCCTGTGTGAATTCCAGATTACTGCGGGCGCAGATTCTCCTCCAACAGAAGCTCTTGGACCTCCGTACGCAGGTGCGTAGAGTCTCCACTGCAGTTGTCTTCCACTAGTTGGTGAAACCCACGGATAGAGACAACTTTTCTTACTGCAGTTATGACGTGATATGTTCCCACTGGTTTACATTACAGTAAAGTTTGCGGACGCCCCATATAAATGAACACATTCAGCTACTTCTAACACACACAGCTTGTCTAGTCCC
This sequence comes from Salminus brasiliensis, assembly GCF_030463535.1. Classification (NCBI taxonomy): domain Eukaryota; kingdom Metazoa; phylum Chordata; class Actinopteri; order Characiformes; family Bryconidae; genus Salminus; species Salminus brasiliensis. The sequence goes on along the minus strand of NC_132885.1, from coordinate 41,988,107 downwards.
TGTAGAGAAGAAGTACTGCCAATAGAATACGACCCTCTGGAGCAGATCAACAGCATGACCCTATTGGCTCCATGCTGCCTAATAATGCCAGGCCTTGGCTAATAGAGGGGTGTAAAGCCCCCCAGCATTGAGGAGCTGTGGAGCAGTGGAAGAACTGTGCTCTCTGGAATTATGGTGGTGGAGCTCCATCCAGTACTTTTTGGGATGAGTTGGGGAATTAGGATGATGAGGTGGGGTGGTGATCATCTACTCCAAAATCTAGTAGAAAGTCTTCTTCTCTGGACAGTAGAGACAGTTACTCCAGCAAAAGCAGGATCAGCTCTTTTTAATATCCTTGATTTCATAAGAAACAGAGAATGAGCAGGTGTCCCAATACTTTTGTCCATATAGTGTATCTGCAGTTACAGTTTCTAGTGGTAATTGATGACTTGTTGAAGTTACATTAAGGTGATATAAGTTACGTATGAATATGGCCAGTCATAATGACTTTATAGATCTACAGATCTGACAGCTATGTGCGTGTGTGTGTGTGTGTGCGTGTGTGTGTGTGCGCGTGTGTGTGGGGGATGTTTTTTTTAGGTCCCTAAAGACCTCCAGGTGCTCTGCTGAAGGCCTCGCCCAGCGTTTGCTGACAGAACTCAGGAAACAGTGGGTGCTCTCAGAACAGCCCTTCAGCTGTGAGAAACCAGGCCTGACTCTGGAGGAAGTGAGAGTAGCAACACACACACACTCACACACACACACTCACACACACACACTCACACACACACGCAGAGTATAAACAGACACATGGTCTTACAAGTATGACAGGTTTTACACTGCACTAGTTTAGTCATTAACATTCTCGCTCATTGTTTTTATGTGCACTGAATGTACACTGAATGGACAAAAGTATTGGGACACCTGCTAAATCATTGTTCCTTCCGAAATGCAAGTCTTATTATAAAGTGGTACAACAGGCAGAAATGGGCCTTAACGAATTAATCTGATTGCGGGTATCGTGTTAATCTAGGACTAGCATGTGAGAACTCTGAGAGGATGTGGTGTTCAATCAAACGCAAACATTGTGGCTTTACAGTTCTTACTACATATACAGTTTCACACTCATGCCAACTGATATCCAGCAGCAGTCGAACGATTGGAGCTGGTATCAAGTCCTGAACTCTGGTCCTGTTTTTTTGGCTCCAGTTTCCGCTGGAAACCGTCTCCATGGTGACCGGGGGCGGAGTCAGGCTAAGTGAGGAGATCCGGATGAGGAGCAGGATGAGAGGGACGCTAACTTGGGCTCCGCCCCGATTCCAGATCATCTTTAATGTCCAGCCGACCCAGAGGTGAGCACGAACCTGGAGCACGGGCTCCACAAGGCCTCTGAATGCTGACGTCAGCAGTAGATCTGGTGGGAGGTGGGATCTACACGGCTGAGTAGATCTGTAAGAGCAAGACCACCACAGTGAGAATACACACCAATCAGCCGTAACATTAAAACCACCTGCCCAATATTGTGTAGGCCCCCCAGAACAGCTCTGACCCATCGAGGCATGGACTCTACAGGATCAGCAGATCCTTTAAGGTATCCTGTAAGGTGTAAGTTGGGCGGGACCTCCGTGAGCGGCGATTAAACCTTGGGACGTCCATGACCCTGTCGCCGGTCACCGCTTGCCCTTCTTCAGAGCACTTTTGGTAGTACTGGAACACCCCACCCCACAAGACCCGCCTAATGTTTCGGAGATGTTCTGACCCAGTCGTTGTCTAGAACATCACAGTTCGTGGTTCTTGTCAAAGTGTCTCAGATTCCTTCAAGAACCGACTGAGGAGCTGCTGGAACCAGATCATCACTGTTATTTACTTCACCTGGCAGTGGTTTTAATGTTATGACTGATAACTAATAAAGCTAAAAGGTAGGGCAGAACTTCCACCGACATGTACTAGATATCAGGTCAGTGAGGAGAACACGTCCTCCCTGTGTGTGTGTGTGTGTGTGTGTTTACATGTGTGCGTGTTCACAGTGGTCTGTCTGTGCAGGCGCAGCGACGTCATTGCCGCTCAGCACTTCCTCTGCGCCGGCTGCGGGACCGAGGTCGAACCCCGTAAGTGACTGAAACTGCTCTTCACACCAGATACAAAATAGAAGTGATATCACAGCTCAGCCCTATCTTCGACAAGTCATCTATTACCAGTAGAAACTGTAACTGCAGATGCACTATATGGACAAAAGTATTGGGACACCTGCTCTTCTCTGTTTCTTCTGAAATCAAGGCCATTAAAAAGAGTTGATCCTGCTTTTGCTGGAGTAACTGTCTCTACTGTCCAGAGAAGAAGACTTTCTACTAGATTTTGGAGTAGCACATTGCTGTGAGGATTTGATTGCATTCAGCAATAAGAACATTAGTGAGGTGAGGATGTTGAATGATGATCACCACCCCACCTCATTATCCCCAAATCATCCCAACTCATCCCATACAAAAGTATGGAGCACCACCACCATCATTCCAGAGAGCACAGTTCTTCCACTGCTCCACAGCTCCTCAACGCTGGGGGGCTTTATACCCCTCTACTAGCCCAGGCCTGGCATTAGGCAGCATGGTGCCAAAGACTCCAGAATAAGAGTCCTATTCTTTTGGCAGTACTTCTCAAAAGAGACAAGACAAGCTGTCTGTGTGCATTTCATTTTCACATCTGTGTCAGCAATGGGTGCAACTTCCAGCAACTGAAACAACGTTTCTAACACTCATTAGAAAGGGTGTCCACAAACATTTGGCCTGTTTTTAATTAGGTCATCATCACCCGCTGTGCTTCCTCTCTTGCTCTTCCAGGGTACATAAAGAGGTTACGCTACTGCGAGTACCTGGGCAGGTACTTCTGCGACAGTTGCCATAGCAGCGCGGAGTCTGTGATCCCGGGACGGGTCCTGAGTCGCTGGGATTTCGGACGCTACCCTGTGTGTGGCTTCTCCAAGCAGTTGCTGGACTCCATATGGGAGCAGCCGCTGTTCAACCTCAGCGTGGTGGCCAAGAGCCTGTACGGCCAGGCCAAGGAGATGCAGAGATTCCGGGTGTGTGAGTAGCGACTGGTACGGTCGAGTCCGACCGTGGTGGGTTGGGGGGGTGGTTAGATTTGGAGTCATACCGGCAGAGCCGAGCTCAGACTGAAAGCAGAAAATCCACTCCTGGGAACGAGGCGTAGAGCTGGTTCAGAGAGTGGCTTAAGCGCTTTAGCTAAAATTAGATAAAGAGCCAGAGGTATTTCACATAGGGACAGATTTGTGTGTGTGTGTGCTGCTTGAACAATAGTCCATGTCATATTTTATCAGCAAGATTATTATTATTAGTATTAGTATCATTTTAAAATTGTTATTAATAGCGGTTGCCCTAAAATCTGTTCAGTAAACCCGGTTAAACTGATTATCACTACTTTAAGTCATTATTTTAGGCCATTTTGGCTCATTTTGAAGCTCTTCTATGAATATCTGAGGGGTTTCGGTGTCTGACGTCTCTAGTTAATGCTAAAGCTTCAGCCTTGAGGCTCTGAAGGACAGCAAACAGAAAGGGATGTGTTATTTTTGGGGGTATGAATCTCTCAAACCATACAGTAAAACAACCTATAATTTATTTATTTATAAGTTTATATATATATATATATATATATATATATATATATATATATATATATATATATCAATTACCCAACCAGTAAGTACTCTGGTTTGGGATTTGAACTTGCAAACTCACTGTATTGATCACATTGACTCCGCCTACCCACCCGTAACCCAGGTGTCTTTTATTTTGGATTAGCGATGCAAATGGCGGTGGTCTCCTAGGTAACGCCTCCTAGATTTACTTGATATTTTATACTTGATTCTTCTAAAGAGCAACAGATCATAAGTCCGATGGTCTAAATTGAAGAATTTTGCTGATTGGAATAAAATGAAAAAGTGATGTCAGAAGTGGGATTTGAACCCACGCCTCCATTCGGAGACCAGAATCCTCATTTCTCAGGAAGGTCTGAACCTTGAGTCTGGCGCCTTAGACCGCTCGGCCATCCTGACACTGCTGTTGTGTGGCCTCAGAGTGGTGTAACTATCTAAGCGCTGGATCTGTTTTGGGGAGTTTATAATATTTGGGTGGGTGGGCACTGCTATCACATTGTGCTACTGAGTTGTAGCTAACAGGCAAAAGTGAGTAAGACTAGTTTGGAAAAGTAAATTGAGTAAAAGTCCACAAAACGAGTTTTCATCAACACAAACTATCATACAGCAGTTTCTCGAGTCTCTAACAGTTCATTTAGATCATATTGATCAGATCTTTACAGCAGATCATCCAGGTTTAGTCATTTTATTCATTGGAATAAAACAAAAAAGTGATGTCAGAAGTGGGATTTGAACCCACGCCTCCATTCGGAGACCAGAATCCCCATTCCACAGGAAGGTCTGAACCTTGAGTCTGGCGCCTTAGACCGCTCGGCCATCCTGACACTGTTGCTGTGAGGCCTCTGAGTGGTGTAACTATCTAAGTGCTGGTGACATTAGGGTGGGTGGGAAGGTAAACACATGCTAGTCTTTACTCTCGCTGCGCTGCTAGCACTGTGTGATGGAGCTACGTAGCTAACAGCCAAAAGTGACTAAGACTAGTTCTGGAAAGTAAATGGAGTAAAAATCCACAGAACAGCTGCAAGTTTCAGTTTTCACCAACATAACCCTCACATCCAAGCCTCCTGGAACTGGTTTGACTGGGAGACTCGTTCGGTAGCTGTTAGCACACATGCTAATAACATCAGTGTTAGCTACAGAGCCAGCTAATGTTACCTTTGTGAATAACAAAATTGAAAATAAGCCTACATCTTTAAACCTACAAGATACTAAAGTATTAACAACCATAAAAACTTTACAGTAAATATAAACAGTAAAAGTCCTGTCTGGAAACTGCACAGGAACTTTTACTGGTTTATTAATCACACAGGTGGTGCTGATATTACACAGCAGTTTCTCGAGTCTCTAACAGTTAATTAGATCATATTGATCAGATCTTTACAGCAGATGATTTAGGTTTAGTAATTTTGTTCATTGGAATTAAACAAAAAAGTGATGTCAGAAGTGGGATTTGAACCCACGCCTCCATTCGGAGACCAGAATCCTCATTTCACAGGAAGGTATATGAACCTTGAGTCTGGCGCCTTAGACCGCTCGGCCATCCTGACACTGCATGTTTTATAGTCTCAGGGTGGTGTAACTATCTAAGCGCCGGTGACATTAGGGTGGCGTGGGAAGGTAAACACATGCTAGTCTTCACTCTCGCTGTGCTGCTAGCGCTGTGTGAAGGAGCTGCGTAACTAACAGCCAAAGGTGACTAAGACTAGTTCTGGAAAGTAAATGGAGTAGCTGTTAGCACACATGCTAATAACATCAGTGTTGTTTACTGGTTTATTAATCACACAGGTGGTGCTGATATTACACAGCAGTTTCTCGAGTCTCTAACAGTTAATTTAGATCATATTGATCAGATCTTTACAGCAGATCATTTAGGTTTAGTGATTTTGTTCATTGGAATAAAACAAAAAGTGATGTCAGAAGTGGGATTTGAACCCACGCCTCCATTCGGAGACCAGAATCCTCATTTCACAGGAAGGTCTGAACCTTGAGTCTGGCGCCTTAGACCGCTCGGCCATCCTGACACTGCTGCTTTAAGGCATCAGGGTGGTGTAACTACGCTGGTGACATTAGGGTGGGCGGGCACTGCTATAACCGGTGCTACTGATTTGTAGCTAACAGCCAAAAGTGACTAAGACTAGTTCTGGAAAGTAAATGGAGTAACACAGGCTGTCCCATTACCCCCTCACATCCAAGCCACCTGGAACTGGTTTGACTGGGGGACTCATTCAGTGGCTGTTAGCACACATGCTAATATTATCAGTGTTTTTTTAAACACAGGTGGTGCTGATATTATCCAGTTTATTTAGATCATATTGAACAGTTTATAAATCAGAGGGTCTTTATTGAAGAATTTTACTTATTGGAATAAAACAAAAAAGAGATGTCAGAAGTGGGATTTGAACCCACGCCTCCATTCGGAGACCAGAATCCTCATTTCACAGGAAGGTGTATAAACCTTGAGTCTGGCGCCTTAGACCGCTCGGCCATCCTGACACTGCTGCTACTTTAAAGTCTCAGGGTGGTGTAACTATCTAAGCGCCGGTGACATTAGGGTGGCGTGGGATGGTAAACACATGCTAGGCTTCAGTGTTATCGGAATACGTAGCTTCCATACGTAACTGCTAACATTAGCAACAGAGCTAGCTAGCTAACAATACCTGAAGCGATTCTAATTAAAATGTTTATGTTCCACCTTAAATGATCTACATTTTGGTGCTAGTAGACGTCCAATTCTGCAGCACTGTTTAAGGTGGGATGGAAATTTGTATAATCTGTCTCGCACGTTGGGTAGCCTCCAATATGTGACCACGCTGACTCTGCCTTCCCACCCGAGACCCAGGTTTCTTTTATTTCGGATTAGCAGCGCAAACAGGTGATCTCCAAGGTAACACCTCCTAGATTTCTTAATATTTCATAGTTGATTATTCTTGTGAACAACAGATCATTAATTCAGATGGTCTTTATTTAAGAATTTTGCTTTTTGGAATAAAGTGAATAAGGCATGTCAGCAGGGGGATTTGAACCCATGCCACCATTCAGAGACCAGAATCCCAATTTCTCAGGAAGGTTGGAAAGGAAGGAAGGAAGTGCCTCCAAGCGCTGGAGCTATTTATGGGCGTTTGCAACATTAGGGTGGGTGGGAAGGTAAACACATGCTAGTCTTCACTCTCGCTGTGCTGCTAGCGCTGTGTGAGGGAGCTACGTAACTAACAGCCAAAGGTGACTAAGACTAGTTCTGGAAAGTAAATGGAGTAGCTGTTAGCACACATGCTAATAACATCAGTGTTGTTTACTGGTTTATTAATCACACAGGTGGTGCTGATATTACACAGCAGTTTCTCGAGTCTGTAACAGTTCATTTAGATCATATTGATCAGATCTTTACAGCAGATCATTTAAGTTTAGTCATTTTGTTCATTAGAATAAAACAAAAAATTGATGTCAGAAGTGGGATTTGAACCCACGCCTCCATTCGGAGACCAGAATCCTCATTTCTCAGGAAGGTCTGAACCTTGAGTCTGGCGCCTTAGACCGCTCGGCCATCCTGACACTGCTGTTGTGTGGCCTCTGAGTGGTGTAACTATCTAAGCGCTGGACCTGTTTTGGGGAGTTTATAATATTTGGGTGGGTGGGCACTGCTATCACATTGTGCTACTGATTTGTAGCTAACAGGCAAAAGTGAGTAAGACTAGTTTGGAAAGTAAATGTGAGAATGTAAAAGTGAGTAAAAGTCCACAAAACGCTGGAGGAGTTTTCACCAACACAAACTATTATACAGCAGTTTCTCGAGTCTGTAACAGTTCATTTAGATCATATTGATCAGATCTTTACAGCAGATCATTTAAGTTTAGTCATTTTGTTCATTAGAATAAAACAAGTAAAAAGAGATGTCAGAAGTGGGATTTGAACCCACGCCTCCATTCGGAGACCAGAATCCTCATTTCTCAGGAAGGTCTGAACCTTGAGTCTGGCGCCTTAGACCGCTCGGCCATCCTGACACTGCTGTTTTGGGGCCTCAGGGTGGTGTAACTACGCTGGTGACATTAGGGGGGGGTGGGCACTGCTATAACAGCCAAAAATCACTAAGACTAGTTCTGTAAGGTAAATGGAGTAACACATGCTGTCCCATTACCCCCTCACACCCAAGCCACCTGGAACTGGTTTGACTGGGGGACTCATTCAGTGGCTGTTAGCACACATGCTAATATTATCAGTGTTTTTTTAAACACAGGTGGTGCTGATATTATCCAGTTTATTTAGATCATATTGAACAGTTTATAAAAGAAGAATTTTAAATGAAGAATTTTACTTGTTGGAATAAAACAAAAAAGTGATGTCAGAAGTGGGATTTGAACCCACGCCTCCATTCGGAGACCAGAATCCCCATTTCATAGGAAGGTCTGAACCTTGAGTCTGGCGCCTTAGACCGCTCGGCCATCCTGACACTGCTGCAGTGAGCTCTCTGAGTGGTGTAACTATCTAAGTGCTGGATCTGTTTTTGGTAAACAAACACTAGCCTTCAGTCTTATCATTATTTTTCATAAAATTAAATGAATAAAACATTTTCTATGAGATATTATGTTTCTATTCCTGTATATAAAAAATGTCATGCTGTCCTTATTGTTGGATGCGCTGTGATAAAAATCAAGGAAATAAATACAGAAATAGATAGATAGATCCCTTTGGTGTTGACTTTAATAACTACATTAAGGCCAGATTCTGCGTGTATGATTATATAATGAGCGTATATAATACACGAAGACGATGCTGGTCAGTCATTATGCTCTTCTTGTTCTCAGGAGCTACAGGAGCAGCTGATATCCATTAAGAAGCTGCTGAGAGCCTGCAGACTGTCCGACGGGTAAAGAACCTTGCATCTTCTGTTTCCGAAGTCTGCAATGACCCTGAGAAATATTCTTACACCGAAGTGTGTCGATAAATCACAAGGCCTCCATTACGTCTTAGCTACGTTAGCCTCGTAGCTCCAGTGTAAAGCTTGCAACAGAAGGCTAAGGCTAATGTTTGAGGCTGGTCTCTCTGCACAGGGTCCTGACTGACTTCCAGCAGCTTCCGTCCCACCTGACCGAAGAGCTTCACCTCTTTTCCATGGACGACCTCGGCAAGGTCAAACGGGGTCAGCTTCTTACCGCAGGGAAGGCGGTGCTCCGGACAGCTGCGGCCCATGTGGAAGCTTGTGAGGTGCGTCATTAAATGAATCCCAGTGGTGCTGAGGTTTGCTAGCCTCAGTGAGCTAATTCGCTAAGAAATTAAATTTTGTAATACACTGTATGTCCGAATGTTTCTACTACTTCAAGTTGCACCCATTGCTGACAGAGATGTGCAAATGCACACACAGAGTAAAGCAGGTAAACATGAACCCCCAATAAAAGCAGGACAAACTCTTTATAATAACCTTGTTTTGGGAAGCAATAAGTACGTGAATGAGCTGGTGTCCCAATACTTTTGTCCATATAGTGTATTATGTTTTATGGGAAACAAAACATACAGAGACTGTTTAAGGATTTGCTTTGACTTGATTGACTTTCAGGTTTGAAATCTGTAGTTTTGTGGCCTTCCTGCTTGTCGTTGCTAACAGTGTAGATGCTAGCTTGCTAACTAGCTAGCTAACATCACCAGCAGTCATGTACAACCGGAGTAGTTTGCTATGCAAGCCCAGGTTTAACTTAGCATATTAATAGATATTAAACTGGAATTGTTTTTTTATTTCAGTATTTTAAGTGGTGCAACTGTCTAAGCGCTGGCCAGTAGGTCTGGGATGGGAGGTCATGAGACTGGGTGGGTAATATAGTATGAGCTATATGCTGACCTTTACCCTCTCAGCTTGGTGGTATTGTATCTGATAGGGGGGCCTAGCTACCGGGACGAATTTTGGGGATCAATATTTCAGTGGATTTACTTAATTTTTTAATGTTGGTTCTGGATTGACAGTTTGTACTGAAAGTAGATGTTTTTGTATGATAATTTTAATAAAAGAAACAGGCCCTCAGAGTGGTGTAACTATCTAAGTGCTGGTCCTGTTTTGGGGAGTTTATAATATTTGTTTTTTTAAACACACAGGTAGTGCGGATATTATCCAGTTTATTTAGATCATATTAATCATATTGAACAGATAATTTTATAAAAATTGGAGAAAAAAAAAAAAAGTGATGTCAGAAGTGGGATTTGAACCCACGCCTCCATTCGGAGACCAGAATCCCCATTTCACAGGAAGGTGTATGAACCTTGAGTCTGGCGCCTTAGACCGCTCGGCCATCCTGACACTGCTGCGGTGAACCCTCAGAGTGGTGTTACTATCTAAGTGCTGGACCTGTTTGTTTCTGCTCAGAAGGAGATTTCATAGGATAGTCGTACCGAGGCTGCAGCCTAGCTACCGGGACAAATTGTGGGGCTCTTTGACACATTTTGGGGATCAATATTTCAGTGGATTTATTTAATATTTTAATGTTGGTTATGGATTGACAGTTTCTACTTAAAGTAGATGGTTTTTGTATAATACTTTTAATAACAAAAGGACATGTCAGAAGTGGGATTTGAACCCACGCCTCCATTCGGAGACCAGAATCCCCATTTCACAGGAAGGTCTGAACCTTGAGTCTGGCGCCTTAGACCGCTCGGCCATCCTGACACTACAGTTGAGAGTCTTCAAAGTGGTGTAACCATCTATAAGTAGTGACAGTAAAACACATGCTGTTACAGTCCCATTACCCCCTCACATCCAAGCCTCTGGAACTGGTTTGACTGGGGGACTCATTCAGTAGCTGTTAGCACACATGCTAATAACAGCTACAGAGCCAGCTAATGTTGCCTTTGTAAATAACAAAACTGAAAATAAGCCTACATCCTTAAACCTACAAGATACTAAAGTATTAACAACCATAAAAACTTTACAGTAAATATAAACAGTAAAAGTCCTGTCTGGAAACTGCACAGGAACTTTTACTGGTTTATTAATCACACAGGTGGTGCTGATATTACACAGCAGTTTCTCGAGTCTCTAACAGTTAATTAGATCATATTGATCAGATCTTTACAGCAGATCATCCAGGTTTAGTCATTTTATTCTTTGGAATAAAACAAAAAAGTGATGTCAGAAGTGGGATTTGAACCCACGCCTCCATTCGGAGACCAGAATCCCCATTCCACAGGAAGGTCTGAACCTTGAGTCTGGCGCCTTAGACCGCTCGGCCATCCTGACACTGCTGCTGTGAGGCCTCTGAGTGGTGTAACTATCTAAGCGCCGGTGACATTAGGGTGGCGTTGCTGCTGTGACGCTGCTGCTGTGTGTCCTCTGAGTGGTGTAACTATCTAAGCGCCGGTGACATTAGGGTGGGTGGGAAGGTAAACACATGCTAGTCTTTACTCTCGCTGCGCTGCTAGCACTGTGTGATGGAGCTACGTAGCTAACAGCCAAAAGTGACTAAGACTAGTTCTGGAAAGTAAATGGAGTAAAAATCCACAGAACAGCTGCAAGTTTCAGTTTTCACCAACATAACCCTCACATCCAAGCCTCCTGGAACTGGTTTGACTCGTTTGGGAGACTCGTTCAGTGGCTGTTAGCACACATGCTAATAACATCAGTGTTTACTGTTTTTAATTAAACAATTTTACTCATTGGAAAAAAAAACAAAAAAGTGATGTCAGAAGTGGGATTTGAACCCACGCCTCCATTCGGAGACCAGAATCCTCATTTCTCAGGAAGGTGTATGAACCTTGAGTCTGGCGCCTTAGACCGCTCGGCCATCCTGACACTGCTGCTGAAAGGCCTCAGAGTGGTGTAACTATCTAAGTGCTGGGCTCTGCCCTCTACAGGCGTTAGGTTAAACATATCAACATAAACATACTGCTCACCGTCGCCCTCTTAAGGCTGCACTGACCAGCTTCAAAGAAACGATCAATGCTGTTAAAGTGCCGCCGTACAGGATGATGATGATGATGATGATGAAAACTCTCTCTCTCTCTCTCTCTCTCTCTCTCTCTCTCTCTCTCTCTCTCTCTGTAGCTGTGCCAGGCTAAAGGCTTCATCTGTGAGTTTTGTCGTGGGCCGGACGTCCTCTTCCCATTCCAGACAGACGTCTGCACTCGCTGCCATGGTCAGTCTTTCTCTGCTAACCTCACACAGACCCTGTTGACCCTTAAATGAGTAAACACCATTTAATTCCAGCATAGAAGGAAAGGCCATGTAGATTATTTCCCTATGATAAGATTTTTATCTATATCATTATCACATAGCAATAATTGTGAAATTAATGATAATGAAAAAAATTTAAAAAATGCTTCAAATGTTTTAAGTCTTTTTTATTATATTAGTATTTTATATTTTTTAAGATTTTCTTGCAGCCAGACAAAGCTTTTGTCCAGCAGAGGGCACTGTAGCTTCCTGTGCATGTTTCAGAAACTGTGCTTAAAAACCAGTAAAAACCAGTAAAAACCAGTGAGTTACATTACTCTCTCTCTCTCTCTCTCTCTCTCAGACTGCAGGGCTTGTTTCCACACTGCATGCTTCCGGGACGAGCAGTGCCCCAGGTGTGCCCGTCTGCAAATCCGAAAGAGCCTCCAGAGTGCAGCGTCCCTTTAACTCTTCCACGACCTGTTCATTGCCAGGTTATTAGGTCTGTGCTGGACTATGGCCCTCGTTGCCCATCCCTGTTCCAGACCCTTCCTCCACAGCCCAATGCTTTTGGGTGTATCTGACTCTGGTTCCGGGTACAAAAGCTACGCAGTGCAGCTGGGCCTCCTTGGCTGGAGTTTGGAAATCCCGTACTAGAGTCCCCTGCTTTCTTAGGAAGCTGCTCGTCTTCTTTCAGTTCTTCTTTTACAGCTGACAGTCAGCCGGTCCTCGGGCTGCTCTTTAGCTCTGTGATGAATGGTGGGGATTTTCAAGGTTTCTAGTATTTGTCCTTTTCTTTTTTATATTGTTTTTTTTAGGCTGAATACTGAGTATTCACAGAGAATAAAAATGCTGTGCATTAAAAAATACAAGTCTGGAAAATACTCAGATCTATGTTTTCATTATTTTAATACACACAGATGGTGTTCGATATGATTTGTAATTTGGCATTATCAAGTATTCTCAAAAAGCCATGTATTATGTCAGAAAAAATCATTTACTAAAAGTATTCATACATACTTATTTTTATTTTTTCACACTCATTTTTATAATCAATTAATTTTGTAGTGTTATATATTTGATATAATCTGACTGATTTATATACTATTTTTAATTCTACGATGTTAAACATGCCTTCATTTATTCAGATCTAAATACCTATATATTTTAAAAATCACAAAAATGTGTATATAAAAATATATATGCACAAAAACCTTCAAGCCGGAGACTACAGAGGTATTTCTACTTGTTTTGATTATTTTAGAACAATAATTTTGTAATAACATAAAATGCAACAATTTCCTGACCTGCAAGTCTGTTCATATCACACACTAAACAGATAAATAAGCGAAGCCACCTTTGTTTAACAATTTTGCTTAAAAGAAGAAAATTAAAAAGTCATGTCAGAAGTGGGATTCGAACCCACGCCTCCATTCGGAGACCAGAAGCCCCGTTTCACAGGAAGGTCTGAACCTTGAGTCTGGCGCCTTAGACCGCTCGGCCATCCTGACACTGCTACCACGCTCCCGCTGCTGCGGGTAAGACTTTTGGGGCACAGGCTTGTGCGGCGTCCTCCCGGTGCTCTGGATGAAACAGCGAGTCGCGTAGAATCAGAAACCCCGCCGCTGAAACTCGGTTTCCAGTGACACGCGACTTCTGCTGGAGCTCCAGCTGCGAACACGTTGGCCTGCTTGTTCGCCAGACAGACAGACAGAATTCCGCCGTTCCACCTTAAATGGCGCTGCAGTAACGCTCAGAGCTGTTGACGCGCCTGAATGGAACTGTGGCCCATTTAAGGTGGAACGGAGAATTAGGAAAAACAAGCTAACTAAAGCGCCGTTTTTAAGCGTTCGCTTTGTTTACATGGTTAAACCTGCGTTAATTATGAAATTAAAAGTAGCTTTAAGAGAAAAGGTGATAAATTAAGTCGAATAGTCTCTGTAAAACATTTTTTTGTAGATTTTGTAGTAGCACTCTTCAGATTTTCGCTTTACCTAGACATTAAACTGCACACTTTTCATTCCGGCCTCTACTTCAGTTTATATAAGTAATATTTCTCATCTCTACATATCTCGATTTAACCTAATATTTTTACTTTGTTCCTTTAAATCGTTTTATATGAGCGGACAGTCTGCAAGCATATCCCCACTACTGCCGTGTATGCAACACATTTTTAACAGAACATTATTGCTGTTTTTCAATCCAGTAATATCTCTGCGCATTAGACAACTCAGTTAAATAACTAATTGTGCATAAAAAAGCAGTGTTTAATAAAAGGGGAGAAAAGGTAGTGTCAGAAGTGGGATTCGAACCCACGCCTCCATTCGGAGACCAGAAGCCCCGTTCGCGAGGAAGGTGTCTGAACCTTGAGTCTGGCGCCTTAGACCACTCGGCCATCCTGACAGCTGAGCTCCTTTCACTGATTTCTGCTCTTATAAACCAAACATGATCCATAATAACAATAATAATAATAATTATTATTATTATAATTATTGTAGTAATATATATATAATATATAGCTACGAGTTGTGTATTGTGGTACATTTATAAATAGCTAACTCATTAGCTAGCTAACCTAGCCAGCAGCTAGCTAGCTAACAAGCTAACCAATATGAGTGACAGTGAGCGAAATACTACAGTGCAGATAGCTAGCTAGCTAAATGCTATCTATGTTATCTAGTATTGATTTATTATTGAGTATTGGTCTCGGTTATCGCATGCAGCTCTTCCTCAGCTGTTCTTACATTTCTACTAGCTAACTTTCAGCCTCTGTTATCGAACACTGGGGCGTTTTGTAACGACGGACCCATGACCGCTAATCTCCACCTCATACTCCGCACGACGCCGCGTGTGGGGATGATGTGTAGATCTGCAGAAAATGCCCTGCGCCGCTCAAACGTGACAAACACACACACACACGCCCAGCCAGTGAGTCTTATGAAACATTGCATATAAAGGCGAGTGTGTGTGAGTGTGTGTGTTACATAGCTGCTCAGTGAGTGAGTGTGTGTGTTTATAAGTCAGCAGACTCTGAAATGTCCCTCTACAGAAATGCAGTGTGGTTCCTGAAAGGTCTTCAAGAATACACCAGGTCAGTCTCCGCTGTGTCCAGGCAGGGTAGCGAAGCTGGGTCGGGTAGATAGCCGAGGGCGATGTTCAGCTGTATAGGTGTCACGATACGAAGACAACGGGTCGATATTTTGGCGATATATTTGTGTAGCTGTAAAGCGGTTCATCTACAGCAAACAAACTTCACCTTTGTATTTAAATTCGTGACAAAACCATTGAAAATCTGATCTAAAGTAGGTTCTTATTGAGCTCTGTATGGATGAAAACCATAAGAAAAATTATTTACATTCTTCGCAAACTGCTCTCAAAACAGGATATTAAAAAAAAAAATATATATATATATATATATATATATATTTTTTAGGGTTGGATAGATAGGTAGATCAATTGATAGATAAATAGATAGTTAGGTCACTATAATCTTTAATCACAGGGGGAAAGTCACATATTACAGCAGCACAAAGACCTAAAACACCTTAATTATAAATATAAGAAATATGAATAAAGTTTAAGTTAATAATTATAATAAAAAAATAAAAGCAGGGCGTGGTCACGTGGCTGTGCGATGTACACTATTACAAGTACATAATGTATTTACACCAATGTACCATCCAATAAATCCAATAAATCGCTGCAGTCCAATAAAAAACATGTATCTCAATTTTTCACCCATTTTTAGTTTTC
Source organism: Salminus brasiliensis (assembly GCF_030463535.1). Classification (NCBI taxonomy): domain Eukaryota; kingdom Metazoa; phylum Chordata; class Actinopteri; order Characiformes; family Bryconidae; genus Salminus; species Salminus brasiliensis. Next base: position 41,972,580 of record NC_132885.1, on the reverse strand, counting down.
TCCATCGTTTGAACCCTGCAGCTGCTCCGCACACCGTGTGAAGAATTCTGGATGAATGGACCAATAGAAATGCTTAACAGTTACTTTGATTAAAATACTTTTACATTGACTTCCATTGAAAGTCAAGAAGGTTTGTCCCTCCTCCTGATACATGTTTTTCATTGGACAGTGACGATATATATAAGTAGGCTTTAGAAGTGATGCATTAACCTTAACAGCCCTGTGATCCCCCACATCAGTAGCTCCCATGTTTGTAGGTTCCTCAGTAGCACCTGTGCATTACTGTATATTCATGTCTTCACCCTGTTGTTCGTAGGAGCGGTTATGAAGCAGCAGCGAAATACTTTGCAGCTGCAGATTTGGAGGTGGATCTGAGCAGCAGGTCCTTCGTCATCACAGGAGCCAACAGTGGGATCGGGAAGGCCACAGCAAATGAAATAGCCAAAAGAGGTCAGCAATTAAAGTCATATGGTTTACATTTACAGTGTTTAGCAGTAGCTCTTCTCCAGAGCGACGTACTTCACTGTTTACTCAAGAATAACATCAGCTAAAATTCAAAGCTCCTCTAATCTTAGACTCTACTAAACACAAGTCAATAAGGAGACCATAGTACTCTTCTCTTAACCTGAGTACTCTCAGAAGAGGAGGGTCTTCAGTCTGGGTTTGAGGACAGCGAGCGTTGGGCTCTGCTGTTCGGACAGCAGGCGAAGTTCGTTCCACCACTTCGGTGCAGGACAGTAAAAAGTCTGGACACTCGTCTTCCGTGGATCTTAAAGGATGGCGGGTCGAGCCGAGCCGTACTTGAAGCTGGAAGGGCTCTCGGTGCAGATCGGCTTTTGACCATCGCCATCAAGTACGGAGGGGCTGGCTGGTCCAGTTTTGGCTTTGCAGGCCAGAGTCAGGGGTCTGAATCTGATGACCTGGGCAGCAGCTACAGGAAGCTACAGTGAAGAGAGAACCCAGCAGAGGAGGAGCTGAACATGGCTGAACTTGGTTCCAGTCTAAGTTCTGTGTTGTTCTGTCTATGGTGCTGTTGACTGGAACGAGCCCCCAAGAACCTGCGCAGGAAGGTTTCTGGCCATGCCATAATAATAATAATAATAATTAACAGAGCGGTCGGTCAGACTGGACACGCCTGTGTTTCCTCATGCTCTGGCTGTTGGTGCCACAGGTTCTGGTTAATTAGTAGCAGAAACAGAAGAAAGCCTCAAATTTTGACTCATTTCTAACTCCCTCAGGTGGGACGGTGCACCTGGTGTGTCGGAATAAAAGCAGAGCGGAGGAAGCCAGGAAGGAGATCGTGGAGCAGAGCAAAAATGAGGTATGGATTATTAAGATTCTGAAGAAAATTATGCAAGAATTACGCCGGGTCATTCTTATAATGCCACACAGGACCGGGACAGGTAGTGAGCAATATTTGCTAAGGCATTTTGACCCATTCTAAAAAGTGCTATTCAAATACTATCCCAAAATACAGGGATTATATTCAGAATTTGCAGCACTTCATCCAATTAAACACATTTTAGCCCCCTAATCTCATCACTCCACCCTCTGTCTCTCAGCAGCGAGAGGGGTTTACTGTAGAAGCTCCAGATCTCACATAAATGAACATAAATCCAGTAAAAATGAGAAACAAGAGCTTCTCATTCTGAAGAAAGAAAGTAGTGAGATCTTGTCGGTGAGCTAGTCTGAAGAACAGAGCTCGGTTCCTCCAGGTTTCTCCTGGATGCCCCCCAGTCCAGCCAGCACAGCGTGGAGGATGTGTTCAACTATATCAGCAGCAGCAGCAGCATTTACCATCATTAAGCCCTGATTTACCACCAAACCAGGTGCTGATCTGAGGAGAACTCTAAATAACACTAGACTCAATGAGGAGAACTTTGGAGATGTTCTAATGATGAACACAGTGATGGAGAACCTCCACCACCTTCTGTAGTGTTTACAGTGCGGCTGGTCGTGGTTAAATGGATAAGTGGTCCCTGCTGTAATGCTGTAGATCTGACCGTACTGTTCTCTGGGCTCTGTCTCACTCTGCTGAGATCAGCAGCACCATATCCATATCCACATCCCATCATGCTGACCTTTCCCTCGTTCCAGAATGTACACGTACACATTGTGGACATGTCCAGCCCCAGGCAGGTGTGGGAGTTTGCCAGCGCGTTCGGTCAGAACCACAGCGTGCACGTACTGGTGAGTGGGTTCTAGATGCTTCTGCATGAAGTTCTGCTAAAGCTCTGCAGACAAGCGGTCATTAAAAAAAAGAAAATCCTGATGAATAATGTCGGTCTTTTGACCTTCTGGGCAGATCAACAATGCGGGCTGTATGGTGAATCAGAGGGAGCTGACCGAGGATGGCTTGGAGAAGAACTTTGCCACCAACACGCTCGGTAAGAGCTTGGGCAGAGGCTGCAGTCTGCCGCAAGGGTGTGCTGTGCTGCACGTAGTTGAGGGCTCATCACCCTGATTACTCTCTCTACACCGAGTTTCACACTTTAGGAATTTCATCCATATTCTGATGCAGTTTATAGGAATCAATAATCAATAGATATCATCTGTAATACTAAAAAGCATTGACCAGCGTCCCGTTTCATCAGTAGTTCAGCAGTTGTGTTTAAAAATCAATTCAAAAGAGTTGGTGATGCTCTCCAAGCAGGAAAAAAAAGTTGTTCTAGATAGTACCGGAAAAAGTTCTTTAGTAGTGGAACCCTTTTCTGAGCTGTATTGAACCCTGTTCCCTGTACCAAATGTTTTCCACAACAGCAAAAAACCCTTGAACCATCAAAGAACCACCATTTAAGCAGTCACATGGTTCTCTGAGTTTCCTTTATTAATGAACCCTTGAAGAGAACCCTTGTTTTTTTAAGAGGAGCAGTTTTTAGTACACTTGTAACAATAATGGTGCTCCAAATGGTTCCATGTTCTGGAGTGATGCCATAGAAGAACCATGTTTATGCAAAAGAAGAACCTAGAGGTGGAAAATCCAGGTCCAGGAAGTACAAATCCACCGTAGATCAATAAGGTTCCATAAATAAAAAAAAAATTGGTGTAAGAAATGTTTGAGGCTGAAGAACCTTTCAAATATCACTAATGTTCTTCTCGAGATGATAAATCCAGGTCCAGATAGTAAAATTCCACCCCAGCCTAACTGCTCATGCAGTTGGAGCTAATGTTGGATTTTTACTATCTGGACCTGGATTTATCATCTCGAGAAGAACATTAGTGATATTTGAAAGGTTCTTCAGCCTCAAACATGAATTGTATTATACCAATAATATCAACACCAATTTTTATTATATACCAATATTTATTTATTTATGGAACCTCATTGGTTCTTCTGCGGCATCCCTCAAAGAAGCATTATTATTGTTAGGCGTGTGCGAGCACGTCCTGTCTGCATGGGAACCTATCGTGATGCAGACCATGTATCAGAAAGGTGTTTGTAGGTATAGTGATGTAAGATTTTTACCATATCAGCCTATCCTGTATCTCAGTCATGCATCTTGCTCTTTGTCCGCAGGAACGTTCATCCTGACGTCGGCGCTGATCCCTGCTCTAAAACAGGCCCAGGACCCGAGAGTTGTGAGTGTTTTCTTTTCTTACGTTTTTTCAGACAAAAGGTTTGTTCCAGTCCAAGTGGCCGGCGGCCGACTGTTATAAGTAGAGCTGGAAAATGCAGGTCCAGAAAGTAAAAATCCGCCCCAGGATTTAGGGCCCCGTCGGACACAGGCCCTAAGAATCGTCCTACCTTGGGTTGCCAGGTATACTGAATAGACATAAACAGATTTCCTAACTCTCACAGTCAGACGTGTAGTGGTGAGGATGCACGTCTGAGAGGAGTGATTCGTCTGCGTCTGTGATTTTGAGCCTGGATTTAATTGCACTTAACGTCTGATCATCCCGTGTGTGGCAGGTCACCGTGTCATCCGGAGGGATGCTGGTTCAGAAGCTGAACGTGGAGGATCTGCAGTTTGAGAAGGGCTCTTTTGACGGCACCATGGCTTACGCTCAGAACAAGGTGATGCGTCCAATCAGACTGGAGGCAGCGCTGATACATACAGTTCTAATGGGTTTTTATTTGGGATTAATGAATTTATTTATAGAGTGTTTATTCTTACTACTTCTACTTTATTCTTACTGTAACAGCTGCAATTCCCCTCCTGGGATCAATAAATGATTTCTGATAATCACAAATGTTTAAAAACGATAACGCGGCTGAAGTATTCAGATAATATGGCAACATCAAGCTTGAGGCTAAATGAGCTATAAATGGGCTGTTTCCACCTCCTTCCCTTTTACGAACAATCACTGGTGTTAATACACCGCTATTATGCTGTCTCACTGGTGATGTGATCGCTATTATTAATATTCATATTCATATGAGAGTTACTATTCACTATTACGAGCCGTTTAGCTTAACCTTGTTGCTTGTTGTTTGTTTTTCTGCAACCAGAGGCAGCAGGTGATCATGACCGAGCGCTGGGCAGCTCAACACCAAGAGATCCACTTCTCCTCCATGCACCCGGGCTGGGCGGACACGCCAGGTGTGTGTGTGTGAGTGTGTGATTGTGTGAGTGTGTGCTCATGCACATTTGCCTTAGTGTTTTATATATATATATAAGAACCACAGCTGGACTGTAAAATGAGGAGATGGGTTTGATTTAAGGGTGGCTTAGAATTCAGTACAACCCAGATAGCAAACAGGTCTTGGTCCGGTTCTGGACCACTTGTATAATTTCGGATGGCCGACCCACACATCTCAGAATTATGGGATTAACTTCATCTGAGTCTGGGTGTACAGGTGACTGCAGCTGGGCCAGTTTTGGGCCAGAACAGAAAACCTGTGCAAACATCTCATATGCATGTGGGCCAGCTGATACAGCTGGGCCTGGTTTGGGCCACAGCCCGCTTACATTACCACAGCTGTCGAACTAGATGAATGGATCAGTGTGGGCCAGAACGGGTCTGATGGGCCATAACTGGGTCATATTTGTCCCAGAACCATCAGCTGTCTAGATCATGGTGATTTAGGTAGAGCTATAGTTTTGAGAAAGTTGATATATAAATAATTAATTAAGAAATGATATCATTATTATAACGAATTCTTAGTCCACAAGCTAACACTGCTACTCCTCACCCCATGACCGTCTGTCTTTCTCTGTCTCTGTGTGTGTGTGTGTGTGTGTGTGTGTGTGTGTGTCTTGGTGCAGCGGTTCAGGCGTCCATGCCAGACTTCCACGCTAAGATGAAGAATAAGCTGCGCACTGAGGCGCAGGGGGCTGATACCGTGGTGTGGTTGGCCGTGTCGGACGCTGCCAGCAGACAACCCAGCGGCCTCTTCTTCCAAGGTCCAAGCCTTTCTCTATTAAAACTGTCACTCATTGCCTTGATCTGATTGGTCGGCACGAAAAAAAAAAACACCCCTCGGGAGCTGGGTGCGTAGCTAGAGGTAGAGTACAACGATCAGCCATAACATTAAAACCAGGTGATAGGACGATCTGGTTCCAGTGGCTCCTGTCAAGTGGGCTGTGATGTTTTAGACAATGACTGGGTCAGAACATCTCCGCAACATCAGGCATCAGGTCTTGTGGGCTGTTCCTGGGCGCTTAAGGCTTAATGATGCTCATGGACGTCCCACCCACCTCACAACCTACAGGACAGGAGGTTGGTGCCAGATACCCCAGCAGGACACCTTCAGAGGTCTTGTGGAGGCTGTGCCTTCACAGGTAAGAGCTGTTTCGCCAGCACGAGGAGGGCGTACACAGTATTAGGCAGGTGGTTTTAATGTTATGGCTTATCAGTGTATATTCGCACTGCGGTGGTAGCGTGAGCGTGACTGTCTGAGTGTCATGTTCCATTGCTTTAACCTAACCTCTCCGTCTCCCGTCGCCTCTGCAGACAGAAAGGCAGTACCGACTCATCTGCCACTGGCTTCCTCCAGGTCCTCTCCCGCCGAGGAGGCGAAGCTCATGAGCACACTGGAGCAGCTCGCCGAGAAGTTCAAACCATGAGAACTGACCTAGGACCACGATACCAGAAGGCCAAGCCGGGACTTTTTTAAGAGGAGCCTGAAGATTATATATACACTATATGGACAAAAGTTTTGGGACACCTGCTTTTATTGCTCGTTGCTTCTTCTGAAATCAGGGGTATTAAGAAGAGCTGATCCTGCTTTTCTTAACTGTCTCTACTGTCCAGAGAAGAAGACTTTCTTCTAGATTCTGGAGGAGGAGCATTGCTGTGAGGATTTGATTGCATTTAGCAACAAGATCATTAGCAAGGTCAGGACGTCAGGGTATTGTAAGCCTCCACCATCACTCCAGAGAACACAGTTCTTCCACTGCTCCACAGCTCCTCAATGCTGGGGGGCTTTATACCCCTCCATAGCCCACGCCTGGCATTATTAGGCAGCATGGAGCCAATATGTTCATGTCTACTGCTTAGCAGTAATTCCCTTCCCTTGCAATGGATGCAACTCAAAGTAGCTGAATGTGTTCATTCGAAGGGGTGTCCACATACATTTGGACATATAGTGTAATGTGTATAGCTTTTCTTAAGCATAAAGTCCTTGTTTACCCAGCATGCACCTGAACAGATCTGAAAGTGTAGACGCTCTGAAATCAGTACTTGTTTTAATTCAGTGTCAGAGTGGGGATTCGTGATCAGCTGACATGAAGGCTCGCATTAATTAAACACACATGAAGAAGGCACTTCAGTGTGAGCGCGGTTTTGTTCACACATGCCTCAAAACAACACAGCCAGTCTGATCGGAGGTTTGGATGAAGGTTCACAGGCAATTCAAAAGACAAACACTAGTTTTTACAGGAGAAACACATTTCAGGCCTTTTCTTTTTTTACAGGATGTGACGAAGCAGGACGGGACTGGCCTGTATTACAGACACAGGCCGTGACTGAAGCGGCTCCCTATTTACGTTTTAGGGCACTATTGAGGCCTTTATTTATTTAGTTTATTGAATTGTTCCCTTTTTTTTTCTCCCAATTTGGTTCCGTTAACCTGCCTGTTAGCAGCTTCCCCCAGCACCAGCACTGCTCCCGACACCAGCAGGGTAAGGATTTAACACATGTCTCCTCTGAAACGCAAAGCCAGCCGCCGCCCTTTTTTCTAAGTGCAGCCATTGCGACATCGCTAGGCTTACAGGAAAGGGCTGCCTCTCTACAGATGCCTGTGCCGGCCAGCAGAGAGTTGTGCTCTCACAGACTCCGGCTGCTGATGGCAAAGCTGCATGGCTTAGGCTTCTAACTAGTGTGGGCATTGGACCACAATGCACTGCCCCTGGTCATTTCTGGTGAACAGTGTAGCTCCTTACATGAGCTGATTGTGGACCAGAATGCACTGCGAGTCACTTTGTTGCTAAACAAGAACGAAATGGAGCCGGCGAAGTCTGCCTGTATAAACCAGCGATACTGACGAGCCACTGGATGCCGTGCATCTCGGGTCTTTTCCCCTGTAGTGCATTAACAGTAGGCTTAGGTTGCTCAGCAACACAGCGGTCACAGGTTATTCCATGACCAGCTCAATGCTTTATTAACATTCATTCAGAATTCAGCTTTAAACACAGCTCAGCTACCCACAACATTGTTCACCAGGGTGGTGCTGACACGTTGTTGAATTTTTTTAATTTTTTGGAATTATTGAGCTACTTATTGAACTAGAAAGTGCCTCCCTATATAGCGACGTGCTCATGAGGGAGTAGGGAGCCATTCCGTCACAGCCATGGTGTAATCTGGAAAAGCTAATGCTGTTTACAATAAATAATATTAATAAAAAAAACTGCCACCAGTTAGCATCATGCTACAGACATCACATCACGCTAACTGCTGAGCAACAGCTTTCATTCACTGTTAGCCACATTAGCATGACTGTACATGTTGCCACATATGTCTCTCTATCGCTCTCTCTCTCACACACACTCTCACACATATACACATATATATTTATATCTATATACACACACACACACACACACACACACACACACACACATCCTGGATGTCGAAGCCACCCTGTGTTTCAGTGCGAGACTTTTCAGTTCAGTGTTTCAGTCCAGTGAGCAGCTGTATGAACATCTGGCTATGAGCTGATCCTGCAGAGGCTTTTCGGCGTCTCAGGAGAGCGTCTGGGTCCATGAAGTGTGAGCATCTTCTCCATCCACACAGAGCTTGTGGCAGTCATTGCCATGGTGACAGCATCCATTAGGGTAGGATGGCCACCGCTCACTAATGGTGTTGGTCACTTTCAGGATACCACAGGGGTCATGTCCCATAGCTAAAGAGAAACACACACACACACATCAAGGATATATTATTATTTTATTCAAATCTGGAAAGGCTTCTCACACAAAAACCTTGTATCTCACCCAAAACTTTACAGGAGGAGGAAAACCTCCTTCGCTTTCAGTGGAAGTCAGTGTAAAAAGATTGAATTCCAAGTCATTTTTGGAGCATTTCTATTGGTCAATCATGATATTATGACCCGGTGTAATGGAAAAAATCTCCTGACTGACCTTAATGACCTTGTCTGCTCCGGAGGTCAGCAGCCAGCTCCTGGTCGGCTCATAGTGCATGTGCACAACGGCATGCTTGCTGTCATGGAATGTTGCAGTGGGTGCTCGCCTTTAACACACACACACACACACACACACACACACACACACACACAATAATAACCTTTATTTTTATTTTTAATAATAATAATAATAATCATAATTTCTAGGCTGTTACAACATAGTTGTTATCATATCCCAGGTGGTTGCTAAGGAGTTTCTATGGTATGCCAGGTGGTTGGTTGCTCAGGTGTTGCCAAGTGGTTGCTGTGATACCCCAAACAGTTGTTTCTAGGCTGTTACTACATGGTTGTTATCGTGTCACAGGTGGGTCCTATGTAGTTGCTATGGAGTTACAAAAGGGGTTGCTATATTGCACCACAGGTGGTTGTTATGGTGTTGCTAAGGTCTTCCAGGAGGCTACTAAGGTGTTGCATGGTGGTTAATGTAAAGTTGCTAAGTGGCTCCAAGGCAGCTGCCACCTGGTTGCTATGGTCATTGTGGTGATGTGAGGTGTACGTACAGGCGGGGCTACATGTTAGTTCTAACAGAGCTCAGAGGGGGCACTCACTCCTCGTCAGTGATGGACTCGTGGCAGCTGTCACACACCCGCACCTCAAACTCGAAGCCCATCAGCGGGATGGTGGAGCGCTTGGACGAGCACTTCCCGCACACGGCCTGCCCGCACTTCCTGCAGTGATGCTGGACAGAGGGAGAAAGCTGGGTCATTTAGAGGCAGAAGACGAGGTTCTGAGTGTCCACGGGACAGTTTCACACAGAACACAGACGGACACACGAATCCAGCACCAATCTCACGCGAGAGGCGGATGATGGATAACACAAATCCACCGGTTAGACGCAACTAGAGGCAGAGAGGAGCGCCTCGACCCGTCTTTGCAGCCTCGTAACATACGACCTGCCAATCTGGAGGCGGAGTGAAAAGGGCGGAGTCTACAGATTCAGGAAGCGCTTGAACCGTATTCGTGCTCTGCACAAAGACATTTATTTATATTTATAAATTATATATACACAGCGCCAGAGCGTCTTACATTGTAACTCGTATTACAGAGGAGAACCAATGCAGTGTTAGCAAGAGTCTTGCCCAAGGACTCTTACTGGTGTAGCGCAGCATAGACACCCAGACCGGGAACCAAAACCCAGCCTCCCACATGGTGTGGTAGCTCACAGGCAGGTAGTGGTGTTATCCAGAGAAAATGCCAAGATGTGCAAAGCGGTCATCCAAGCAAGAGGTGCCTGCTTTGAAGAATCTAAAACCTAAAACATATTCTGGTTTGTTTAACACTGTTTTGTTTACCAAATAATTCCATATGATTTTTAGTATTAATCTAAAATCCAGAAAATATTTGAAATAATGAAAAAACGCTGAATTTAAGGTGTCCAAACTTTCGACTGGTACTGTAAGTATGTGTATATAGCTCAGTCACAAATAAGGATGCCCTAATGAAGGTAAGGCACAGTACAATGACCTAAAAAATAACAACTTTGGAGTTCTACCGCCCCCTAGTGTACATAAGAGTGAGCTACAGTTGCTGAGATTTTTGAAAGTTCACTAGTGGCTAGTGGGAAACACTGTGTGCTAATGAAGGTGTGTGTGTGTGTGTGTGTGTGTGTGTGTGTGTGTTGTGCAGGTTACCTGCCGCAGGCCGATCTTTTTGCTGTCCCACATTTGTTTAAAGTTCCAGAAGAACGGCTGCTCGCACCTCTGACAGGAGTCGCTGTCCAGCCACTCCGGAGTCTGAGAGACAGAGGACATTCACGTCTCACAGAGGTCTCACAGGAGGGACACCAACAGCACAGCAGTCACTAACATGCCTTAGCAGATCAGCTGCCTTTACAGTCAGAGGGTCTCCCTCACCTCCTGTCGTGTGACGTCCATGTTCCAAACGACGGTTCCTCCATCGGAGCCGCAGGAGATGAGCTGGCGAGTGTGTGGGGCGTAGCACAGTCCCTGTACCTTCTCACTGTGCATACACACACACACACACACACACACACACACACACACACACACACACACACCTTAACCCCACTGCAGTCTAGCCCCATCCACCCAGCTAATGTCTTTTTAGCCCCGCCCATTCCCGCTGCACACAAACACAACACATAGGTCACACAGGTCTCATTAACTAACTCTACAGTAAGTTAGCCACACCCACTGAGCCTACAGTAGTGTAGCTCCGCCCACTCTCACTGTAGTTATAGTGAGTATTTTCAGCTTTAGATGAGGCTTAATACAGGGCAGCCAATCAGAACAGAGGTCACTTTCATGTAGCATGACTGAAAGTCAGACAGACAGTCAGGGGAGTAAACGCTGGACGCTGCTTTCTATTTTAGTGTGTGTCATGCGTGCACATGTACGTGGTTATTTATAAAATCTGAGCACTTCAGTCATACATACACACACACACACACACACCGTAGGGGTGAGATGTGCTGTGCACGTCTTACTTGTGTCCCTGCAGCTCAATGGCTGTGCCTTTCCGGCCTCCGATGTCCCACATAATTATGGAATGATCCGAACTTCCAGAGAACAACACCCTCTGTACTGGGTCCCAGCACAAAGCAGTCACATTACCTACACACACACACACACACACACACACACACACACACACACACACACACACAAAAAGAAAAAGAAAATACCATCAAATGCTAGCAACGGTTTCAGTGACTTTCAGTGTCCAATTTACATTCAAATAAAAAAGAAAAAAAAAGTGTGAAATAAAATAATATGTGCAAAAACATTTTTTAAATCATAAAATTAAAATGTAAAAAATCAAAAGGTTAAAAAATGTGTACATTAAAAACAAATACATAAATTAAAAATGTTAAATAAATAAAAAAGGTAAAAATGGTGTCAAATAAAAATGCAAAAATGCATAATTTGTTTTTTAAATGCATAAATAAAAATATACAAAATGAAAAGGGTAAGGGTAAAAAAATAGTGTAATATAAAAATGAGCAAAACCTCATAAAGAAATATAAAAATATGCATAAAATGTTTAAATAAAATATAAATTTACAAAAAAAATAATAGGGTTTAAATTGGGAAATAAAAATATGCAAAAACACAAACATAAAAAATGCACAAAATACAAAAAGTGTAAAAGAAAAAAATGTGTAAAAATATAAATGCACAAAAGGGGTTAAAAATGCATTAAACATTAAACATGCATTAAATAAAAATGTGTAAAAAAAATTGTTTTCACACGTTTTGCAATACAAATGTGTGATTGATGTGTGACTTTGTGTGATTTACATCATTTGCTGCAAATGAGCATCATCACACTCCACACCTTGGACATTCCTGGCGGCCCAGTAATCTACTAATCAGAGCCCAGATTCCCAAATGTGTAAAGCCCTTAACTCTCCACGGCTTGTCACACACTCAGGTGTATTACTCAGTAACTACAGGGACCTCTGTACAGACTGGTGGGCTGTTCTCTGCTAATGGAAGTCTGTAGTAACACTTTTGGCCTGCTGGCGGGACACAGGCCAAAAGTGTCAGTGTCAGTGTGATGCTCGCTCTCTCATTTAAGAGTCCCCTTTGTGGTGAGTTGCTTTAAGAAAAGCCACAAACACCAACGCTTCATGTATTGATGAAACTGTTTATCCACCAAAGCTGAGAAAACAGATAAAAAACGGGAAAAGCTTTCCATACAATTTCTGTATCCATAGCAACACGAATTTCAAGCCTCAAAACGAAAGAAAACATTTTTTGGATGGTAGCAGAGTACTGCTTGCTGAGGCATGCCTCTCTGTGTGTGTGTGTGTGTGTGGGTGTGTGTTTGTACCTGTGTGGCCTTTGAAAGTAGTCACCAGACTGCAGCTGTCTTGCTCCAGTTTCAGGATGGTCACCTGACCGGAATGGTCACCCACAAAGGCGTGTCTGGTCTCCACATCAAATCTGACAGATGGCTTGTCAAGAAACCCCACAACACAACACCGCCTTCACCACACCACACAACACCGCCTTCACCACACCACACCACACAACACCGCCTTCACCGCACCGCACCACACCACACCGCACAGCACAGCACAGCACAGCACAGCACAGCACACACTCCGTTCTACTGATCAGAGCTTTGTCTTTTCTTTAATCTTTCGCAGGTACTCTCTTCTTTCTTCAAAACAAACATACATCAAACACATCTAAAAATGAAAAGCATGCTGTCCCCAAACTTTTGAACACGTTAGAGGATACTGAAGCCCAGAGACCCACGCCGTGGTCCTGTAGGTGCCCAGCTGCTGGCCGCTCTCGGAGCAGTGCCACGTAAAGCTCTTATCCTGTCCTGTGCTGAGGACCCACTCCATCTCCAGCACAAACAACACCACCGTCACACCACCCTGATGAGCTACACGCACACACACACACACACACACACACACACACACACACATATATATTAGAATGACACGAGACACAAACATAAAACACAAATACAAAAATATATCAAAGTAATCCAGTCTAAGGGAGCAAAATTTGGCCTGTTTATCCTGTTTTCAATTAATTATATTATTACTATTATTATTAATATTAATAATATCATTACATTTACATTTATGCCATCTTATCCAGAGCGACTTTCAAGGTTACTCGTATTATAGAGGTGGGCCAATGTTTATTGGTGTGGCACAGCATAGTCACCCAGACCGTGAAATTGAACCCCAGTCTCCCACATGGTGTGGTACCGGCTGGCTGGGGTGTTACCTGTTCAACATTTTTTTCTCATTATTAATCATTTATGCACATATTTATTCAGTACTGTCGTCTGTCTGCTTCATTCCTTATTCTTTAGAACTGCACTGCCGGCAATCCCTGGTTGGTTTCGAATGTATATTTTTGCATTTATTCTATTAATTGCTATTTTTGTAATTATTGTATTATTGTACTGTATTGTGTAATCGATAATGGCTGCTAGATTTGCTTTGGGATCAATAAAGTATCTATCTATCTATTAGATCTGGACTATATGAGGCATTTCAGTACATTAAAAGGCTGGATATGACGGCACTGGCTGGCGCACTAAACCCAGCACTACAGGCTTCGTATGGTTTTTATAACGGATTAGAAAACACAAGGCTCACCCTGATATGTGCGAGCTGGGGTCATTTTGTTGTAGTCTTCTGACAGGATGAACTCCTGAAAAGACAGGAAACACATGATACACACACACACACACACACACACACAAGTGGAAGTGGCTGCAGTGCTGCTGAGATAGTGCTTCGTGTGCTAGCTGTGGTGCTGTATAGTGGTTATACTGGGTTAGATGCTGCTGGTACTGGTTACTCTGATACAAGGTCAGTTTTGGGAAAAGGTCAGATTTTACACAGAGCATCACCTTGTATCTCCACATATCTCCATGCCCGTGAATCTGGCCGTTATTCTTAACAGTGTGTCGGATCTTCAGGATGAAGGGACCAATAGAAACGCTCCAAAATTACACTTTTTGCGTTAAATTCCTTACCTTAAAGTCTTTCTGTACGTGACAGAGAGGATATCCTGCTAGCTTTAGCAGTGGCCTCCTTCGCTCAGCTCTGAAACTCTGAAATCCGCTTATTTACGGTTGAACTGGACCTACGAGGCTAATGTAGCTAACAAGCAATAGCGGCTTACGGCCACCAGGGGAGTACACCATTTAGCTAAATCGATTATTCCAGATTACTCATCACCTCCTCGTCATACTTTGCATGATGCTAACTGGTGTGCATAAGCTTCCATCATTTGTTAGCTACATTAGCCTTGCAGCTGCAGTGCAAAAACTCAAACAAGCAAACAAGTAACAGGAGCTTATAGCCACCAGCTATTATAGCCATTTCACTAAGTCTAGCAGAGATTCCCCAGACTGTTTAAATCAGCCATGCTGTAGGATGCTAATTGGTGTACATAAGCTTCTATTACTTGTTAGCTACATTAGCCTCGGAGACACAAATGAGGGGCGAGTCTCTGAGGGAACTTACAGAGACGACGCCGTTGTCCATCCCGACAGAAAGCCTCCTGGTCTCTGGGTTAAAAGACATGCACGAGCAGGGAGCTGCAACAGAGCCAGGATACATCAGTGACACACACACACACACACACACACACACACACACACAAACACACACCAGCTCCGATACAACAGCTAACAGACGCCTGTGCTGACCGACATCACGCTGGGAGCGCCATCAACCCACCCCTGAGAGAGCACGGGCAGTTGCGCTCTCTCTGACTCCGGCTGCTGATGGCAAGCATTCGAACCAGCGAATCATAGTGGATTCTTAACGACAAATATCTCCACGCTTCACACAGTTTGCCGATGTTGCTATGGAAACAGAAGCGGTCTGTAATGTTTAATGAAAGTTGACAACACTTTTTAACGCTAGTAAACAGTGAACTTCAGTAAGTTACAGACGTGCGTCATCATGTGAGAAAGGTCATTGGTCTTTGCCCCCAAACTGGAAAATAAACAAAAGCTACTCTGAGCTAGATTTTGTCTTTTTTTTTTTTTTTTTTTTAATTAAAAGAATGTTTTTTTTAACATATATGTGGGTTAAAAGTGCTAACATTTGACCACTGCTTGTTTTAATCTTTTAACCTTTTAATTTTACGCCATAAAAAATTACATTTTTTACACAACTGTAGGTTAAAAGTGCTCATCCAAGGTCCCTCGCTGCTCTAATCTTATATCTTGTCATTTTAATCCATGGACATGACATTAATACACACACTTGTACAGGCATGCGCACACGGGCACACCCTTCACTGGTGCAGAGTGAACTAATTTGCCTTATTTGCCAATCGCACAAACTTGTGGATGGCCTGCAGGACCTGGGAGAGAGGAAGGAGAGCACATGCTGAACTGCGAAAAGTGCTGAAAGCAGCAGTTTTCCTGCCTGGGAGGGGCAAACGAGCCTGAACACATGCACCATCTCACTCCCTGCCATATGACTATATAACACTTATTCAGAACTACAAGTAGAAGTGGCAGGACGAGGCAGAACTGCTTACCAAAGCTGGTCTAATGAGGTTCGATCCAACACTTAATCAATTAAAACAGTCAATAAAAGTAGTTCCGGTTACTTTTGCCTTCACTAAGCTTCTCTAGCAGGCATGGCGATCGAGGCTACATCACGCTAAATGATCATGAATATGCTACCTGAAGCTGAAGACACATTTCTGTGACAGTTCTGTAAAGGCCCGGGCCTAAAGTAAACATTTTAATGCACTCTGGTGGAGGGATACATGCAGGGTACGTGCTGTTAAAAAATAGTTAAATAATCCACAAAGAAAATGAATATTTATCAGATTCTTCACTTTTTTACCATTATAATAGGACACGTGTTCAGGTTTACTGGTGGATAGGTTTGTAGGTTTGGATAGGAAATAAAATATGGGCTGTATCTGTGTAGTAGTCATGCGACCGACGCCTGGTTCCATTCACCACCACTGTAAAGAGATCAAGTCGGTAAGTTTCTTTACAGTGAAGCTCAGTTTCACAGCAAATCTCGACTCCAACTGAGATCATCTCAAACTCTGAACTATGCAGAGGATTTTAGGGGAACAAAAAAACACCAACATGGAATTACCCTTTAAGTACAATTATCATCAGGCCACTGAATGGGATCTGAAAGCTGTGGGGTCAGCAGCTGGTCAGGATGGCCAAACTCACCCGGCATTGTGTGGTAAACACTGGGCCAGTACTGCCCGCTGTCCCTCTTCAGCCAAACACGGACCGTCCTGAGAAAGACAAGAACCATTCAGTCATTCTGAACATCTGATCTCTCATTTATAATAAGTAGTGATTATTTATTATAATAACCATAACTTTATTAATTCAAGCGCTAATTATTTCTATATAATTATATGTTAATAATTTATTCATACAGAACCACTTTTATCTCTCATTAATCTTTGGAATACTGGAACGTTATTGTTACTGTCCCTTTAAGACTGTGGGCGGGGCTGAAACGCTGTATGCTGATGTATGGAAACGCGGTGTACGTAAATGCTACATGCTAAAAACTGGATGGTCTGCAGCTGTTTCCATATAGGAAATACCTTCAGCATGTGTGGGAGGGGCTTAACCACTATACGCTTACATATGCAAATGTATTTTGTTATAAATAAACAAAAGCAAATTACTTCTGCCCGTGTGGGCGTGGCTAAGCCACTGTACCGCCTTCGTTTTTGTGTCATCACTAAAACATGCACAAGCAATATGCAAATAACTTCAACCTGTGTGGGCGGGGCCAGAATGTTGCCGATGTATGGAAACACAGTGTTTGTTGTGAAGGAATACAAAAACAATACGTAGCTAAATGCTACATGCTAAAAAATGGACGCTTCGGCAGCTGCAGTTTCCATATACAAGCAATATGCAAATAATGTCAGCATGTGTGGGAGGGGCTTAACCTTTTCTTTTTTTTTTACGCTGACATATGCAAATGTGTTCGGCTTTTTGTGACATCACAAAAACACTGATTACAACTCGGTCTGTTCTGCAGCTCTGTTTCCATATGCAAATGACATCTGGCCGTGTGGGCGGAGCTAGGCCACTGTATGCTGGCATATGCAAACACCTTCGATTTCGCGTCATCACAAAAACGTTGGACGCAAATCGGGCTGTTTTTGAAACCGTTTCCATACACAAGTTATATGCAAATAACTTCGGCACATGTAGGCGGGGCTAAATCGCTTTAAGCTGAGGTATGCAACGTGGTGGTTTTTGTGACATCACATTTTAGAGCAAATTTAGACTCAATGTCGTTGTTTTTTGTGACATCACTCACACCGCAACAAATACGAATACAAACACAGCACGGTCGCTTTAATTACGTTTACTTGATTACATATGGATGCTTTAAAATGAGGTCAAAATGGGTCTAGCTGCCATGTAAGTCCAATTTTTGTGTCCTGGGAAGCAATATGAGGTGAAAAATGTGTTGTTTATTATGTGTGACCACATAAAGCACTGCAAATAAAGACCTTTAGCTTGTCAGCTGACAAGTCTATTGCGCCAGGCCTGCTGTGAAATGCAGGTTAAAGTGGTTTAGGTCTTGTGAGCAAACATGAATGGGGTTATTAAAGGAGATTTAATGGATTTGTCTTGATGTTTGAGGTCTGACTGAGGTCTAAATGTCTCATTCAGGACTATTAGACATATTATTAGACACATATGCACTGTTATGCAGTGAACTTGGCTTGTTTTTCGAATTGTCCGTTCCACCTTAAATGGTGCAGCAGTTACATTCTGGCGCCTGAGGCGCCAGAATGTAACTGCTGCACCATTTAAGGTGGAACGGACAATTCGAAAAACAAGCAGGCAAACCTCAACCAAATCGCATCATTTGAGCACAGAAATCGTATTAAATGACCCTAAATTATATTTAATGCACCACACAAAGCAAACCAACCCCTAATCTCACAATTTCACCCTTTGTTTACCTGTCCTGGGAGACGCTTATCACCCCGTCCTCCTTCGGTATGATCACGGCCGTGTTCACCACGTCCTGCAGGGCTTCGATCTTGCTGAGCAGCACGGGCTTTCGGGCTTGAGGACGAGGGCTAATGTCAGCCGCCATGGCGATATATAAGCTCCTTTTAAGCTCGTATTGCTTGTTTCCCGTAACATAACACCATTAACGCGGCTGTCCTACCCCTCTCTCCCGGCTGGAGGTGATGAAGGGAAGGCGGGTACGAAGGCAGCGCTGTGCGGCTACTACAAGCGACACCAGTCCGGGTTAATCTGTTTTTTTTTTTTTTAGACAACAATCAGTCTATCGATCAAACAACAACATATTTAAATATATAATAAAATGTAATTAAATTTAATAAATCTAAATAAAAAAATACGAACGTCCAACTTATGACATATAAGTTACCGGAAGTGATACGTCATCGCATGCGATGGGTCGTTGGTCATTGCCCCCAAACTGGAACGTAAACACTAGCTAGCACTTTGCTAATCTACGCTTTTGTCATTTTAGGCCACAAAAATGACAAGTTTTAGCCAAATTTGGGTTAAAATTGTGAAAGTGTGCTGGTCTAAGCTTATATATTTGGTCATTATATTTAAATATAATATTATTATAATTAAAAAACAGAGCAGAGTTAATTGAAATGGCCTCACACCGTAGGTTGCTTATTATTCAGATATTATTATTATTTATTTTTAGTATTTTTATTGTTGTTATTCCTGTATCCCACTACATTTACGATTTTTTATTTTTGTTTGTTTTTATTTGTATTTTTGTGTTTTTATTTGTATTCATTTATTTGTTGATAGAATAAAAGTCATCCACAACATAGGTTACATATTATTTTTGTACACAGAAATGCCTTTTAAAAATGTTATTTAATTTTCTTCAATAAAAACGCAACAAAGCATAGGTTACATATGTTTATTTATTACTCATTTCTGTTCATTAACCCTTGTGTTGTGTTAAGGGTCAAAAAAATGACCCACCCCCATGTTTAACAGCAGCAAATTTTATTCAGCAAAATTATTATGTTTTCATTATTTTATTTTATTTTTTAAAAAGCTTGAAATTGATATCATAAACTTCTCCTAGAGTGACCCCAACATTATAGAAAGTGAAACATTGTCTTTTATCATGCTTCCGTAAAAGCTGTACACCACCAGGGTACACAGATTGTATTCGGATCGTTTTTGACTCTTAGAATTATTGTTATTACCATTATTACAATATTATTTCTGCATGCAAAATGTATCATTATAAATTTAGTTTCTTTTATTTTAGCTTTTTTGTTGGAAGCACATAATATTATTACTATTTTATTATTTTATCATTTATAAATATATTTAAATATGTTGCATTAATTAACAGCTTAGAATGTAGGCTACATGTTGTCTGATTTCTGGTATGTGTTTACACTAAAGTATTTATTCATTTATTTATATTGTTGTAGTTCTTGTTAATATCCAGGTTTCCTGTGACCCTAATTGACCCTATGCAGAGGACATTTCCTACAGCCACTATCCATGCAATCTGACCAACACTTCTGCACAGGACTGCAGACGTGTGTGCAGGAGTGAGTGTGGGGGAGTGTGTGAGGTAAAGAGCTGCTATAAAGACGCAGCATTCAAAGGAAACAGATGGGAGGAAGCTGTGAGTGGTTCAGGGATCACCGCTGCACACTTCAATGATTAAAGACACTCCCAGAACATGCAGAGTTGAACCAGCTGATCTAGTACTGAAGATCTGCAGCTTTACCGGACGCTGCGTCTATAGAGAGATCCTATTGTTTAGTGTGAAGGGAACAAGCGAACATCCTAAGCTTGTTTGTGGTGAAGAGAAGCAGTCTGAGAGGGAAGAACTATTATAATCCGAGCTTCTCCTCCCGACACTGACTCATCCAGGCTGTGTCAGATAGATCTGATATAAATATCTGACCCATTGTGCTCTAACAGAGTCTGAGGGTGTGATGTTTTCGGGCTGTGTTTCAAGATTCAGATGGAAACAATCAATATGTGCTTCCATTCCTTATTAGCCAGCCATGTTAGCATGTTGTGGCCAAGCTATTTCTACAAAAAAATAAACAGTGCACAATGTTGTTATTACATGTGTTTATTACATATGTATTGACTGTAATAGCGCACTATTGTGAAGCAGACCAAGCAACAACTCACAGAGAGAGCTAGCCAGGCTAAAAGCACAGCTTCAAAACATGGTGGAGGTAGTTACATCATCAACAGCTCACAGGTGAGAGCTAGCCAGGGTAAAGCACAGCTTCAAAACATGGTGGAGGTAGTTACATCATCAACAGCTCACAGTGAGAGCTAGCCAGGCTTAAAGCACAGCTTCCAAACATGGTGGAGGTAGTTTCATCAACAACTCACAGTGAGAGCTAGCCAGGCTAAAGCACAGCTTCCAGACATGGTGGAGGTAGTTTCAACAACAGCTCACAGTGAGAGCTAGCCAGGCTAAAGCACAGCTTCAAAACATGGTGGAGGTAGTTACATAAACAGCTCACAGTGAGAGCTAGCCAGGCTAAAGCACAGCTTCAAAACATGGTGGAGGTAGTTACATCATCAACAGCTCACAGTGAGAGCTAGCCAGGGTAAAGCACAGTTTCCAAATATGGTGGAGGTAGTTTCATCAACAGCTCACAGTGAGAGCTAGCCAGGCTAAAGCACAGCTTCAAAACATGGTGGAGGTAGTTTCACTACAAGGTTGGACGTGTCAAGCCTCCCGAGATGCTTTTCTGAGTGGTTATTTGAGTTACAGTAGCCTTTCTGTCGGCTCCAACCAGTCTGGTCATTTTCTGCTGACTTTTTGACCACACTCATCAACAAGATGTTTCTGTCTGCAGAAATGCAGCTGGGGGAGTTTTTTTTTTTTATCACACCATTCAGAGACCGTTGTTCTGAAAAATCCCATGAGATCAGAAGTTAAATCAATGCTCTAGATCACATTTCCCTCCTTTTCTGATATGAACCTAATATGAACATTACCTGAATTAACACCTTCCGAATGGCACACATTTTACACAAGTCTAAAGCTACGCCTGGTAAAGCTTGTGCCGAGACAAGTTACCTTTTGAGCGCTAACATTGCTGTTGCATTATATAATTAGAAGAGAGGCCCACAAATGATCCCAGTGGGTTTACCAAAGGCATAAACTGGGATCTGACCCCAAACTCTCACTCACTACCAACTGCAGGTCAGTTTACCCACCACATTCCAGACACCATGTCCTGCGCATGCGTGCTTCGACAGCGAAGGCCGTTATTTGAATATGTAAACGACTTGGCTGCAGCAAACCAATCAGCTTCGGCCTTCTTGAGCACATGGTAAAGCGAAGCGCTGAGGGGGCGGAGCCAGCACCGCTCGGCGAGTAAAACCGGCGGACCCGCAGCCTGGAGTTCCAGTGTAGGGAGAGTCATGGAGGCGGCCAGGGCAGAAAGTTGTAAGGAGGAAAGTTAGGGAGTTCTTCCAAAGGCCAACAAAAATACATCTGCTTTCCCCTGTGAATCAATAAGCGTGTCCCCGGGGGTCTTTTTTAAAGCTTTATTTGACTTTATAAGGCTACGAGCATCTCCACTGACTGTTCTTACACTTTGAGAATGTGCGAGTCGGTTAGCATTAGCTAGGCTGCTAGCGGCGTGGAGACGCGAGCGACAGGAGGCGAACAAAAGGTTTCCGTGGGGGCATTTGGGCTCCTTTCCTCCTCCCTCCACTCGGCCGACCATACAGACACTCGGTCCATGCAGAACGTGGCCTTATCAACACCATGCCCGTGATACTTTTCCTGATAGACACGTCTGCCTCTATGAACCAGCGCTCCCATCTGGGCACTACCTATCTGGATATAGCCAAAGGTGCCGTTGAGACTTTCTTGAAGGTAATGCTACTCTCCAGCTAGCCGGGCTAGCGAGCTAACGGCAGCTAACGTTCCCTCCGCGGGGCTACAGAGCTGCTTTGTCGGTCTTGCGCTCATGCAGAGACGCGCGCTGCCTCTTATCTAGAACCTGAACTAACGTGTGGAACTGTCGCTGTTGTATTTTTCACCCGTCTTTATATCGCCCTTTCCCCGCAGCTGAGGAGCAGGGACCCGGCGAGCAGAGGAGACCGATACATGCTGGTTTCTTTCGAGGAGGCTCCAGCTGGAATCAAGGTAGCTAGCTAGTGTGCTCTCTCTCCCCGCAGGAGAGGCTGGGAGGAGGACCGAGGGGGTTAATCTTTGGGGAATTGCTGTAGAGAACAAAAGTAAACATCCTGACAAGCATCAGTATCTCTCTCTAAACATGGCCGACATTTTAAGGAAGGCACTGTGGGTGAGGATGTGTGGAGGGCTGGAGTTGCTGGTGTGTGTGTGTGTGTGTGTGTGTGTGTGTGTGTGTGTGTGTGTGTGTGTGTGTGGGTGCTTTTCTTGCAAACATCACTTCTAGGTAGAGACTAGCTTGCTGAGTGACAAGCACAACCCCTCCACCCTCCTGTCTAACATGTCCCCCTGATGCTGGTGGTGCTTCAGGGTTGGTGGTTACTTGGATCAGCCGAAATAATAATAAAGACTTTTATATGTGAACTATACAGCGCTAGATCTCTTATGATCATGCTGTGGTCATACTGGGCTTCCTGCCTGGGCAGGGGCAACTCTCACTGCTACCCTAATAATAATAATAATAATAATACGATACCTCCGGAGTCCTCGGGCAGAACTCTCAGTAATCATGTTCCGGCCTCTGTAACGTGATTAAAATTCAGTGGGATTAAAGGTAGATGGTGATATCAACAATTTTAGCCCGTCTGAACCGACCTCAGCATCACAGGTGTTGTGTATATATATAGGTATATTGAAAGCCTAAACTAGTACACGCAGTGTCGCTGTCGCAGAGCATCACTGTTTTCCCATGTGGTCCGTGCGATGCACCATGGATTTGCCAGATCTTTACTTGTGGCGTCAGTAAAAACAAAAAAAAAGAGAAAATGCTAAATGTAGTTTAGTTATTCAGCAGCGTGGAAACTACAGTCAGCCTGTAGTTAATGGCTTTCTTTTAGATTTCCTGAAGCTCTTACTGGATAAAAACATTGCTCGTCAACGCTCATAATCTACTTTGGGTTTTGTTGCAGTAATGTCCAATATACTTGCCCTCGTTTGGTGACAAATGCACATCTAATAAAATTAATATAAATATAATATTACTTTTCCAGTTTATTAAGGTTTTTTTTAGGCTG
Source organism: Salminus brasiliensis (assembly GCF_030463535.1). NCBI lineage: Eukaryota > Metazoa > Chordata > Actinopteri > Characiformes > Bryconidae > Salminus > Salminus brasiliensis. The sequence goes on along the minus strand of NC_132885.1, from coordinate 41,949,308 downwards.
CAAACCAATTAAGCAGGTCAAGTTCAGAAGCTCCAGCGTTGTTGGGTAGGAACGTCCGAGGAGGACGTCTTCGGAGGGTTCAGTGCTCAGTTATATGGTTCAGATATTGGTACACTTGGCATCCAGGGTTCTACGTGGTGCCGAAAATGAATCAATTGATTTAAAACAGCAGAACCCATTTTTTTGTAATGTTCTTCAGTGATCTTAGAAAGCGGTGTTCTATTGGTTCTTCGAGAGCCTACACCTGATGCATGCTGTCCATTAGAGGTGGGCGATATGACGATACTTTGTCGTGTAGTGATAAATTGTTTTAATGTGATGCACAGTATGCTAGGGCTGGGCGATGTGGTAAAAATGCTAGATCACTGTATTTAAAGACATTTTTTCACAATATTTATCACCATATGTGTAATTGCAGACTAAATACATCAGGAGCAGCAGATTCTACTGTCTTGCAATGAGTACAGTAATTGTTATTCAACATCTGCTGCATTACATCTAATTAAACCAGTCTAATTACACTGTCATGAAACATGTTTTTCTGTTTGTTTGTTTTATTATATTAAGCACTAACAATATCCTCGATATGCTTAGAAATGCACAGTGTTTATCACAATAACAAAATGTATCACAATATGAGAAAATATCGTCTTATTGCCCAGCTATACAATATTGTTAGTACTTAGACTGGTTTAATTAGGTAAAGTTAAGCAGATGTTGAGTAGTTTTTAAGAATCTGCTGATTTTCATTAAGTTTCACTAATTGTTGTGTGTTAAAACTGCTTTTACACATGTTTTTGTGATATAGCTGGAATAACCCTCCCTCTGTTGCTGTTTCTCCAGGCGGGGTGGAAAGACAGCCATGCTACGTTTATGACGGAGCTGAGGAACCTGCAGGCCATCGGACTCACGCCGTTCGGCCAGACTTTAAGGACGAGTTTTGATTTGCTCAACCTCAACCGATTAGTTTCAGGGATAGACAACTATGGACAGGTACGTTGTCAGCGAGGACCATGTGGCAAAGTTTCTTCAGCCACCCCCCCTCCCCCCAAACACACCCCCTTACAGTTTTACAAGCATCTCATAGACTCACATTGTGCCAACACAGCCCCCTGCCCCACACCCCCTGGCTACCCGTGGTTTCAGTCACGTCGTTTTGAAATTACAACATGTTGAAGGTCGACAGCTAGTTTAAAGAGCTGTGGTTTACCCAAAAGTAGTTAAAGGCTCCTTTAAAAAAAAAAAAAGAAATGAATAAAAAATGAATGAAAGCTGTACCTCATCTTTAACCTCGGCCAGTTACCTCGGAGCGTGTGGAGGTGTTCAGTAATCGCTGAGACAGAGACTTGCTCATGTGGTTTTGAGCACATGGCCCTGTGGGACTCACTGTTCTCTATAAACCTGGGTAAAGGCTGTGTGGTGTATGGAGTCCAGGATTACAGACAGCAGCGTGTCAGAAACCTCATAATCGAGACAGTTAGAGATTACTCTACACCTTCATGTGGTTTGAGGAAGGTGTGTGATTGGTGCATTATCAGGGATGGTACTGCTTTAGCTGTGTAGCACCACTGCAGGGCTGCTGAGATGAGTGGAAGTGTAACTATTATTGTTACGGTAAAAGGGAAAGCACCTCATTTTCATGGGCTAGCTATAGTAGCCTCATAGCTCCAGTTTGAGAGGAAAAAAAATGGTAGTGAGGGATAGTCCACAATCACAGAGAGATTGCTATTTTATTATTATTATTTTTATTACTGCTTTTCATTTGTGTGTGTGTGTGTGTGTGTGTGTGTATATATATATATATATATACAGTGAGTCCAAGAAGTATTTGATCCCTTGCTGATTTTCTTTGTTTGCCCACTAATAAAGACACTATCCTTCTGCACTTTTAATGGTAGATATATTCTAACATGGAGAGACAGAATATCAAGACAAAAATCCAGAATATAATTTTAAAGAATATATTTTAATTAATTTGTATTTCAATGAGGAAAATAAGTATTTGATCCCTCTTGCCAAACACACTCAATACTTAGTGGCAAAGCCTTTGTTTGCAAGCACAGCGGTGAGACGTTTGTTGTAGTTAACCACAAGTTTAGCACACACACCAGGGGGAATTTTGGCCCACTCTTCTTTGCAGATCCTCTCTAAATCATGAAGGTTGGTGGGCTGTCGCTTGGCAACTCTGACCTTCAGCTCCCTCCATAGATTTTCGATCGGATTGAGGTCTGGCGACTGGCTGGGCCACTCCATGACCTTAATGTGATTTTTCTTGAGCCAATCCTTTGTTGCCTTTGCTGTATGTTTAGGGTCGTTATCATGTTGGAAGACCCAACCACGGCCCATTTTCAGATCCCTGGCAGAGGGGAGGAGGTTGTCCCTCAGGATTGTGCGGTACATGGCTCCATCCATCTTCCCAGTGATGCGGTGAAGTAGCCCTGTACCCTTGGCAGAGAAACACCCCCAAAACATTATGCTTCCACCTCCATGCTTGACGGTGGGCACAGTGTTCTTGGGGTCATAGGCAGCATTTTTCTTCCTCCACACATGGCGGGTGGAATTGAGGCCAAAAAGTTCAATTTTGGTCTCGTCTGACCACAAAACCTTCTCCCAATAACTTGGTTCATCTTTCAAATGATCATTGGCATACTTGAGGCGCGCCTCCACATGTGCTCTCTTCAGCAGGGGTACCTTTCGGGCACTGCAGGATGTGAATCCATTGTTGCGCAAAGTGTTGCCAATTGTTTCCTTGCAAACTGTGGTCCCAGCTGCCTTCGGGTCATTTGCTAACTCCTGCCGAGTGGTTGCAGGACGATTTCTGACTGTTCTCAGCATCATTGCCACCCCACGAGGCGAAATCTTCTTTGGAGCACCGGGCCGAGGTCTGTTGATTGTCATGTTATACTCTTTAAACTTTCTGATAATTGCACCAATAGTTGTTACTTTCACATCCAACACCTTACTAATCTTTTTGTAGCCCATTCCAGCTTTGTGAAGGTCAACAATTCTGACTCTGAGGTCCTGTGACAGCTCTTTGGTTTTACCCATGTTGGAGACTTGAAATCTGTGTGATCTGTCTGATTCTGTGGACAGGTGTTTTTCACACAAGTGATTAGTGAGAACAGGTGGCTTCAGGTCAGGTAACAAGTTGATTGGGAGTGTCTAACTGGTCTGTAAAAGCCAGAACTGCTAATGAATACTAAGGGATCAAATACTTATTTCACTCCATGAAATACAAATCAATTAATATATATTCCTTAGATTTATTTTCTGGATTTTCTTTTTAATATTCTGTCTCTCCATGTAAGAATACATCTACCATTAAAAGTATAGAATGATCATGTCTTTATTAGTGGGCCAACGAAGAAAATCAGCAAGGGATCAAATACTTCTTGGACTCACTGTATATATTACACACACACTACATATATATACACAATATATACAATGATCGTTATAGCTATATAATTATGAGGGTTATAGATCTATAAATGAATGTATATTCAATGAATGTAATAATGTGTATTACTGTAAAGTTTATTCATGTAAAAGTTCTATCTGATCTAGCGCATTTCTGTTAGTCCATTCATCCATTTACGCAGAATAATTTCCGCAGTGTACAGAAGCAGCTGCAGGCTTCTAACCATGGAGTAAAATAATTATCCATGTTACTTTCATTTTGTAAACTGGACAGGCTGGACTGAACATGTGGTAGTATGTTTAAGAGGACAATACATGTGGGGAAGTACTAACAGGAAAAAAACCCAACATAAAACCAAGATTACATCCATAGGAGATTCTGAATGTCTGTGTGGATTAGTTTTTATTTATTATTATTTTTATTATTATTAATTGCCCAACCCTAGATTATACTGATAGCAAGAATCTGCAGCATCTAATGCTCTTAAATGGGGCTGGCTGATCTGTAAATAATATTGTATCACAATTAGAGCTGGACTATTTTATCATATCGTGATGAATTTTGTTATTATGGTACGATATTCTTTTATGATGAAGTGTAACATTAATATCACAATGCTTAAAGAGCACGGATTATCTGCACGGTTCATTACAAAGTGTAATCAGTCTAATTTAATTCAGAAGAGGGCAGCATATTTTAAGTAACCATCATGGTACCCAGTATGGGAGAGTGTTTGGATAGCAGTTTTTTAAAAATTGCAGTTTATCTGTGACAAAATATTGAGAAATATCGCATATCGTAAAAATGGCTTTAAATATTGTGATATAAATAAAAAAAGATCTGTATCACTCACCTCTAATCACAATATGTGAAGGCAATTTCATCAGTACTGACAGATATGCAGCCCTTCATCTAATTAAGCAGGATTCATAACACTCTGTAATGAAAGGTGCAGCTGTTCAGTGTTTAAGCATTAACGATATGTTCATTTATTATACAATTATTTTAATATCAGTGAATATCTTCATATTGTTACTTCACTTGTCACTCACTAAACAGGAATGAATGATGTGTGTGTGTCTCTCTCTCTCTCTCTCTCTCTCTCTCTCTCTCTCTCTCTGTGCAGGGTAGAAACCCATTCTTCTTGGAGCCTGCCATCATCGTGGCAATTACTGACGGCAGCAAGCTGACCAGCACTTGCGGGGTGCAGGACGAGGTCAGATGTGTTCTGCATGGGGGAACCCTGTGCACTCTCTCTGTCTGTGTATTCACTCCTCCGTTCTGTTAGTCTTGCCCGGGTTCCACTCAGATTGTGTGTCTACGTAGACGGCTGTGGGGTTAAAAAGTTGTTTATATGTTATTATTCATTCTGACTCTGATTATTAGGGCTGGGTGATACAGAAAAAAAATCACAATATTTAAAAACATTTTAATGACATTTAATGCAAGATTTCATCATGCAGACAAAATTTACCTGCAGCTGTGAATTTTAATGTGCTATTCAAAAACGCTCCCATACCGGGATTTTCATTGAACTCCATCCAGTTAAACAGCACGAGTTTCTCTCTTTTGTATAATGAAACATCGTTGGTCAGGTTTCTTTAAGTACTGAAAGTATTGATGATGCACTACATACTTTGAGTATGTAACTATTACATACAATTTGTCACAATATGATGAAATATCATAGTCACATACCCACCCCTACTGATAATCCTGTAGTCCTGTCTGGACAGTGGAGGAAAGAACAGGGTAGAGTCATACCTCTCATTACTGTTCGTTTTTGTCTCTGCAGCTCCATTTACCCTTGACGACGCCATTGCCAGGCAGTGAGCTGACCAAGGAGCCATTCCGTTGGGACCAGCGCCTTTTCTCATTGGTCCTCCGCATCCCAGGCCATGCTTCTCTGGAGCCGGAACCGCTGGGCGGCGTCCCACCTGACGCCTCCCCTGTCACACCCATGTGCGAGGTTACAGGAGGTGAGCTGTCCTCACTAAAGGCCACACTTCTAATGAATGCATTCAGCTACTTTAAGTTGCACCCATTGCACGCACACACACAGCTTGTCATGTCACTGTAGAGAGAAGTACTGCCAATAGAATAGGACCCTCTGGAGCAGATCAACATCCTGAACCTACTGGCTCCATGCTGCCTAATGCCAGGAGTGGGCTAGAGGGTTACTGAGCCCCCCTGCGTTGAGCTGTGGAGTCGTGCAGAACTGTGCTCTCTGTAATGAGACTTGTTAGGCTGTGTTTCAGTGGGGTGTAAATGGTGAGGGATCAGTGAATGGGAGAAAATTGCTGAGTGGAGGTGAGGACAGATTGTACTGGGCTCAGGTATGCTGACTAACACAGCTGAGTAACGGACACACACACAGAGACTGAACAAAGGAGCAGAGAGAGGGGTCAATGCGCTGCCTAGTACTGCACAATACTGCTGATCACATACTCTGCACAATGGGCCTCCAATATGCTGCCTGTCTGTGCGTGAGGGAGCAATGAACTGACAAGGGAAAAAAAAGACTCAGAGGTGACCGTGTGAGACGACAAGGGGGGGGGGGTGGACTGTCCTGTTCTTCAGCTACTATAAATCCCTACAGCTGAAATACCCCTGTACTTATTAGGTCTGGCCATACGATACGCATCACGATACAGAGGTGGAGATTCCTCTACATTGTGACCTCATTGTGGTTCAGTGACTCAATGAATCTGCTGTAATAATTATGTAAATGATATAAATTGCTTAAATTGACATGAAACAGTGGAATTAAAGCAGTTAAAATCAATTTGATAAATTTTTTGATCAGTTGTTGGCCTATAGGTTCTGTCTCAGCACGTCCCTAACATACTGCTTCATCCATTAAGGAGATGATGCAATTGGCCTTGCTCCCTCTAGGGTGGGTAGATGGTGCTTTCTCCCCACATCAGTCAAGTGTAGTGCTGGCCGGCACTGGCGTCTGCTTTCCTCCGGGTGCGTTGGTTGCCCAGTGTTGTGCTGCACTGGTGGCAGTTTGCAATAAGAGGCTCTGGCTGGCTGCGCATGTGTTGGCGGAGGCGTGTGTCGGCCTCCACCCTCCCAATGTCGGTAGCATTGCATGTTATGGGGGGGGATATGTATGGGATGGGTAATTGATCCAGATTGAGGAGAAAATGGATGAAAAGGAAAAATCAAAACTTTAAAACAAAGAAAATTCATTAAATGAGTCTAAAACAAATGAAAAGCTCATGTTTACAGTTTGACACTGAAATTCCTCATTTTAATACAATTTTGCTCATTTTTTTTCATAACCTTTTTGTAGCGCTGCAATTGTTTAAGATCTTAAACGTTAACTTTTTTAACTCGTCAAACCTTTCAAATATCTCTCCTTCAGGCCGCTCCTACAGCGTGTTTTCCCAGCGTATGCTGAACCAGTGCCTGGAGTCTCTGGTGCAGAAGATTCAGAGTGGAGTGGTCATCAACTTCGAAAAGACTGGGCCAGACCCAGCTGAAGGTAAGGGAGTACGCTAGACACCTTTACATAAATAAAAAGGACAAGAGAAGTCATTGCCCCCCCCCCCCCTCCTCAGATGGTCCAGTGGATGTGAAGTGTGGACCTCAGCCATGGCACAGCTGTCACAGGCTGATCTATGTCCGGCCAAACCCTAAAACGGGCGTTCCTGTCGGCCACTGGCCCATTCCAGAGTCTTTCTGGCCTGACCAGAACTCTCCTTCTCTGGTAAGTATGTCTCTCGTCCTCTCTCTCTCTCTGTCTGTCTGTCTCTTGCACAATCATCTGTCCACACCTTTGTAAGGGAGCATGAGTCCATGGGACCTACAGTGTTAGGCGGGTGGTGTTAATGTTCTGGCTGGTTGGTGCTGAATAGTACAGTGATTTGTCTTGTGGATTATTGATGTTTGTGTACATTTGTTTGTGTGTCCTTGTGCAGCCTCCACGTATGGCCCATCCTCAGGTGCGGTTCTCTTGTGTGGAGGCGGAACCCATGGTGGTGGATAAGGTTCCGTTTGACAAATATGAACTGGAGCCATCGCCCCTCACGCAGTACATACTGGAGAGGAAGTCTCCACACACCTGCTGGCAGGTATTGTGTGCAAACACACACACACTCTCTAAAACTCTTAGCAGCTGTTGTAGAGGTAAGGTTTTTACATTCATGGCCTAGTCATTCCCCACATATCCGAAACCAGCGGCTGTACACACCCTGAAGTCAGGAGACCTTTGGGCCGCAACCCTGTGCCATGAGCTGAAATGAGCCGCACTAGAAGTACAAGCAGTACACAACTTCTCAACTCCTCGAACCCGAGTCTGGAGATTACTTCACAATGCAGAGCCTGTGGAGAAGGAGAAGAACCGAATCAGGTGAAGATGGCAGATGGACCATTTTTGGCTTCGTAGACCAACATCAGGGACTGGGCTAAACCTCGGAAGCCGCTGGAGAAATTGAAGGAGCTGATGAGGCTGAACAAGCTGGTCGAGATGGTCTAATTGTCGGAAAGATCTGAGAATGTCCGAGTCGGGTTTGCAGCATGAGCGGTGGAAGACAGCTGGTCATCAGCAAGTATACCAGAGCTGCCTCTTTCTGCAGATGCAGTGATCAAGGAGTAGAGAGCATATCTGATCTACAGCCTAGACGTTTAGGCCGTGAGCTGACCGTTTGACGGGATAAAGCGAACCACCATATTTGACATTTTTACATCCGTAGTTCAGGGTGTCGTCCAGCACTCGCTCTTATCAAACCTTAACTTGTACCTAGATTGTTGAAATGACCCCACACTTGCTCTGGGATTATGAAAGGCGGTCTGTGTGGCGGTCTGTTTCTTGCGTGTGTTTATATGCTGAAGACCTGGTTCTGCTCTAACAATGCCACTCTTAATCCTCAGGTGTTCGTGAGTAACAGTGCTAAATACGGTGACCTGGGTCAGCCCTTTGGCTACCTGAAGGCCAGCACTGCTCTCAACTGCGTCAACCTGTTTGTTATGCCCTACAACTACCCTGTGGTTCTGCCCCTCCTCGGTGAGTCTGTTTCACGTTAACTGACGTCCTTACTTAGTCATGCAGCGATGAGTAGTGAAGTAGGCTCATCTGTAGGGGAGGTTGAACATCTGGGTCAGTAACGGTAACTGAGACCTCCTGTTGAGGCTGATGGTCATTTTAGTATCACGGTTGATTGATGTGTATAAATTAGTGATGTGCACAGGCAGTCTGGGACATGCTTTACCAGGGTCCGGTATCCATCTAGAATAGTGACGTTACTGTTGTAGGACATGTTGGTGAGGATGCGATTCAGAAGGCAGAGGCTAGACTGGTTCTAGTAAGTCTTGTAAGGGGGCCAGCCTTACTTATTTGGGTGGTTTAACTCACAAGGAATTAAATTTTAAGATGTGGAAAACGTGGTTACATGGATATCTTCTGACTTACATATACGGATGTTACTGGTTGTAAATGTTTGCAGTAATTTTTCCAACCCCCCTTAAATCGCTCATTAATGGCCAAATAATTTTTTTGTGTATACCTCATCCTTTTGATCATTGCTTTCCTTTAACAAATATATCTGTATTACATTTCTGACTGTGTGCTACTAGATGACTTGATTAGAGTGCACAAATTCAAGCCCACAGTGAAATGGCGCCAGTCCTTTGAAACCTACCTGAAAACCATGCCGCCGTACTACATCACGGTGAGTGCCGTCCTGACCAACATGCCAGCCTTTTTAATAAAACATACAAATTAATACATTTAATTTATGAAGCATCGCATTAAAATAAGTTGTAAAATGATGGAAAAGAAGAGGTTGTATGTAAATCGTCTCTGGATGGTTTCAGCCTTTGAGGAAGGCGCTGCGAATGATGGGAGCTCCAAACCTGCTGGCAGACAACATGGAGTATGGGCTGAGCTACAGCGTGGTGTCCTACCTCAAGAAGCTCAGCCAGCAGGTACGCAAAGCTGTTATTCGACATACGTGGGTACTGCCGTTGTTTAGGATTGATTATTATATGATTACCAGCTTTTATTCCACAATGTAAAGGGTGTTTTTTTTTCTCTTGCTCTCCAGGCAAAGGTGGAAGCAGACCGGGTGTGCGCGCTGGTCGGGAAGAAGGCTGGGCCGGATGCCGGGATTAAGCTCCGGTCCAAAAGCTCCGCCCTCTCGCTAGCTCACAGGAAAGACTTCACGCAGCTGCTGCAGAGCATCGTCGGGGACGGGCCAGCTCTGCCGATCGAGTTGAACCCTAAAGAGTTCTCAGGGTTCCAGCTCGCGGTGCTCAACAAGGTCAGCCTCACACTGAACATTTAGGTTTGGGCGCTTTGAAGGTATGGTCGCAATGTCCGCAGGCTTGACCAGAGTGAGAGAGAGTGTTGTAGAGAGGCGGAGAAGTTATCAGCTGGCATTATTTTTTTATTTACTATATATTTATTCATTATTTTTAATTGATTGTTTTGTATTTAAGCCTTTATTCATCATTTAAATTACAGGTTCCCATTCCTAGTCCTAAAGCTTATAGATAAAACATCCAGAGCTGGAGGTAGTTGGGATTTTATCTTCCCGAAGTTTCCAGGCTATTAAAGTCTCGTCACTAAAGTTGATTAGTTTTCTATAAATAATAGATGTGTATATTTCCATACAGTGGGTGTATTATGTGTGTGTTGCTGTGATGACTTCATTTCCTCAGCATGTCTGTCTCTGCTTGTAGGCCCTGAAGCCGCAGGGTTTGCGAAACCCATACGACATACCGAGAGAGCACCTGTTGGACCAGCTGAGCCGCATGAGGCGAAACCTTCTGAATGCCAGCGTGTGTAATCTGAGGGGCCAGGATCAAGGTAAACCAGGATCAGCTGAGCCACTTCCTGTTCGTTTACCGTCTCACAAAAACACTGCAGAATGCATTGTGAGCGAGAGGGCCTTTAATCAATGGGAGTGAAAGGAGATAAATAGTACTATTCTCACATATTTAATACCATTTAATACCAAGGAGAGCACTCACTGAAGCAGTCAGTGTAAATATGACATGGTTGCAAAGTTCAGAAATTGACATTTTATTCTGTTCTGAAGTAGGAAACTGAGCTGTTTCCAAATCACAAGCCTGTCCTAGACCACTGTTTGTTGTTGATGTTCTCAGGCGCCCTCTAGTGTTACATACTGAACAGTGGTTTGTTCTCCAGAGTAGAGGTAGAGTTATGCATGTGAAGGTATCTTAATGGAGGTGGGTCGGTTTGGACGGGTGTGTGTGTGTTGGCTGGTGGGGGGGGGGGGTTGGATGGGTTCTGAACATTTGTTTGATTCCCTTTTATTTTGACTTTGTTCTAGATCAGATTCACAGTGTGCCTATAGCACAGATGGGGAACTATCAGGATTTCCTGAAACAGTGCCCCTCCCCCTTGCGAGAGGCAGATCCAGATCAGCCCAAGCGGCTACACACCTTCGGCAACCCCTTCAAACTGGATAAGAAGGTACAGCCATGCTCCTTTTATACTGATCACGTGCCTCTGGCAGTCTAGGAATAAATCTAGAATACACAGAGCCTGTATGTCCAAATGTTTGTGGACACCCCTTCTAACGAATACATTCAGCTACTTTAAGTTGCATACATTGTTTGCAAATTCGGTGTGCAAATTCGAACACACAGCTTGTCAAGTCCCTGTAAAGAAGAAGTGCCAATAGAATAGGACTCTCTGGAGTAGATCAAAATCTTGAACCTATTGGCACCATGCTGCCTAATGCCAGGCGTGGGCTAATAGAGGGGTATAAAGCCCCCCAGCATTGAGCTGTGGAGCAGTGGAAGAACTGTGTTCTCTGGAATGATGGTGGTGGAGCTCCATCTAGTACTTTTTAGGATGAGTTGGGGATGATGATTAGGTGGGGTGGTGATTTATCCAACATCGTGACCTCACTAATGCTCTTGTGCCTAAATGTAATCAAATCCTCACAGCAATGCTTCTTCTCCAAAATCTAATAGAAAGTCTTCTTTCCTGGACAGTAGAGACAGTTACTCCAACAAAAGCAGGATCAGCTCTTTTTAATAGCCTTGATTTCATTAGAAATAAAGAATGAGCAGGTGTCCCAATACTTTTGTCCATGTTGTGTATGAATAGAATATAGCGTTTAAAGGTTTGAACCTTGTTCTCGTTCTTCACAGGCAATGATGGTGGATGAGGCAGATGAGTTTGTGACGGGCACTCAGGGAAAAGGAAAGCGTCCTGGTGAGCCCAGCTCTCCCGCTGGAGGGGGAGCCCCCAAGCGCAGGCGATGCATGTCCCCTCTCCTGCGTCCTGGGCGAGCATACACCCCACCGAATAAAACTCCGCCTAGAGGTGAGCACACAACCGTGCCGTACCTACCTGCCTCAGCCACATCCTTTTCCAGCACACTACCCTGTTCTGCATAATCTATTAATTATCTAGTACCTGGATCTGCATTTTCCTGACATGTATGAAATCACATCTAGTTCCAGAGAACAACCATTCTGCGGTGGGGAACCACGTAGGCCACGTTGAGCCAGACCCCACCCCAGATCTGGAACCCTCTCCGGAGTCTGCGGCACCGCCCCCTGACCTGCAAAGGAACCACCTGGAGGTGGATGAAGAGGAGGAGGAGGAACAGCAGCAGCAGCAGCAGGAGCCCATGCAGGAGCCCATGCAGGAGAACGGCCAGTCTAACGAGGAGGAGCTGTCTGTGGACGGGGAGGAAGACGAGCAGGTCACCCGGCGCTATCCTTCCCCTAATCAGCTGAAGAAGATCCGAAAGGAGGAAGGCAAGGAGCTGAACACAGAGCTCCGAGTTCTCATCACCAAGGAGATCCGGAAACCTGGCAGGCGTAAGTGCTTTCATCATGTTAATAAATTAGATCACAGAAGTAGTCATGATGCAGTCTAAGGCTGGCCTGTGGTATTTTTTTTATTTTTTTTATTTATAGAACGCTTTTAAGTACAGGACTTACATTTAGTAGGACTAAATAAATCGCAAGGTTGTAAAAAAAAAAAAAAAGAAGGGTGGAGAAAGTTATCTGTTCTAAAATACTTTGATTTGATTTGATTTGATTTTATTCTTATTTTATTTTATTTTTCCCCCGGCCCCTGAGGCACTTGATCTGAGAATTCTCTATATTTGGTCAAGTGTGAAAGCTGCTTTCTAGCCCAGGGGCAGCACGGAGCACCAATCTCTGGTTCTCCTGGAATTGGTTAATAGAAAGCACTGCAAAAATGCAATCGATCTATGGTTCCACAGCATGGAATTCTTTAGTATGAAAGCAAACCAGCGATAAGTAGCTCCTCTCCAAAACGAGCCCAGAATTGGTCCTGGGTCCGGTACTCGTGCATCCGGGACCGGCGTGAAAACATCTAAACCACAGACCTGCCTTGGTTTATGTCCGTTGCTAGATAGACTGCACTGGAGTAAGGCACGGAGATTCATCTGTAAGGGCTCAGAACACCGGTGTTGAAATGTATGGCCTTTGTCTCTCTCTTGTGCAGGGTATGAGAAAATCTTCTACCTCCTGAAGCAGATCCAGGGAAGTCTAGAAACACGGCTCATCTTCTTACAGAACATCATCAAAGAGGCGGCCAGGTACGCAGCACCCTTCAGCACTTCAGTTCATTCATTAGTGGTTTGTGTTTAAATGGCAGTTCATCACTTTGAGAAAGATCATGGGCATCCTCTGTGTTTCCGGAACACTGAACCTACTGCATGGGTTTGGGTTTAGCGGTTATAGAGGGCACTCTAGTGAACCCGTCCACCAGTGTGAAGTAACTGCGTAGAAATTAAGGGGAGTAGCTGGCTGGACCGACAGTTCGACAGCCATAGCCATTCGCCGGTGCCATAGCACAGGTCAACCCCGACGATTAAACAGGGTTTCTTGTCCTTTTTCATCGAGTTCCAACATCTGCTTTCGTTTCACACACAGGTTCAAAAAGCGAGTTCTTATCGAGCAGCTGGAGAACTTTCTAGAAGAGATTCACTTGCGAGCGAACAACATGAACCATCTGGACGGCTTCTGAGCGACCGCTCTGCTCTGGACCCCGAGGCACACGGGCATGCTGTCGGCGTGTGTCGTGCCTCAGTAATGAAGCGGACCGAGTGGATAACGGCAGCGGGAGTAAACGCACTGCATTAGTCAACCTCAGGGCAAAGGCAAAGTGGAATAGTATTCCAGACTTCTCTTACTTCTCTTTTCCCTTCTTCCATTTGTCGGACCTGTCTGTGTTTCTTTGGCCATTCTCTTCCCTAAGTTTTCCTTATCACCCTGCTCTATCCTAAGCCAAAGATAAATTGATTATTATTATTATTATAATTTTTCTATATATTTTGTCACCCAGCTTTCGTTCTAGTCCTTCACTGGTCACCAATGATCTCAATCTAGTGTTTGGCCACTAATACAAAGTCCTCTCCTTCTCGTCAGACTCTAAAGCGGTCACTGCCTGATCACCGATCGCCAGTCTGATCTCCATGCTAGAGTTTAAAGGCTAAATTAGTCTGTAGAGGTTGGTAGACAGTCCTTAGTTAATGTTTGAGAGCAAAAATGCTGAACCGTGCTGGACTCCAGCTCACGGTCACCCCATCCCACCCCATCAGACAGTGGTCCCGGTTTCTTCTTCTCTGTCTTGTACTTGAATTTAATAAAACGGGCCAGATGAACCTTCATGAATAGAGAACATGCTGAAACGTTGACTAGTGGAGGGGCTTTCTAGTACAGGCCGGATCTGGGAGAACATACCCGAATGCTGTAGTACAGTGGTTGGTGGAGATCATGCTCCACCAGTATGAATTGAGATGGGGAACATGTGGAGGGTTGAGAACTATAAAAGTGGCGTGGAACGTTCTAGATCTGTATGAATGGAGGGAAAGCATGAGAGCCGTCCATTCTTGGGCCGTGCAAATGAAATGGGACTTGCTAGAACAATGTGATGGTGGGGGATGGAGATTCAAGAACTGCTAGGATGGTGGTGAACACACTAGAACTGGATGAATCGTTCTGGAGCTGTGTAAATGTGAGGTAGAACATATTGGAGCGGTACGAATTGATGGAGCACGTTCTGGAACAGTATTGATTAAGGAGGGCGTGCTAGAACAGTGTGAATGCGGAGAAAGCATTCTCGGACAGTGTGGGTGGTGGAGAATATGCTGGAACAGTATGAGAGGGTGGTGGTTCGGTCATCCACACGGTTCCAGAACTGGATGAAGGGACGGAGTGTGTCCTAGAACAGCGTATGGAGGAGAACATGCTAGAAGTGAATGAACGGGGTGAACGTTCTAGAAGATCTTAATGCTTGGGAGATAATCGCACACTGGTAGACCTTGATGTAGGCTCTGGACCAAGCACAGTTCTGGGTTCTGTTCTCTGCTCTTGCATGCTGGAAGGCCTTAGTATTTAGCTGATGACCTGAATGACATCTTGTAGAGCTGGGAACCCTCCAGTAACTCCTTTACCCTAAAACCACCCAGCCAGGCCAAGTCACAAGGTTGTTGGTTCTGAATGCAGAATGGTAAATCTGAGGAGTACTGGCTGCTCTGGTTCATTCTCTGGTCAGGACACGCTTCTCCTGCTGGACTCTGGAGAATTTGACCTGGTGTGCTCCTCAAGGGACACTGCTGCAGAGTGTCGAGGCGCCCAGCCCCAGGGTCAGGATGCACAGGAATGGCCTGAACTACACGATTAACCAAGTCTAAATGCTTAGTCCAGGTCTGGACAACCCCCTCCTGTCTCAGCTCCACCCCACCTTTCATCATTTATTTATTTATTTTTTAATAAATAATAATACATTCCCTCCTCCATCCTCACCAAACTCACACACACTCTCTCCACCTCAACACAGGGACCAAATGTTTGCCATACAGCTGTCTGTACCAGTTCTGAGGCTCCTGTAGAACAATATTTTGAGTAGATTGTAAAAATGTAAATAATCAAATTGAAAGTTTATTTAAAGGATGTTTCTTGCAGAAGCCTTTTTGTAAGTATTTGAATGAATAAAGTTTCTATTTTACATTGTGAATAACCATTCAAATAAACCCTCTTTGTTGTAAGGACCGTTAGTGAGTTGTTTTTTTGAGCTTTTGGGATTCCTCCGTTTTTTTTTTTTTTTTTTTTTATTTTGAATGAAGGCTCCTAGAAGATCTTTGGGCCACCATATTTACCATCCAGTGCTAAGAATCGTCTTGACTGTATCTGACCGACGTACACTTTAAGCTATCATCATTAAGAATGAGCTCTTCTACGAACCTTTTCTTTTTCTTGAACGTTCCATAAAGTACCTTTATGAGTTTCTCCACAGTTTCAAAGGGAAGAACCTCTCAAGGGTTCCTCAAGGGTCTTGTCCTATTACCTGTGCACCTCTAATGACTGCATCAAGGTCATTACATTACAGCGTCACCCATGTGGCCTTCTGTCCTTGCTGTCTTTAGTCCATCAGTTTTTGACTGTCTTGCATTTCTATGGTGCGTAACGTCTCAGGAGTACCTTTTTTTATTATTTATTTTTTATTTTTTTATTACAGTGACCACCAACTTTTACCATTGTCTCTTGTACCATTGAAAGCAATAGAGCTGAAGAAAGTGAGGGGACGACATTCCTAGACAAACTCATGCCTTCACCTTCACTGTCGTCATCATGAAACAAACCAACCTCTGCTGTAGTCCTAAAGTGAAGCTGAAAGTTGACTGTGGGATGTCTTGCGGTCTGAACAAAACCACGCTAACCGGTTTCTGCTGCCCTGCCCGTGTTTTACACGCCCTGTGCCCTCGCCCGATGTCTCTCCTGGAAGTGCACTTCTATGAAGTTGTTGAGGGCGTGAGAATTTTTTAAACAGGGAAATGAAGGACTGCGGACGCTTGGGTGCAAAAAAGCAGCTGTATTAAAAGTTTATTTACAGATATGTACAAATGTGTTGTCCCTCTTCCTGAAAGTGTCAGTGAACCCTCGGGGTGGTCCCCAACAATAACCCGACTCCCACGTGAGGGAAGTGGGGGAAATTTATGTAGGTGTGTGTGTGTGTGTGTGTGTGTGTGTGTGTGTGTGTGTACACAAACACACACGCGCGCACCATTATTCATTTTTTTAAGGTTTAAGCAAATAAGTATGAACGTGTTTGAGATGTGGACAGGCTGCATGCTGTGTGTGTTTTGTGGACAGGCTGCATGCTGTGTGTGTGTGTTTTGTGGACAGTATTTGCTGGTCTTCTCAATGAACCTGCTCTGCTGGATTCACCACTCTGCCCATGAACAGCACTGAGCCTGCAGTAGAGGAAAAAACAGAGTAGTGGTCAGTTGTTAGAAGGCTGTTGGACACAGCACTAAAACATAAAACATAACATTAAAAACTGGTGGGTTAGTGGGTGAAGACTAGTAAGCACTTCCTATACATCCTTTCAGACTTTAGCCTGCTGCTAATGGAGCGCCACTGGTGCTCAACACGCTTGGAGGAGAATGCTAACTGCTAATTACACTATACTGACAAAAGTATTGGGACACCCGCTCATTCATTGTTTTTCTACTGTCCAGGGAAGAAGACTTGAGGAGGGTTGAATTGCATTGTATTAGTGAGGTCAGGATGTTGAATAAGATGACTGATCACCACCCCACCTCCATTATCCCCAATTCCCCAACTCTTCCCATCCAAAAGTACTGTCTGGAGCTCCACCACCATCATTCCAGAGAAGACAGTTCCTCTGCTGCTCCACAGCCCCATGCTGGGGGTCTTTATCCCATAGATTTACATTACAGAAGCTGAATACATTCATTATCAAGGGGTGTCCACAAACATTTGGACATATATCGACATATAACCTTTAATAAAGGTTCTGAAGTGACGAATCATGATTACCTCTGTTTATGTGCCGCAAGATGAAGAGGAATGGCCGATCCGCTTTGAATACAGGAGCCCTGGACCTTTTCAGTAGCAGCATCGCTAAAAAAGAAACAAGGGACTGTCGGTGAAACCAAGGAAAACAGCTGTTCAGGCCTGTAATCCAGGCAGGGTGGAGGTGCTCTCATACAGCAGGTACAGGAGTCAGTGCTTTTGCAAGATATCATGTGGCTGATATGGCAAGCACTGGGTCACCATAGTTTGGTCTGCAGAAAAGAGGACACTGGGGACGTCCGGCCGTCATGGTTAGGACGTTGTGGCATTGCGGGGGCAGATTTCAGTGTATGAGGGAGGTAAACATCTGTAAAGTCATGCAGCTGTGATAATGAGCATAAATGCATTAATAGCTTATATTGCTAAATTATCTTCTTTCATTCCTTAAAATTAGTAAAACCAATAGTGTCAGTAAGAAGGCGGGACTTAAGCGGTTTAATCAATGGTTGATGTACATGCAGTTACATGTAGACCAATAGTGGCAGTAAGATGGCGGGACTATGTCTAAGATCAGCATGTAGATGCATGTACATGTAGACCAATAGTGGTAAAGAGGAGGCGGGACTTAAGCAGTTTGACCAATGGTTGATGTAGGTCCAGGTTAATGTACACCAATATTGAGGGTGAGAAGGTGGGACTTAAGCGGTTTAACCAATGGCTGCATGTAGACACAGGTACATGTAAACCAATAGTGATGGTAAGAAGGCGGGACTTAAGCGGTTTAACCAATGATTGATGTAGATGCAGGTACATGTACACCAATAGTGAAGGTGAGAAGGTGGGACTTAAGCGATTTAACCAATGATTGATGTAGATGCAGGTACATGTAAACCAATAGTGATGGTAAGAAGGCGGGACCTAAGAGGTTTAACCAATGGTTGATGTAGATGCAGGTACATGTAGACCAATAGTGAGGGTGAGAAGGCGGGACTTAAGCGGTTTAACCAATGGCTGCATGTAGACACAGGTGCATGTAGCTGGAAAGCCCTCTGGAAGAACGGTTTATGGTCAGATGTGCCAAAGATGGAGTGTTTCATTTCCCACAGTGACCAGAGGCAAGTTTAAAAGAGTCAAGGTCAGGCGTCCACCCCCAAGAAACACCTGGATGGAGCGGAGAGGACAACGAAGAAAATTTCACTTTACCTGTAGCTGCTGCTGCGCTCGCACCCTCCTCGGTCACCTCCATCCTAGCCTCATGGAAAGCCTCCGACACGTACAGACCCTCCATTTCTGTAGAGAGAACGACCACAAGGTCACCAGTAAGCCCCGCTGAGAGGAACCTGAGCGTGTTCCAGACTGAGGCTGGAGGAACCGTCTTACCCGATATCCCTCGGAAATCTGCAGCAGAGGGATCAAAGGCGCCGGAGATGCCGAGAGACTGGAGAACCGGTTTCAGGTTGACCCGGGTGTGCATCTTAAACCTGGACAGCACAGCAAATCACGAGCTCATTACGAAAGGCAGCGCTGCAATACAACACAAGTGACGGGAGACGCACTACATATGTGTCCATATGTTTGTGGACACCCTTTCTAATGAATGCATTCTGCGACTTTAAGCTACGCCCATTGCTGACACAGATGTGCACATGCTCACACACACACACACACACAGCTTGTCTAGTCAGTCCCTGTAGAAAAGAACTGCCAATAGAATAGGACTCTATTAAACCCATCGGCTCCATGCTGCCTAATAATGCCAGGCGTGGGTTAGAGGGGTGTACATAAAGCCCCCCCAGCATTGAGCTGTGGAGCAGTGGAGGCACTGTGTTCTCTGGAATGATGGTGGAGGAGCTCCATCCAGTACTTTTGAATGGAATGAGTTGGGGAGGTGGGGGAGGTGGGGATGCTGAGGTGGAGTGGTGATCATCCATCCAACATCCTGACCTCACTAACGCTATTTGATTTAGTAATAAAGTGATTTTAGAAGAAGCAATGAACAATGAGCAGGTGTCCCAATACTTTTGCCAGGTGTATGAAGATGCATTCAGACAGTAGTTTTTTACCTCGGCAGAAAGACGTCCATTTTTGTGCGTCTCAGGCCGGTATCCCAGAGTGCCACGGCGTGGCCTGTGAGCTGAGCCTCCAGCTGCAAAAGAGGTGTCTTCCTGTCACTTGGCAACACCACCAACAGGCTGAGGGAGCGGTCCAGGTACGGCAGCTCGAGCACGGTGTAGCGATGTTCTGAGGGCAAGCGGAACTGACCTACGGAGAAAGGTGAACATCAGCAGATCGTGTGATACACCACCATCGTCCTGCCCCAACATCACCTATCCCCACTCCATCCATCCACTGTGGACAGACCAAGTCATTTGTGAGGGTGAAGAACCTTTTAAAGGTCTAAAGAACCTTCTTCACCATGATAAAGGTTCTCCACGCTCTCACATCTCTTTTACCAGCATTCGTCAGGGAACCAAAAGCGGTTCCTCGATGGCGCCGTTCAAAGAACCATTGGAAGCGCCTGGCTGCACCTTCTTTTCCATATGCTTCAGTCCGTTCTCTACTAGTGGTCACTTCGGTCACTCACCGAAGTTGACCTCCGTTGACTGGTACATCATGGGCACTTTGACGGTCTGGCCGTCAGAAAGGGTGAAGGGCAGGTTCTGCGTCTCAGTGAAGAGAAACTGCTTCTGCCAGGCACCCTGGAACACCACCTGGCTCAGCAGGGCCATGTGAGGTGTAGCAGCCCCCCACAAAGCCCCTCCTTCGAGGTCTCCAGACTCTGCGTCCTCCCCGCCTGCTGGGAGGAACCAACCATCAGACGGCTTCACCAAAACACCTCAGATTAGGTACCGCTCTGCCAGTGGAGTGTCGCTCACCTTTGCCATGCGCCCCCTGCTGGAGCGGACTGTGCGTGCGATTGGGCCGGCTGAAGTTCACGCTGAGCAGACTGCTGTTGTACCATTCCCTGGCGCTTTGGGTAAACGCTGGAAGAAGCTGGACCCCACTCTGGATGAACAGGATGTTGGTGAGCTGGAGTCGGACTCCCTGAGTGGAGTTACCCAGGTCACCTTGGGGTTGAGACACCGCCTCCTGGATTCGAGCATCTAGGGGCAGAGAAGACGACGGTCAGTGGAAACGAGATCGGGGCAAAATGAACCAGCTACCAGTGTTCTTTATGGATCCAAACCTGGTTCTTCTACGGCACCACTCAGAGAACCATTTGTAGCGAGTGTAGTTTTAAGAGTGTAGCTAATAATGCAAATATGGACAAAAGTATTGGGACACCTGCAAGTGACATCAAGGGTAGGCTTTTGTTGGAGTAACCGTCTCTACTGTCCAGGGAAGAAGAAGGCTTTCTAGTAGATTCTGGAGGAGCATTGCGAAGTCAGTACTTCTCAAAAGTACTGGATGGAGCTCCATCATGCATCATTCCAGAGAACACAGTTCCTCCACCGCTCCACAGCTCAATGCTGGGGGGCTTTATCCCCCTCTACTAGCCCACGCCTGGCATTATTAGGCAGCATGGTGCCAATAGGGTCATGAAGGGTCTGCTCCTTCAGAGAGTCCTAATCTATTGGCCGTACATCTCTACAGGCACTAGACAAGCTGTGTCAGCAATGGGTGCAGCTTAAAGTAGCTGAAAGCATTCATTACAGGGGTGCCAGGGGTGTCCACAAACATTTGGACATGTACTGTAGGTTGTAAGTTAACAGCTCATTTAACAGAGACACTCTCTCAGCCGTCACTTACCGTGGACATCGTATCCCATGGTCTCCTGCAGCTGCGCCAAGGTGTGGCCCCTGGCTCCCAACTGGAGCAGCCCCAGGCTCAGCGAAATGCTGACTGGAGAGACGATCAGGTTGGAGTTGTTCTCGGTCTCGGTGAGCGTTTGGTAGAGGCTGACACTGAACTCCGTGTGCAGCTCGCTGAGGCTGTTGCCCAAGCTGCTATTGCCACGGCTTCGCTCCACCAGCCACAGGCAGAGGAGGAAGGAGGTCGCCGACAGGCACCGCATGGCCACAGTCAGTACAAAGGTTGCTGCAGTGGAAAACACACACACACACACACACACACAGATTTGTCAGGGAATGACTACAAGTGACCTTGCCTGTCAATGAAGGACACCACTGTTGACCGGAGACCATTTGGGTGGAGGAGCAGTCTCAGGCCTTACATGTGAGTCATGTTCCACAGGTGGGAGAATGTAGACTTCAGGGTCCTACGGTGCGGTTGCCCAACCAGGGCATCAAACAGTGTTGTTACCCACGAGCCAACACCAGTCAACTGACTGAACAGCAGCCAACACCCAAACCAGCTACAGCACCTGGCAAACACCTCACCTGGTTACAGCCTGTCCGTCCTGGCAGCCCTGGCAGGGGAAAGCACCCCCTCACACCTGCGCTGACCGAAGCCTGCTGTTTAAGTGTACATATGCTCCTGGCTCCTCCACGCGTGGACAGCTGATCGAGGCTCAGTCATGAGACTGTGTTTAAAGAGGGAGCTCCGTGTTTGTGGTCTCCGGGCGGCGATGTCCGTACCACTCCGTTAGACTTCCCACCTCCCTCCGGCACTATAAGGAGACAGGCAGAGGGAGGCATGCCACCGAACAGCAAATCCGGACTGGGGCTGGGAAAAAGAAAAACTCTCTCACACACACACACACACACACACACACACACAAACACACACACACAAATGCAGGTTTGTTATTATACAGTCTAAGGACATGGGATCATACATATACCAGCTTGTGCAAAAGTCTCTAATACATATATTATAATAATATAATTAATATATCAAATACTAAATCATTTATATAAATAATAATGAATATATGAACAGTGTTTTATTTTTTATGTTAAATTCAATAAATGATATAAATATAATGATAAATATTTGTATATAATGATTATTATCATTAATATTATTAATCTTATTATCATTAATACTACTACTACTAATTATAATGTTTATTAAAATTCCAACTGAAAATATATTATGAATTATGAACATTCACATCATGTGTTATTTAACCAGGGGCACCCAAAGGCTGTACTAGACTGTATACATAATTATATAATATTATATAATTTATATTATATATTGTTGTTTTGTATATATAGCATAACATAATATATGTAAATTATATACAGAAAAAAAATATATAATTCATATATGTAATAACAGTCTATGTACAATATATTACTATTATTACAAATATTTATATGTAACTATACAGAATATTATATTTAATCCATATAATATGCATATCTATAAATAATAGAAATGTCTCTTATGTCTCTTAGGATATATATATATATATATATAGTATAGAGTTATATATATATGTAAATATCTATTATAATATGTTCTGTATTTCTTGCACTACTACACTTCACAGATCCCAACCAGTGTGTTGGTTCTACAGGTCAACCCCACAGAGTCCTGACATTTGTGTCCTGAAAATGTACAAAAACAAACACAAGAATACACACACAAGCCTTCCAACCCACACACACACACACACACACACACACATGCACTCCAACCACACAAATGAGGGAGTTTCTTTGTTACACAAGCAGCCTTTTCTTCGGACGGGCCCATCAAACACTGTCCCAGCAGTGGCAGAGGAATGCGACCCGAGCTCATCACCAGCTTGCTGCGTCAGCATTCCTGCATGTCAATTAAATTAGTGCGTTACTTCCCATATTTGATCTCACTTTGTGTGAAACACACACACACACACACACACACACACACACAATAAAATAGTATGTACGTTTTTGGCGGGTATCTGGTTTCAGGTCTAAGCTGGTCTATACTGGGATATCTGCTATATCTAACATACCCTATACTGGTGAGCTTGACCAGCTTAGTGTATTTAGGTCATGCTGGGTCTTGCTGCTCATGCTGGTCGATTAGTTTGGTCAGGGTGATCAAACCCACTGAGCAGCGCTAATGGTATATGTATGATTCCTACCCTCACAGTTACACCATCAGGAATCCCTTATAAGAGAGAACTATTTAAGTGGACGACGTCCAGGTTAGCATTCAGTATGAAGTCACTGTACATGAGCTTAGCATGTTAGCATCCCCCAGTTAGCCATGCTAAGCCTTCACCTTTTCCTGTTTAGTTGCTCTTTAATGTCAGACTTTACCCATCATGTGATTTCCCGCCGTGAAAGCTGGGCCTTTTAATTGGGTTTCCGATAACAGTAAGCTCTAAAGGGAAGGGAAGGCACATTTTCCCAGAATGAATTGTGAACTGGAAGGCAGAAGGTATTTGGCTTCTCCGAGCGTTTGGACTGGGCCCATTAGCAGGCCGTGTTAATTAGCAGAGCCAGCTTGGCCGTCGTCAGTGGAGATGGCACATTCCTTAATCCCAGTGCTCCATCCAAAGAATCTGGAATTTTAAGGACTTGGGAAATGGGAAATGAACCGGTCATGGTAGGTTGATCAGAAACAATGCTTTAAAGCCATGCGGCCTCTCTTTCATCTTTCTCCGAAGGCCCATCTCTGAGCGGCTCGCGGTGGGATGTAAAGAGGTGAAGGCCGGTCGCTTCTGAAGACTCGAGCAGCCCGGCCGAACAGAATCGTCTGGGTCATGTCTCTCTTTCTCGTTGGGAGAATCTATAGCATATGTCCAAATGTTTGTGGACACCCCTTCAGCTTTACGTTGCACTCGTTACGTAAACTCACAGTTTATCTAATCTAGTAGAGAAGAAATACTGCCAATAGAATAGGACTCTCTGGAGCAGATAAACATCATGACCCTATCAGCACCATGCTGCCTAATAATACCAGGCGTGGGCTAGAGGGGTATAAAGCATTGAGGATCCCCCAGCATTGAGGAGCTGTGGAGCCGTGGAGGAACTGTGTTCTCTGGAATGATGGTGGAGGAGCTCCATCCAGTACTTTTGGGACAAGTGGTGATCATCACCCAACACCCTGACCTCACTAACGCTCTTGTCGCTGAATGCAATCAAATTCTCACAGCAAATGCTCTTCCAAAATCTTGTAGAAAAGCTGTGTGTGTTTGTGTGTGCATTCACACATCTGTCTCAGCAATGGGTGCAACCTAAAGTAGCTGAATGCTTACATTAAAAGGGGTGTCCACAAACATTTGGACACAGTGTATGTATCGTATCGCCAATTATTAATGATGGGTTACGTGTCATAAAGGTGTGGTTGCTGGTGTGTGTAACACAGTGATTTTGCAGCTCCTGAGTGGAGAACTCTCCCCGGGTTCACCCCTCATGCCCTATTTCCGCTGGGCCGGATTAGCGGAATCCCAGTGCAGGGCTGGAGGGCGGCAGCGCTAGGGCCGGTGTCGCCGTAGTGATGTGCCAGGTACGCTGGCTGGATTAGAGTAAGGAGGTGCTGGCACTGAAAGAAAGGCAAGAAGCGAGAGCCACACCCATGCTATGTGTGTATGTGTGGGTGGGGTGTCAGAACTGTGTGTATCTGGGTGCAATGTAAACGTTTATGTAGTATCATATACATACACACACACATATATACTGTCCAGTATAAAATCAGCTTCTCTTATAGCAGAGAAGAGGATAGCGGACCACTGGTAGCCCACTACCAGCTAACATGCCCATGTGGGGTCTGTATGGGCAGCCCAAATGGGAACCATAAGGTTTGGTCCATGGTCCTCACATCTGGATGCCTACCGGGATCAGTGATAGGACCAGGAGGGGTTAAACATGGGCCCCATCTGGGTTGTACACTGCATACAGGGCCTGGAAGGGACCCATGTAAGTTTAGGGTGTGCTGTAACGATGGGGCAGGGCACATGCCTACCTGGAACCCACCTAGATCAGCTTGGTCCACAAGGGTGGGACTTGGGTCTAGTCCCAACTTGGGACTTGAGTGGGTTTGTACTCAATTGGGCTTTGCCATCGTTCCAGCTCACCCTAATCTCACATGGGTCCAATCTAGGCCCAGGCATCGCCAAAAGCATCATACCAGCATGTTTTCATCAAACTGGTCTTGAGCTGGACTTTCCAGCAGGGTCCTCCTGAACAACTAGCCCTCCACTTACACCTGAAAGCACTTAACAAAATAAATGTCACATTGAGATTCTGTGGTAAGGGTGGAAAAGTGGGGCTGCAATTCTGAAATTAACCACTAGAGGGGGGAACTTCTCGGGAGTTGGTAGTGCAGGTCAACCAGTGAGGGTCCTGAAGTGTGGCCATACACTAGACTGCACCCCTTAGTGTGGCTGAGGTGGGGTACAGCTGCCCGGCTAGCTCAGTCGGTAGAGCATGAGACTCTTAATCTCAGGGTCGTGGGTTCGAGCCCCACGTTGGGCGCAGAAGTTTTTGTTCCAGGCCCTTATGTTAGGTTTTAAAAACCGACCTGTGGAGCAGTGTCTGGAGATGAGGACAGAAAAAAGTCCAGTGACAGTGCTGTGTGAGTGGTTACAGCCCGGCTCTTGTTGGACATGGAGAAGAAAAGGACAGCGTCCCTGGGTGGGCTCGAACCACCAACCTTTCGGTTAACAGCCGAACGCGCTAACCGATTGCGCCACAGAGACATGTGAGAGCCCAGCCTTCTCTGATTACTGGAAGAAGTTCAACAGCACCTCCTTGTGTCGGGGTGCGGTAATAACAAGGAGACCTCAGCACAACGCACAGCAGCTGCCCGGCTAGCTCAGTCGGTAGAGCATGAGACTCTTAATCTCAGGGTCGTGGGTTCGAGCCCCACGTTGGGCGCAAAGTTTTTGTGTTCTGTCCCGGTTTCTGGAAATACCTGCTGTTGCATGTTGGTTGGAAATAAAAACGAAGACACTGAGCGTTTTTTCTGGGAGGGCTCAAACCAACAACCTTTCGGTTAACCTGTTTTATCACAGGACAGAATGCAAAGATGTTCTATACCACTGCCAGCTGTTTAAGGGCAGTGTTGGTAATCATGGGAAGCATGCACTCCCTCCATGGTAGTAATGAAGCTGATTATCTCAGGGTTGTGGGTTCAAGCCCCATATTACACAACAACTGTTTACATTTTTTCCCCAAACAAATGTCTCTTAGGTAAGTTTCATGAAAGGCCAGAGCAGCTGTGGAGCATGTAGGAGATTGGGAAGGACATAATTCCTGGGTGGGCTTGAACCACCAACCTTGTGGTTTACTCACGCGTTATTTTCCCACTTTTTACAGGCACCGCCTTGGCTTACATCACAGTAACTTGGAGAAGCCAGAACTCCTTTGATGATTGAGAAGGCATCTTCTGATCTCCAGGTTGTGGGTTCTAGCCCAACATCAAAACAAAAAAAGTCAAATAAAATAAGATAATAATGTAGCTAAAATATAGAGAAGGGCAAAAGTGAAAGTGTGACATCAGGATGTAAATATAATAAAGCTCTAATGATGCTAAGTGTTAAAGGTGTGTGGTTACAGCCCGGCTCTTGTTGGACATGGAGGAGAAAAAGGACAGCGTCCCTGGGTGGGCTCGAACCACCAACCTTTCGGTTAACAGCCGAACGCGCTAACCGATTGCGCCACAGAGACATGCGAGAGCCCAGCCTTCTCTGATTACTAGAAGAAGTTCAACAGCACCTCCTTGTGTCGGAGTGCGGTAATAACAAGAAGACCACAACACAACGCATTGCGCATCGCCCGGCTAGCTCAGTCGGTAGAGCATGAGACTCTTAATCTCAGGGTCGTGGGTTCGAGCCCCACGTTGGGCGGAGCTCTTTTCTTCGCCTGATTCCAAACAAAACTCTCTTATTAGTTTTTAAGTCATAAAAGGAAAAGAGCTGATCCTGCTACTGCCCAGAGAAGAAGGCTTTCTACTAGATTTTGAGTCGAGCATTGCTGTGAGGATTTGATTGCATGAGGTCAAGATGTTTAATGATAATAATCACCACCCCACCTCCACCATCCATCATAGCCACAGATCCTCAATGCTGGGGGGCTTTATATATACCCCTCTAGCCAGAAATGCTACAGGGGGTCCTATTCTATGAATATCTTGGGCTTCCGCTACTGGAGTTTATAAATGCAGAAAATATATATTTTTATTTATTTAATATTATTTAATTATTTAATTATATTTAAACGTGTTATCTTTAAGATTTTAAGACTAGACCTTCCTTCAACTTCCGTATTATTGTTTTCGTGTTCAGCAAAAAAAAGAAAAAAAAAGCGATTAGTAAGGATCTCGTGACCACACGTGACTTTTATTTTGAAGGAAGGTCACATGACCAGCAGGACCGTGGCTCTGCTAGCGCAGCGTCCGAGCGCCGCGACTCCGGTCAGGATGTGTGTTTTGACCTGTGTGCTGCTTCTGTCTGTAGCTGCAGCCGCTGCAGCTCAGGTCCAGTCTGTGGTCTTCAACAAGCAAACCGGGAAACTGGACCTGAGAGATGGACTCCAGCCAGACTTCGTCGCTTTCGCCAACTTCACGGACGACATCCGAAACACAGGGTGCGTTTGTGGGGTGGGCTTAATGGTACCAGTAGAGACCACCAGTTTCTGCAGAACACCCTTTAAATCTATAAGAGCCAACATGTATGTCAGGACCCTGTAGCTAGTTCCTGCTGGAAATCTGAGCCCAGAACATCTAAAGCTGGTTGCTCGCTCCAAATGGTTTCAACTGGACCTTAATGGTCAGAGTGGTGGACAAGCTGGTGGTCCTGCATAAAGTATGGTGGTGTTGGATGGTTCTGCTGGTCACTGTGCTTGATCATGCAGCTCAGTCAAGCTGGTCATGCTGGACTTGGATGGAAACCTACCCAGTGCAGGTGGACCAGCATATGGTTTAGCTGACCCGCTGGACGTGGTCCTGCTGGTGGACTTCTTGGGTCAATGAGCCTAATCAAGCTGGTCATGCTGGACTTGGATGAAACCCTACCCATAGGGAATGTTCCAGATTGGTGGTCTATCTGGTCCACCAGCATGGTCAACTTGCTTATGGTGGCTGACCCGCTTTGTTATTCTGGTCCTGCTGGACATAGTCCTGCTGGTGGACCTCCTAGGTCATGCTGGTCATGCTGGACTTGGATGGAAACCTACCTACCCAATTCTGGTGGACCAGCGTGGCTTCTGTTTGTGCTTGACGGTTTTGCAGGTCGAGCTTGATCAACTTGGGTATGCTGGTTGTCCTGCTGGTGGACCTCCTCGGTCATGTGGCCAAGCTGGTCATGCTGGACTTGGACGAAACCCTACCCATAGGGAATGTTCCAGATTTATCTGGTCCACCAGCATGGTCAACTTGCTTCTGGTGGCTGACCCGCTTTGTTATTCTGGTCCTGCTGGACATAGTCCTGCTGGTGGACCTCCTCGGTCATGTGGCCATGCTGGTCAATGACCCTATTCAATCTGGTCATGCTAAAACTCTACCCAGTGCTGGTCTACCAAGCCAGCTGGAGAATAAAATAAACATGTGTTCCTCCTTTCCAGATGGTCCTACCTGGAGGTTGTAACCAGTGGCCAGTACAATGACACGCTGCAAGCTTATAGTGCTGGAGTTGCGGAGGCTGCTGTCACGTCGCAGGTATTTGACCCTTATATCTTACATCAAGCAAGGCCTTCACTCTCAAGAGTAAGGCTGGACGAAAACACGGCAGAGTAGCTAAATGAGTAGGTGGGTTGGGATTCGGTTCAGTAGCACCTCAACCCCATGCTATCTTCAGGCCTAGTTCACTGACTATCCACTGTGGGCTTCCACCTGCAGTGGTTGTGTGTTCACTGTGTGTGTGTTTGATCTGTAGCTGATCTATAAGCACTGGATGAACACCCTGATGGGATACTGCGGCCCGTTTAAGTATGATCCGGCCTACTGCCGCCGCCTGAAGGACTACATTACTGACAACTTGCAGTGGGTGGCCCAGCAGATCGAGAAAAACCCAGACTCGTCGTACTGGCATCAGGTAAGTGCTGGCTTTCCACGTGTAGAGCATAGTCTGGAGGTGATGAGCTGCTCTGAGCTGCTCCAGTGTCAGCACCACCATATTTACACCAGACTTTGACTAGTGCGTTCTCTAGTGGGCGGGGTTTATGTAAATGACAAAGTCTTACTATTCAACTATGCCAAGAGACACAGTGTTACCATCCTAGATCTCCTGCCTGAGTACTGTACTGAGGTCCTGAATGTTCTCTGTTCCCCTGCAGGTACGCTTGTCTCTGCTGCAGCTGCAGGGTTTGGAGGACGGCTATAACGGGCAGGTGACATCCCCTGGAAGACTCTCATTCAACCCCTTAGGCTTCCTGTGAGTGTTTTAGACCAATACGCTACATGTCCAAATGTTTGTGGACACCCCTTTTAATGAATGCAGTCAGCTACTCTAAGTTGCACCCATGTACTGCCAATAGAATAGGACTCTCAGGAGCAGATAAACCTAATATGAACCCATTGGCACCATGCTGCCTAACGCCAGGCGTGGGATAGAGGTGTGTAAAGCCCCCAGCATTGAGCTGTAGAGCAGTGGAAGCACTGTGTTCTCTGGAATGATGGTCAGTGCTCTGTCCAGTACTTTTGAATGGAATGGAATGAGATGAGTGAGGTGGGGTGGTGATTATCATCCAACATCCTGAGCTCACTAATGTGCTCTTGTTGCTGAATGCAATCAAATCCTCACAACAATGCTCCTCCAAAATCTAGTAGAAAGTCTTCTTCTCTGGACAGTAGAGACAGTTACTCCAACATTTTTTTAATGCCCTTGATTGCAGAAGAAACAATGAATGAGCAGGTGTCCCAATACTTTTGTCCATATCTGCTTTGCTTTGAAACGTACTTTGTAGGTAAATTTCTAGGTGTGCAAGATGCTTTGTAAATAATAACAGCAGCACATAATAATGTTAAATAAATAAATAAATCAAAATGATTGCTTGTCCAGACTTTTCCAGATGGGTGGAGACTTGGAGGATTTGGAAGCTGCCCTAAACAAGTCCAGCCTAACCCGTACATTGGGTTCTGGCTCCTGCTCTGCGCTGATCAAGCTCCTACCAGGAAACAAGGAGCTGTTTGTGTCACACGACACCTGGAACACCTATCAGTCCATGCTGAGGATCATGAAGAAGTACACCTTCTCCTTCTCCACCTCTCTGAAAGGTAACCGCCGCTAGCTGTTTCGTACTCGTGCAGACGCATTCGCGTAGATGCACCCCATCCTCACTCTGCATTAGCCTCCTCCTCGGTTCTGAATACCGCTGTTCAGAGCTGGTTTAGAACCAGAGAAAGGACCGTGGTTCTCTCACTCTGGAAGAACATTAGAGCATTTCCACCATAGTCTGGTTTCAAACCAGGCGGAATTCCAGCCGGAGTAAAGCTGACTGGCTGGGAGGAACGTTAGTCTTTCCAAATGGAGAGAATGGGATGGAAAATCTGGCCTGACTCCAGCGCTGACCCACTGTTCCTGTTTTTACAGATAAGACGGTGATTCCCGGAGGTACTCAGGCCTTCTCCTCCTACCCCGGCTCCATCTTTTCAGGAGATGACTTCTACATCCTCAGCAGTGGCCTGGTGAGGGGCTACCTTGTTTACATACAAGGGGGGGGGTGGTGTGAACTGAACCCTAACTCACTCACACACACACATGTTGTATTGTCCTGCCAGGTTACTCTGGAAACCACCATTGGCAACAGTAACCCTGACCTGTGGAAGTTCGTGAGGCCTGAGGGGGCCGTCATGGAGTGGCTGAGGAACATCGTGGCCAACAGACTTGCTCGTACTGGCAAAGAGTGGGCCGCCATTTTCAGCCAGTTCAACAGTGGAACGTAAGGCACTGTTAAGACACCTCATGACATCAGCATTCTCACACACACACACACACACACACACACACACACACACACACACACACACACACACACACACACACTCACATGCTCCCTCAGGTTGATTGAATCTGTCACTTATCAGTCACCTCAGCATGGTGACCCAGAGACACAATAGTGGTGACCTTTAGTCAACGGCCAGCATTGACCTGGGTTAACTGTTAACACAGTGTTGCAGAAGCACTGCTTATGCAGAGTCAGGTTCTACCAGGGGTGTGTGTGTGTGTGTTTGGGGGGGGGGGGGTATTCCTGCGTATTTGCCACATTTTAATGTTTGAGGTCATCCAGACACGAAACCCATATTTTCTCCATTTGTGGATACTGGCTCTCGTGGTGCTTTGCTGGCGTACCAGAGCCTTAGCATGTGGGCTTGTAACTAGAGCTGGGCAATATAACAATATTTTATCGCATCGTGATAAATCTCGTTATCGTGGTGCACAGTATGCTTTGATATGAGTATATTGTGAATATCGTCCGTGCCTAAAGACATTTGTTAATTATTAATTATTCATTATTTAATTGAATGTAGTGCAGCATATATTGAGTAAAAATCACGGTACTCAGTATGGGAGAGTACTTGGATAGCAGTTTTTAAATATTTTACACTGTTGGTGCATTTTGTTTACATGACAAAATATTGCGATAAATATCGTATATCGTACAAAATCGTTAAATATCGTGATCATTTTTTTCCCATATCGCCCAGCTTTACTTGTAACCCTTTCCAGGCTGGTCAGTTTTAATGTTCCCACCAACATGGTGCAATTACAGTGTAAATAGGGCTGCTGTGATTGGCTGTTTATGAGTTTATCACTGTATCTGGGGTGTGGTAACATTCCTCCACATAATGGTGCATGACCAGTAGACCTTTAACCCCATTAAAAACACGTGGATCTTCCAGCTAGGCCTGGGAGGTGTAACGGTAATACCGCATACTGCGGTATTTAATGAATTGATGGTCTCTCAGAATTACGACGTGTCTGATGGGTCAGATTTCTGTCCTAGTGTGTATCTAGTACACGTCCAAATAAGCTCGTTCCCTCGTGCATTTCAGAGAGCCACAGGGTGGGGAGGTCATGCTCTGAAAAGCAGTGAGGGTAGCGATGTTGAGTTCGACAGTGGAGAACCCTCCTAACCCGGTTCCCTCATCTGCACTCTCAGATCTGAGGCTTTAACGCTCGACTTCGCTCTCAGACACCAGTTTATAGAAGACTGTATAAAATAAAGTGGATAGCACCCAGCCCCTTGATCCTACAGCTTCCTATTGAACTGCTCTGAGCCTTCAGTGACGGACAAGAAAGGGCCTGATGGTCTCGTTTTCTGACTTTGAGAGGACCTGACTTAGTCTGACCTACACGCAGGTGAAAGTGTGTGTTTTTGTGCCCCGTTTGCTGCAGGTATAACAACCAGTGGATGATCGTTGACTATAAGAACTTCGTTCCAGGGAAGCCTGACCTACAGCAAGGCTTGTTTACTGTGCTTGAGCAGATACCGTAAGTGTTCCAGGCAAATATGGTATGGATTTATCAGGAATCCCGTCGCATTGCTTGACCAGCCTGTTCTGTTCCAGAGGGATGATCCAGACCGCAGATAAGACTCAGGAGCTCTATCAGACCGGCTACTGGGCCAGCTACAACATCCCGTAAGTGACCGATGTCTTCACACACACACAATCATGAACATTACCAGCTTAGGATAACTGCTGTGCTCGTAACAGTCCTCAGTCATCCACTCTATCAGTAATATCTGGTCAGCGGCAGTCCTGTGGTCAGAAACTGGTCAGCGATGAATGATGTGGAGCTGCAGATGCTTTCTCCTTGACTTTTTTTTTTTGTTTGTTTTTTTTAAGGTATTTCGAAGAGATTTTTAATGCAAGTGGTGGTCAAGATCTGGTAAAGAAGTACGGGTCGTGGTTCTCCTATAATGAGAACCCCAGGGCTCAGATATTCTCTCGGAACCAAACCCTCGTCACCGACATGGAATCCATGGTGCGATTGATGAGGTATGACCCTGCTCTTTGGTGAAGGAGGCAAGCGTCCGCACTGGTTCTTCAGAAACCAAGATGCAAATATGTGGGCCGAAAAAGCCCTAGTTTCCAGAAGGTGTAGATCTCATCACACCCATCAGAACCTTGCCTTTAATTGAGTTCCTCCTGTGTTTCCTCTCTGTACAGATATAATAACTACAAGAATGATCCCTTGTCAGAATGTGAGGGCTGTGACCCCCCTCATAACGGGGAGAACTCGATCTCTGCACGCTCCGATCTGAACCCAGCCAACGGCACGTACCCTTTTGGAGCTCTGAGACAGAGACCTCATGGTGGCACAGACATGAAGGCAAGTGATCCAGTATCAGTCCGTTTCCTTTCCTCCGTAGATAATCAGCTTTTCTTATTCCACTAAATATCTAATATCTCAATGTACCTGAATATAGTATTTTTAATAGAATCTAACCCTAAGCCTAACCTTAAAGAGTAGAGCCAACCCCAGTTTCAGCTGGTCACCACCCTAGCAATGCTCTACCCAGAATCTAGTAGAAACAGTAGAGACAGTTACTCCAACAGAAGCAGGATCAGCTCCTTTTAATCCCCTTGAATTCAGTAGAAACAGTAATTGAGCAGATGTCCTAATACTTTTGTCCATATAGCGTATATAAAATCTCTCTCCTCTCTCTCCTCTCTGTAGGTAACATCCTACAGCTTGTTTAAGCAGTACGAGCTGCTGGCGGTCAGCGGGCCCACATGGGACCAGGTGCCTGTGTTTCAGTGGAGCACCTCTCCGTACAGAAGCTTGACACACATTGGCCACCCGGACCGCTGGGACTTCCCCACTGTGCATGTCAGGTGGTCAAAATAAGTCCAGAGATACTGAGATACTGAATTGCCAGAATTGCCTTACATACACACACACACAGTACACACACTGGCCATTTAATCAGAAACTGCTACCACATAAGTGTCCTTTGTACACACAGTAGCCTGTCTGTTGCACAGTTAATCGGCCCATTCTGTGTTCGTTGGAAATGGGTCACCTTATTAGTCACCACTAACCAGGCATTATTTGCGTGGGGTATTTAAACACTGGGTACACTTACTGAAGCCATCGTCGTTTTAAATTTAATTTTTTTTCCCCCAAAGTTGATTATTGAACTTTCCCCTTTTTTATTTCTCCCAGTTTGGTTCTGCTAATTAACCCACCCGTTCGTAACTCCCCCTAGCTCTAGCACCCAGCCGCCGCCGCCGGGTACCCAGTTCCGCCTCACCAGCTAACAGACATCTGCGCTAGCCAACATTGCTTTATGTGGGATATCCACCCGGAGAGATCACGGCCAGTTGTGCTCTCTCAGACTCCGGCAAAGCAGCATGGCTCAGGATTCGAACTAATGACCCCCCCTCCCCCCACTAGGCCATAGTGGTAGGTCAATAGGTCCACCACCCAAATAACAATAATAAATGATGTTTTGAGCGACACCATTAAAGAACCACTTTGAGTTCAATCAAGAACCATCTAAGGAACATTTGTTTTGAATGTCCAAAGAACCTTTTGAGCCAATAGAAAGACCTACAGCTCTATTCAAACATCTGTATGGTTCCACTTGATGGACAGGGCTGATATACAGATGGGCTTTGGTCAGGGATTGTATGGTTGGTGTTTTATTAAATGGCCAGTGGGTGAAGCGTGAGCTGTGGAAGAATTGACTGGTAACTCAGTGTGGGAACACATCTGCTCACACATCTGGAGCCATCTCAGCCAGCATTAATCAGTTCCTCTGGAAGCTCTGGAGCTTTTAGACCTGCTTTTAGGATGTTTACCAAAAACTGCTGAAATTCTGCATTAAAATAGTTGGATGATTAAAATAAATAAATAAATACAATGCTTCTAATCTTCCCTTGTAACACACACACTCTAAACATCCACCCGACCTCCATGTTGGCAATTCTAAGTGCAGTTTTTAAGGGAAAAGCTGATTTGCACAAAGTGATTCGTGTTGCATGTCTATATGATTCATGCTGTTTTTATTATTGTTGACTTTTTTGATGTAAGAAATACTTCTGTGCTGAATTTGCACATTTTTTCAGTGATTTACTTTTTTTATTTACAAGTTTTCTCAATAAATGAAAAAGTACATGTTCGGTTTTGTCCCCAGTTATTATCAATATGTCAGTTCAATAAAGCCATGTAATTCATTTCAACCAACCAGCCATGACATTAACACCACCCGAGTAGGTCCCCCTTGTGCCATCACAACAGCAGCGGCTGTAATCTGTCAAAGCGTGGACTCCACAAGACCTCAGACGGTGTCCTGCTGGGGTACCTGGCACCATTTAGGCCAACGTTAGCAGCAGATCCTTACAGACAAGAAGTCCTGTATGATGTGAGGTGGGACCTCCATCAGCATCAGTCAGCCTTGGGTGCCCATGACCGCTCATGTCGCCGGTTCACCGGTTGTTCTTCCCTCCCTTGGAGCACTGTTGGTAGGTGCCGGCCACTGCATACCAGGAAAACACCCCACAGGACCTGCTTGATGTTCTGGAGATGTTCTGACCCAGTCGTCTATCTAGAACATCACAGTTTGGTTCTTGTCAAAGTGTCTCGGATTCTTGCGCTTCAACCCCTTCAAGACCTGACTGTTCACTTGCTGTCTGATCTGTACTTTAGATCTCCGCCCCTCCAGCTGTGGAGGAAGGTAGTCAATGCTTTTCTTCACTTAAACTGTCCTAATGTTATGGCTGATTGGTGTATCTTGGGCACAATCACACATTATTATCATCTGCGTTGTTATATACGTAATGCCTGAGATACACCTACCGTCAGAACTTGCGGAACTAATTATGATGGTTTTAATTGTTCTGCTTTTAAAGATTATAAACCTGCTGTGGAATTTATTTATTTATTTATTTATTTTTGGTTATGCGATTGGCCGGAGCGAACAATGCCCAGCATTATTATAAAGTAAATTAATATAAAAATCACTTTTTAATTTTATTATTCAATGTTATTTTTAAAATCTGTATTTTTTATCATGATATCTTGCTGCTCGTGGGGGCCCCCTGGTGGTGTGGGGCCCTAAACGGCCACGTAATTTTCAGTTCGCTCCACAAACAGCCCTCAAAATCACAATCACAAATAGGCTTTCTTTATTAGAGAGACAGATAGAAGAGTGTGGCCAGTTCAAGTACACGAGGAAAGACAAGCTAAACATATTCTCCCTTGTTGTAGGCTTTGCCCAGGGGT
Organism: Salminus brasiliensis; assembly: GCF_030463535.1. NCBI lineage: Eukaryota > Metazoa > Chordata > Actinopteri > Characiformes > Bryconidae > Salminus > Salminus brasiliensis. The sequence goes on along the minus strand of NC_132885.1, from coordinate 41,913,087 downwards.
TTGCTGGAGGTCTCCAAGATCTGCTTGGTTTCGATGGTAGGAGGAGGTGAAGGTGGCTGTTTCTCTTCCTCTCCGATTGGTTCCAGCATGTCGGGAGAGGGTGCTCCGGAGGTAGAGTACACCAGTTTCTCTTGGTCGATTGGGCTGAAGTGACAAAGATGTGTGTGTTAGCTGTCTAATCTAGCAGAATAAAGTCATAGATTTACAATGGACAAAAGTATTGGGACACCTGCTCATCCATTTATAGTTTCTTCAGAAATTAGGGGTATTAAAAAGAGCTGATCCTGCTTTTGTTGGAGTAACTGTCTCTACTGTCCAGGAAAGAAGACTTTCTACTAGATTTTGGGCCAGCATTGGTGTGAGGATTTTGATTGCATTCAGAGACAAAAGCATTAGTGAGGTCAGGATGTTGGTTGAACACAACCCCTCCTCATCCCATCCAAAAGTACTGGATGGAGCTCCACCCACCACCATCATTCCAGAGAACACAGCTCTTCCACTGCTCCACAGCTCCTCAATGCTGGGGGGCTTTATACCCCTCCAGCCCACGCCTGGCATTATTAGGCAGCATGGTGCCATTAGGTTGATGATACTTATCTGCTCCAGAGAGTCCTATTCTATTGGCAGTACTTCTTCTCTACAGGGACTAGACAAGCTGTGTGTGTGCATTTGCACATCTGTGTCAGCATGGATGCAGTTTAAAGTAGCTGAATGCATTCATTAGAAGGGGTGTCCACAAACATTTGGACATATCTGGACTGTATTTGGCCTGTATCAGAATTTCATGATGAACGGACCAATAGAAACGCTCCAAAATGACTCAATTGAATACAATCTCTTACATTGAGTTTTTTTGCTGCTGTTTTGGAGATATGAGGTTTTTGCTTGATGAGGGCAAAATGATGATGACAATAGGTTTTTTGAGTTGTCTATAGAGTATCCGAGCTCGTACCTTGTCTCGCAGCCTTCCCTTCCTGCAAAGATGCTGTACACCAGTCCTCCAATAATGAGAAGTGCGGAGCCGCCCCATCCAATAAACAGCGCCACCCCTAGCTCGAACCTGCCACACCAACACACACAACATCGTGGAACACCCTACGAACACTAAGGGCCCTATTTTAGACATCTTATTAGGTGAGCCAGCAACCGTGCACCTCGCAGGGCTTGATTTAGGGGGGTGTCGGTTTTGTCCCTGTCCAGGAAACCAACCAAAAGAGTTTATAAGAGCATAAACCAGGATTTAAGAGGATGAGGAAACAGCGTACCTTTTGGTCCGGTGTGTGGGATCCTGGAACTCTGTAATGATTTTATTTCCATACCAGCTGAAAGCAAACATAGCGCAAAGACCTGGAGGAGAGAGCGAACCATGCTGACCAGCACAGCTAACAGTAAGCAACAGGCAGAACGTCGCTCAGAGGTCACTAAAGGTCAAGCGAGTCGAGTATTCACCTGATGCGAAGTAATTCATCCCTGCTGCGAAGGTGATCCTTGCATTCGTGATGTCGGACCCTCCGAGTTTGGTGCACTTCATCCCAATCAGGGCCAGAGAAGCTCCCAGGAAGCCCAGGACTATGGAGGTGAAGATCAGCGCTCGGCACAAGTGGATGTACGCTGTTGAACAGCAGGCCACACGGACACATGTGAAACTGGGGCAGTTCCAGTAAGGACAGCTCTGGAGCACTGGCGCTCAGTCCAGCTTAATCTGATACAGTGTCTGATTACAGAGCGATTTCTGAGTCCTAACTCACATTTATTACTTCTGCAGCTCAGATCGCTCAACAAAACATCAGTAAATGATCTGCAGCTGAAACCGATTTCAATGCTGGGGGGCTTTATACCCCTCTAGCCCACACCTGGCATTATTAGGCAGCAAGAGCCAATAGGGTCATGATGTTGATCTGCTCCAGAGTCCTATTCTATTGGCAGTACTTCTTCTCTATAGGGACTAGACAAGTCCTTTGCACATATGTGTCAGCAAAGGGTGCAACTTTATATAGCTGAATGCATTTATTAGGAGGGGTGTCTACAAACATTTGGACATGTTGTGTATGTTCATCCTCCAAAAAAAATAAATAAATAAATATTATATGGCCGCAGGTTCTTGACTCAGCTCACATGCCGATCAGTTTGAAATATAATTTTCAAAATTTGTAAATATTTGCATATAAAACAGTTTTGTCTCTATTTTGCGTGACGGGGTGGTTGAGTTGAGCTAAACAGTGTAGAAACGGGTCAGAACTTGCTGCTACGAAGGTTCAAATGATGTCACTTCATTTTTGTGATGTCATTTCAAGCAGCAGTTTGTTATTTACAGGCCAAACAAGCTGGTGTGACGGGGTGGTAAGTTAAACTGAGGGACGCTTACAAATCATTCATCATTTTTTGAGATTTTTATTTGGAATAAATGTATTTTATGGAAACAGGGCCAGAAATATCCTGAAAATAATAAAGATTTGGTAAAAGTGAACATGTATTTATTGATATTTTAGATGCTAATGTTACGTTGGTTGCTACAGACGTTACCAAATTGTCACGGTTACGGGTATAATAATGTGTTATTCTTTAAGAAATTGTTATTTCTCGTATTTCCTGTTAACAAGAACGCTAGAATTAAGAACGGCCACCTGCTTCGTAGAACGCTTACTTTGCAAAGACAGCAGCGATGGAAACTCCTTGCAGTCCATCATCCCAGTCTGGTCTGACATGCAGTCTTTCCAAAGGTTGGAGAAGGAGCGCGAGTTGGTAAGGACTGAAGTACCCACTTCAGAATGAGTCCAGTATTGTATCGGCAAGGTCGCGCAAACCAGGATCCATCCACACACACAGGCCACGAAGCAGCCCATCTCCATATACATCATCACAGTCCTGTACTTCATGGCTGATGTGAGGGAAAGCCGCAGCAGCCTGCAGAAGCTCTCTCTGAGCCGTGCCTCGGTCCGCGGCGCTGTGTGTACGGTCATCACAGAGCTGGGTCTTCTCGTTGAGTGAGGTGAGGAGGTGTCTCTGTTTTCAAGGTCAGAACAACAATCACGTATGTTTATGATGGACATAGTGCCAGCATGACCTCAGCTGGGTTCGTCCTGCTGGTATGCTCCCACCCCGCTGATGGGTGTGTTTGGGAGATGGTAGAACTGTAACAATCCTGGACTAGGAGAACACTTCTAGAAGAATCACTATGGAGATGATAATGGTAGTAAAATACACTTCTCTGGACAGTAGAGACAGTCACACAAAAGCAGGATGAGCTCTTTAATACCCTTGATTTCAGAAGAAACAGTGAATGAGCAAGTGTCCCAATACTTTTGTCCATATAGTGTAGTCCAATAATGGATTAAAACCCTAACATCAACACCAACTGACAAAGTGGAGTTATGTAGTAACTTAATTTCGGGAGAAGGACCACGCCCGGAACGCCACCTCCTCGTTCCCCTGGGCCTACATATCCTCCCCAGTCTCCTCCCTTCTTCCCCCTTGGGTCCTTGGAGAAATTTCACAGGGGGCTTTCAGCTTCATACCCTGAACTCCAGCCCAAATGTTCTCAGAGTTTGCCGGCCCGTCTCAGCGTGGTCCATTTCCGGGCGTGGTCCATATCAGCAAAGATTAGCCACCGAGATTCTAATAGGGTTTGGTAAGGATAGCTTTTAGCCTAGCACCTGACTAGCATCCGCCCTTATCTGTGGATTCCCTGCAGCAGCGGTTTTGTTTGGTTAGCCATGCTTCGTTAGCGGTTAGCTTTTTTTTGTTTTTTTTAGCATTGCTTTCATGTTCTCCTGAAAAAGCTGGTGTGTTGAAAGGCTTTAACTAGTGGGCGGGGTTTAAGTAAATCGACACATCCAACATTCAGCATGGCTCTGCCCGGAGAGCAGAGAGGGTAAAGGGTCTTGCTCAAGGGCCCAACAGTGGCCGAGCCTGGGTATCGAACCCACAACCCTGTGATCAATAGTCCGGCGCTCTAACGCTCTAGTCAGCGCGTTTTAATTTTTTAATAATTTTTTTTAATACATATTTTAGACATGAAAGACATGAAAAATCTAAGACCCCCGGTGAGCAGCCAAAGACCACAGTGGCAAGGAGAACCTCCCTCAGAGCTGGAGGAAGAGACCTTGGGAGAAACCAAGACTCACAGGACGGACCGACCCGTCCTCCTCTGATCAGAACTATTTATACATTATTGATAAACGTCACCAAACCACCTAAACTGTTCTGTTAGCTGTTCTGAACTGCTCAGGTGTGCAGAACATTCATAATCATAATAAAATATTCATGGTGTAGAATAACTGAATATAGTCCTGACAGTGATGGTCAGAGTAATAGTGGTGATATTAATAGTGGCAGATAGTTAATGTCTATGTAAGCTTGAACATGGTCATTAGGCAGGGAGCAGCTGGTCTGGCACAGGTGGTGGTGAGGGAGCCTGGTGGTCGGACTGGTGGGTGGCAGCCGGTCTGACGCAGGTAGAGGGGACACTTTGAAGGCAAAGGGAAGCTCTTTGCTCATTAGCTGACTGGCTCAGGTCGGTCCTTTCAGGTCAGTGTGCTTTCCAGCGAGGGAGGTTGTAAACACAAACACTGACACTGATCTCAATAACAGGAAAGTTTCCACTGCTGCACGTGGGCCTGCCTTTGGTACGAGAGTCATCGAGGACATGCGTCATTGTTTCCCTGAAATTTGTAAGACCACTGCCAGCACAGCGTGGAGGATGTGTTCAACTCCATCAGCAGCAGCAGCAGCAGCAGCAGCTCACCTGATTTACCATCATTAAGCCCTGATTTACCACCAAACCAGGTGTTGATCTGAGGAGAACTCTAAATAATACTAGACTCCATGAGAGAGGAGAACTTTGGAGATGTTCTAATGATGAACACAGTGATGGAGAACCACCACACCTTTCTGTAGGAGTGTTCAGTGTTTAGCCGTAACATTAACACCACTGACACCATCTGTCAAGAGGTGGATCTACATATTAGGCAGTGAGTGAACAGTCAGTTGGTGATGAAGCAGGAAAAATGGACAAGCGTAAAAATCCAAGACCCTCCGAAGGCTGGGTCAGAACATCTCCAGAACATCAGGCAGGTCTTGTAGGGTGTTCCCGGGATGCAGTGGTCAGTACCTACCAAAAGTGCTCCAAGCAAGGACAACCTTGGATTATGGGTGCCCAAGGAGGTCCCACCTTACAACTTACAGGATCTTGGTGGCAGACGCCACAGCAGGACACCTTCAGAGCTCTGGTGAAGTCCATATGTTTTGGTGGCCACAAAGTGTCGAGTTCTAGAAACACTTACTGCTCAGATAAAGAGTATTTTTATTTCTGATTATTTCTGATTTATTATTTATTTATATTATCTGATTATATTTTAAATTTGGCTCGCCAGCTACCCAACCCGTACATAAGAGACAGCTGAGAAAGCACCATCTACCCACCCTGGAGAGAGCGAAGCCAGTTACGCTCTCTCTGAGCCTCGACTGTCGATGGCTAGCAGCATGACCGGGATTTGAACCAGCGACCCTCTGATCATGGTGAAGGCAGTCTGCCGGACCACCCAGGGCCCACGTTTCTGATTTTCACACACACACACACATAGTCACAGTTATATCAAAACCTTGACTTCAGTTGTTTCATTTTTTATTTTTATTTTTTGTAAAGAGCTGCTGTTTACAGCCTGTGAACAATGGACCAATAGAAATGCTCCAACATGACTCAGAATAGAATCTCATTACAAAGAATCAAAGTTTGGGAGTTTTTTCCTCTTCCTTTATAAAAGCACATCATTTCGGAGATACAAGGTTTCGTCCCAAAAGCAAAAATAAATTATAAACATTGATTCATTAAAACCGTGACGATGTAAACAAACGAAGCTTGCTGAAGAGCTCATTAGACAGTGTGATTACAGTGCGAACAGACGGCAGGACTGCTCTTATTATTTACAGTTCTGGAGATGAAAGTCAAGCGGTCAATTTTTCAAACAAAAGCATCTCTGACGGACGCGTCTGTGATCCGAGAAATCCTGGACACTCGGCTGCTCGACTGGCTCATCGGCCTGGACAGTTTGGACTGGGCCGATGGGGTGCGCTCGCTGTTGTATTGTGTCTTGCTTTTGGCCAGTGGTATGTAGGTCTTCGTGGACATGGGCTTTCTTAGTTTTGACGGGTCCACCTCCCTACAGACACAGAATCAGAGGTCATCTCAGTTCCATTGTAGTTGAAAAATAGATGGTAAAGTTATTAATTTATATTATTATTAATAGATAATATATAAATATATGGTTTGTTTATCCTTCACCTCTTTGGTACAATGGTCCTGTAGACGGTCACAGCATACAAAACAGAGCCCAGGATTATGCAAAAGCTGCCAGCAAAACCAAGGTATATCGGAGGCCCTATTTGATACCTATTAAATATATAAAGAAATCAATAACACAAAGTAATTCAAAGTAATTGACTTATAATTCTCACAGTATTAATATTTAATACCTCGCGAGGAACGTCTTACTACCTTAGGAAGCCTCTCGCAGACAAGCGTACGAAGTTTGCTCTTCCTAACTTGATCGTGAAAAAGGAATAAGCAGCAGCGTCTGCAACTCCTTTGTGAGAAAATACAGACGATGAAAGATAAGAAATAGCATTTTCTTTTTTTTTTTTTACATATTTTATGAGACATATTTACTTCCAATTTACCTCCAATAAAATGAAAAAGGGCTCCCATTAATAAAATCACATCGTTGGTTCTCTCGCTTCCACCAATGTATGTACACTCCATCCCAACAAAGCAAAATATGGCTGCAAAAAACCCCACAGCCATCCCAAACAGCAGCAGGCCTCGCACCGTCTGGATAAACCCTGTTCAGAAAGGAAGATGATCAACAAGCAGTCGTTTCTACAGGTTTACACCTCCATGACACTCATGTAAAACCACCTACCAGCTATGTTAACGTTAGGGCCATGGTTCACAATCATCGTTAGGAAACATCAAGTGATGCAAATTTCAAAGCTTTCGAAAAACTCTCTAAGACTCCCTAAGCCTCGTCCCAACAATCAGCAGCCATGGGCTCCTCTGAGCAGCTGCCGAACGTTCTGCTCTGAACGTTAACATAACTGATGCTCCACAGAGCAGGAGAAGGCTGTAAGAGGACAGCAGGGTGTTTTCAGGTCAAGCTGAGGTCTGGAAGACCAAGAAAACTTGGATTTCTGTTCGAGATTGATCAGACTCTGGAGTGCTGGAGCACTGTTCTACTGTGCGGCGACTCTATGAGTCTGTAATCTGAAGAAGAAAGCCTTTCCTGAGCGACAGAAGCAAGCCTGATGCTCTCTGGTAAGACGTTGATGAAGTTAAAATAGAACTTTTTAGCTGCAGGATGGTTAATAAGGAGGGTTGAATTCAATGAAGAGAACACCTCTCCAACTGTTAAGTAGGGGTGTGGCTCGTTCATGCTCTGGGTTTGTGTTGCAGCCAGTGGCACTGGGAACATTTCACTGGTAGAGAGAAGAGCGGATCAGGTCATCTCTTACACACTTAACTGTTCATGGTAACAGAAATTCTGACCTAAACGTTTTGCAGACCTCTATATCTGTGTCATCGGGTCATGCTTTGTCAACACATGCTGTGAAGCTGTGCTGTTTATTGCTAGTCTGAGTAATAAGCGAAGGTGGTTTTCAGGTGGTTTTCTCTCAGGTGGTTCGTGACTAATGCGTATCCAGCAAAATGTTTATAGTGGATTCAGTTCCTGACTAACTGACATCATTTAGTTTAACAACCTGAAATAAATATTTTCACCATTGAATGATTTCAAACGATCATTTCTGTTTTTGAAGATTTGAGATTAAGATAAGTGTCTGATTTTGTTTTTATTACTTTTTTAAATACAGCTTGTTTTCAGTTTCTGGTCCTATATCTGTTTTTTATATACGTTATATAAGTTATCATATCAATCTAATATAAAAGTTTGATATGCAGAAATTAGTCATGATCACTGGAATATGCAACTAGCAAAAGTAACAAAAAAAGAAAATTTAAGAAAATATTTTTTTTAATTAACCATTTAAGAATGAACATCATATATATATATATATTTATATATATATATATATATATATATAGAGAGAGAGAGAGAGAGAGAGAGAAAGAGTACATGGTAGTTTATAAAGTTATTGGTTGTTTTTACTGTTATTTAAACCCATATAGAAAAATATTTATATATTATAAAAAACTATTATAGAATATTGTGAAAAAAGTCATTTATATTCATGATTTAATTTACTATGGTAAACTGTCACACAGTGACATTTATTTAATTATAAGTTTTTTTTTATGTTGATACTGTTTGATTAGTAATTATTTAAAACTTAACTTTGTAATAATTTGAGATTCTGGGTTTCTGGTGTTTAATGAAATATAAGATAAAAACAAAAAACAAGTTGGAAATGTCACTTTACATGTAATGATAATAAATTCTGTGTAATTTGCTGAATGAAATTATGATATTGAATAAACATTTTCACAATATTCTAATTACACTGGAATATTTTTCGCAGTTTATGAAAGTGTCAATAATGTATCAGTTAAATCTATTAAATCTATTATCTAAATACATTTTGAATATATAGTTAAACATATATTTAGCATATATAAAATTGAATGAATACAATGAATATATTTTCATTAAATATATTTCAAAATGCATTTATGCAGAATGCAATTAAGATATATAATAATGATCCAACTGCATATTTAATGGATAATTAATGTATATTTGCTAATATTTAACTTTAAGATAGGCTATGTATCTGTGTTAAACATTTGAACCCATATATTTAATAAAAGAAAATGTATTTTAAAATAGACTTGATAATATATTCTGAAATATATTTTAGTGTATGAAATGTACTTTGGAATTAAATTCAGTGTATTTGAAAGATATAAAATACCATGTATACCAGTGTCATGGCTCTGTATAAATGGTGTTAATTCGACTATCTTATGATCCGTTTGTCCAGTGTTGTGGAAGTTCTGACCTAAGCCATCATGCACTTGGAAAAGCGTATTGTCTCCCATTGTGAGAAGTATTATATATATATATATATATATCTTGCTGCTTGCGGTTCTCCCGCTGGTAAAACAGAGCGTTTCAGTGAGTTTTATAAAGGGTCAGATATTATGGTCTGTGCTTCAGATTACCTCGTTCTGCTGTATTTGTGGGGTTTATAACCCACATAATATCATAGTCCTTGCAGTTGTCCACAGCGCTGGTGTCGGTGTAGCAATCCCTCCAGAGGTTGGAATAGTACCACGCTGCCTTGATGATCCAGGCGCCTCCTTGTCCACCTATGTAGGTAATCCTCCAGTGCTCCATGGCCAGTGTACAACACACAAAGAACCAGCCGAGGGTGGAGATCAGGAACCCCAACACCTGAATGAGAGTTTTCTTCATGGTAATTTCTCCTCGGGTCTAGATGTCCTTCTCTGTTTCCCTCGTTTGACTGATGAGAGTAACAGGTTTAAACCCGAGAGGACATGGCTTGATGAGTGTGTGTGTGTGTGTGAGTGTGTGTGTGTGTGTGAAACTTGAGGGAATGGTACGAGTGGGTACAGTCTGTGTTCTGTTGTTAGGCTCATCATGAGTCCTGTTTAGTGTAAATTCCAGACAGTGTGCACCAGCATGAGACAGAATCACAATAAACACAGACTGACACAGTCTTATCTTCATATCCAGCAAATACAGAAGGTACACTAGGTGTCCAAATGTTTGTGGACACCCCTTCTAATCAAATGAAATTCAGCTCCTATAAGCTGCACCCATTGCTGACACAGCTGTGCAAATGCACACACACAGCTTGTCCAGTCACAACATCATGACCCTATTGGCAACATGCTGCCTTTTAGATGGGATGAGTTGGGGAGTTGGGGATGATGAAGTGGCTTGGCAATCATCTATCCAACATCCTGAACTCATTAATGGTCTGGTCACTGAATGCAATCAAATCCTCACAGCAATGCTCCTCCTCCAGAATCTAGTAGAAAGTCTTCTTCTCTGGACAGTAGAGACAGTTACTCCAACAAAAGCAGGATCAACTCTTTTTAATACCCAACAATGAGCAGGTGTCCCATTACTTTTGTCAGTTTATTTACAATTAGCATCTGTTGTTTTTTTTGTAAAAATACATTTTTAATAAAGTTGCTAATAATTAACTACACCATCCATGGATACATGAAGCTAAACTACAGATAAATTGTAAAAGATAGAATAAAATCTAAGGGGTGTTTCAGCGCTAAGCTGTTCGCTGGTCGACTGGCTTTAGGTGTTTTAGACAGACTAGAGGTTCAGAGATCCCATCACTAATGATTTACAGGCCAGACGTGCTGCTGAGGGAGTCCTGCTGAGTACTGATCAACTCTGTTAGACGCTATGAAAAGAAATGCAGCTTTTAGTGTTTTTTTCCTTTAAAAAAACATTTAAAATCTTGTTTATATCCAATTTTATTAAATACTATAGTATTTATATTATACTATATACTATTAATAGTATCTACAAATAACCTGGTCAGGTTATGCAAAGTTCAGAAATTATCATTTTATTTTTACAAACTTTTAGAGAATTGTGGACATCCACTAATATAAAGAATATTTAGTAACCAAACCTTGTATCTCCAAATCAGCAACTTCACAGGAGAAGGAAAACACTCACATTTTGGAGCACGTCTATTAGTCCATTCATCAAAAGGTGTAGATATTAAAATATCCACTTAAAACCTCAATTATATCCAATTTGATCAAATGCTAAAGTATTTGCAAAAATACTATAAATTGTATTTACTAATGTACTTATCAGGACATCCCTAATATATGTATCTTGCTGCTTGCGGTTCTCCCGCTGGTAAAACGGAGCGTTTCAGTGATGGTTTTATAAAGGGTCAGATATTTTGGTCTGTTTTCAGGTTCCACTGTAAAATAGCTCCACACTGCAGAACCTCAACTCCTTTATTTACCTTCTGAGAGCGTCCGCACTGCTGCTGCAGCCGGCTGGGTAACAAAGTCTGTTAATGGCACCTTGAGGACACCAGATGGTGCTCTGAACGCTGCGGTTAAGACAAAGGCTTGGAACTGGATTGGGGTTAAAATAGCTGATGTCATTAAAATATGTCTGATCGGATTGATTGAGAGTCAGTGGAAGAAAGGCTGAAAAACCTTGAGAATACGAGAATGAAAATAATAAAGCAACATTACATTGTTATTGTTGAATGAAATTTTACATAATTGATCATCAAGATTGTGACACTGGTCTTGGAAACAACTTACACATCAAACAGAACAGCTGTACAGTGCTTTAGAGATACAGGATGCTGTGTTAATATACAGATAAATATGTAAAAAAAAAAAAAGCAATAAAAATCTAAATAATTCAGAAGTTAATTTCAGTCATTTGTCCGAAAATCCACATTTCTAACAAGTTACTAAAGATACATTTAGAAAAAGCTCTGAAAAGGACACTTTTATTTTCTGCAAACATTTATAGAATATTGCAGGTGTGGACAGTATATATAAAACCACCATTAACGGGCTGATCAATATTAAAAACCTTGTATCTCCGAAACTGCAGCTTTACAGAAGAGGGAAACATCTTCTTAACTTTCATTTGAAGTCAATATAAAAAGATCTAAGTCATTTTGGAGCATTTCTATTGGTCCATCTGCTGCCAGATTGAGAATATATAAAACAATAAAAGGTGTAGATATTACTATATAAACCAGTGACTGTAGAGAACATGGACAGCACAACATCTCTCAAAAGTGAAGCAACCACAGGTCTAGCGCCTCTGCTGGCTGGTTGCAGTATGACGTGTAGCTCTGCCCATCCTCATATGTTTCAGTGAGAAAACAGCTCCGCCCTTTTTCCTTCTCATTTTCCTGCTCTAAACTGTCTCTCCATCTCCAGAGTATCCAAACTCCAGCAGTTAGCCTCCCTGTGCTGAAATTGACCTATATAATTTAATTGACCTTAACCTTTACTCTGCTCTATCGTAGGAAGGCGGGGCTACACTTAGGAATGAAGTGATTGACAGGCAGACAGTCTTGGCTGGAAGAGGCCGGAGCTGAGCTGTAGAGGAACTTACCTGAACTGCACTTTTACTGTTGGAGCTGTTGTCCACTTACCGGACAGACTGGGAATCCAGGGGGAAATCCGCTCTGCTTCTGCACTGGAAGCTCAGTGAAGACGGTCTGAGACACTGAGGTTGGTCTGGGAGAAGGGGGCGGGTCTAAAAAATGAGTATACAAGTCTGGCTCCGCCTCTGGTCTCTACTGCGCAGACTCCGGTTGCAGATTTATCAACATGGTGGACAGTTCTGGCTTCATTTCGAAACACGGCGTCCATGTCTTCTAGTCACTGGTATAACCTGAAATTTCTTGATTCATGATTTTTGCAGAGGCTTCAGAATTCTTCCAAAGGTTCTCCAGCAGGAAAGTGGCCGGTGTTGATTTTCTCCACTGGCGATCATACGTAGGCATTCTTATCAAACTGTTGTGAGGTGCTGCTGTAATCTGGAGGGGGTCTTCTGCCATTGGCCATCTGGTTTTGTGACTTGCCGTGGGAGGAGATATAGGAGGCGCTGTAAACATACCGTCTCCTGTCAGCATTGCTTTGGCTAGAGAAAAGAAAAAGAGGAGAAGCTTAGTGGACATGCTTATGGTTTGAATACAGTTGTCGTGGTTGCAAATACAATTAAAATAATCTACATGTATTAACTGTTTATTTAATAAATTCCCCAATTTTTGTACCCAGATTTATGTCCAATTACATGTGAATCCAGCCAGCTAACAGATGCTGATCTTGCAGTGCTGAGAAATATGGAGGAAGTACCATCAACCCACCCCTGAGAGAGCAAGGCCAGTTGTGCTCTATCAGACTCCGGATGCTGATGGCAAGCAGCATTTCACCCAGTAATCCTCAGATTATAGTGGCAGTGCCTTAGTCCTCTTGGCCACTCAGAGTGCCCAGTAATAATATATGCACATATACATAGATATATATGATTTCCAAAAATTCTACTGTTTTTTTATCTCATCCATCTCAACTGACAGACAGAAGCACGATATGGTGTTTCGCTCTGCATTACCTTCTACTGATGCCATCAGACAGCGATAAGAAGAACACTAGCCCTCCCAGGATACACAGTGCCGAGCCCGCCCAGCCAATGAACAGAGCAGCCCCCAGTTCATACCTGAGAAGAAATAGAAGAGTTAACCCTGAGCCACGGCTCCTCACTCGGCTTTAGTTTATATGATGCACTGATGGGCTTTACGAGTGATGTCCCATCTGTTAGCTGACATAGCAGATTTACCAGGTAATGTTCTCCTTGAAGGCTAGGCTAGGCTAGGCTAGGATGTCCAATAACATTGCATTTGTATCAATTAGAAAAGTATTGGAATTGGAGATTATTACAGTTTATTTTCTGTAAATGCTAAACTTATGGGACTTCTGAGTGGTGCAACTGTCTAAGCGTTAAACAAGAGATGAAGGAAAAAATGCCCTAATTCTGACCCTGGCTTGTCCTGCAGCTAAATCTAATCACACCATGATCCAATCACTAATGCACACTGGATTTTTACATGTCAAATATATGGTTACATACACTATATGGACAAAAGTATTGGGACACCTGCTCATTGCTCATAGTTTCTTCTGAAATCAAGGGCATTGTTGCTGTTATTGGAGTAACTGTCTCTACTGTCCACAGAAGAAGACTTTCTACTAGATTTGGGAGGAACATTGCTGTGAGGATTTGAGAGCAGTGCTAGTGAGGTCAGGATATTTGATGATCACCACCCTGCCTCATCCTCAACCAAAAGTACTGGATAGAGCTCCACCACCATCATTCCAGAGAACACAGTTCTTCCACTGCTCCACAGCTCCTCAATCTGGGGGGCTTTATACCCTCTAGCCCACGCCTGGCTTTATTAGACAGCATGCTTAACTGATCCAGAGGGTCCTATTCTATTGACAGTACTTCTCTACAGGGACTAGACAAGGTCTGGGAGCAACTTAAAGCAGCCCAATGCATTCAATAGAAGGGGTGTCCACAATTATTTGGACATGCAGTGTGTGCGATCAGTGTTGATGTTGAACGTACTTTTGTGCCATGAACATCGGGTCAAAAAACTCGGACGTTATTCTGTGGGCGTACAGGGAGCAGGCACTCAAGGAGCATAGACCTGGAAAAACAGGAATTGGGGTAAAATGATTGATGAGATTTCAGACTTAAAAAAGGAAGAAGTAAAAGAAGAAGAAGAAGAAGAAGAAGAAGACTGACCGCTTATAAAGAACTGGAACCCAGCGAAGAATGCGATCCTGGCTTTAATCAGATCACTTCCACCAATTTTGGTGCACTTCATTCCCACCAGGGCGCAGGCCGTCGCAAAGAAGCCCAGACAGACAGCTGAGATCATCAGGCCTCGGCACACCTGGATGTAACCTGTCACACATAGAAGGAAAGTTCGCATCGACGTTACTACCCAGCCAGTACGCTCATGAGGGGCTCACATGTGGAACGTGGGCTAGGTGGGTTCCAGGTGGGTTCCAGGTGAGCATGGGCTTTGAGTGGGTTTGTACTCAATTGGGGATTCCATCATTACAGCCCACCTTATCCTCACATGGGTCCCATCTAGGCCCTGTATGCAGTGTACAACCCAGATGGTACCCATGTTTGACCCCTCCTGGTCCCATCACTGACCCTGGTGGGCATCCAGATGTGAGGCCTACATGAAACCCATGGACAAAGCCATCTGATTCCCAGCTGGGCCACCCATAAAGACCCCACATGGGCATGTTAGCTGGGTCTAGTCACAAGTAACAGAACCTGTAAAGAACACCCCAGCTCAGTGTTGTGCTTGAGTACTGTATAAAACGGTCAATTTCAAAATGCTGGACTGTCCACAGAGAGGTGATTTACTGGCAAATAAAAGCTTGATAGTTAACGATTTCTAACAATTATGTGCAAAATAGCCTGGAGCTGATGGAAAGATCACATTAAGGAGCTGAAAAATACTGCTAAACATTAACAGGATGGGGGGACTGTTCTTTAACCAGGCCGTTAAATTATGCTGATCCATCAGAGGCCTGGAGAGAACATGGCAGTACCCGGAGATGCTTCCAGGAATTAGGCAGATGCAAAAAGAGGCAAAGGGTGCCAAAACTAGTGACCCCGAACTGAATGCAGAGGAAAGTAGCTGAGTTTTCATTAGAGGGAGATGTTCACAGCTCAGCTGCAGAGCACAGCTTGGAAGCTCCAGACCAGCCTCAGCTGGTAGCTGGTTTCAGGTGGTCTAAGCTGGTCTTTGTAGGTGGTCATCCAGGTAAAAACGTACCCTATACTGGTAGAGGAGCTGAGCTCTTGACCAGCATTGAGTTTGATGGACTAGCTGGTCTATCAGCATGACCAACGTGACCAAGCTGGTCGTAAAGCCGGTCATAGCTGGCTGATCTGTTTGGACAAGCTGATGGACATGCTGGTCAACCACCTTGGTCATGCTGGAGGACTAGGAAAACCATACATACATAATTAAGCAAACAGCTTAATTGTTGTTTGTAAACAAAGTTACACTATATGTCCAAATATTTGTGGACACCTCTCCTATAATGAATACATTTAGCTACGGTACTTTAAGCTGCACCCATTGCTGACACAGATGTGCAACTGCACAAACACACACAGCTTGTTTGGTTGCTGTAGAGAAGTATTGCCAATAGAATAGGACTCTCTGAAACAGATAAACCAGATGAACCTATTGGCACCATGCCTTTTAATCCCAGGTGTGGGCTAGTAGAGGGATATAGAGCCCCCCAGCATTGAGGAGCTGTGGAGCAGTGGAAGAACTGTGTTCTCTGGAATGATGGTGGTGGAGCTCCATCCAATACTTTTGGATGTGATGGGTTGGGAAGTTGGGGATGAGATTCTGATCTAGAATACAATCAAATCATCACAGCAATGTTCTACTCCAAAATCTAGTAGAAAGTCTTCTTCTCTGGACAGTAGAGACAGTTACTCCAACTTTTTTATATTGCCTTAATTTCAGAAGAAACAATGAACAATGAGCAGGTGTCCCAAAACTTTTGTCCATTAATCTCTCTCTCTCTCTCTCACAAGAACACACTAAAAAAAGGTGTTCAGGGGCTCTGAACCGACCTGATTACAGTGTGCACCTAATTTCCAACAGCAGCAGCAGTAATCAATCGTAATGAATATTAAAGAAAAGAGCTAGCTGACCGTCCAGAGCGAGCATGGAAGGGAAGTCCTTGCAGTTGGAAACTCCAGTAGAATCAGTCACGCAGGTCTTCCACAGGTTGGACCAGTAGGTTGCTGTGGTAATAACCGTGCCGTCGATTGAAGACACCTTCCAGTAGTCTGTTGGAATGGTGGAGGACACCAGCACCCAGCCTGCAGTGGCTACCACAAAGGCCGTTATCTCTGTCACCATGTTACCCATTGTTCCTCCAAAGCTGGCCCCTTTGTGCTTCACAGGGTTCCTCGAGGTTCCTCAGGGTGTATCCCAGGCTAACCACGCAGAAGTAGGTAGTTAATGTATTCCACACTGGTTGATAGTCTGGGGGAGGGTTTTTTAAGCCTCAGTCGTCACCATCATCCAACGTATGCCCACTCCTGCCCCCTTATGACAATGTCGCCATGGTATCTCAGGACTCAGTGTAATGACTGACCATACCTAGGAGGTGTGTGTGTGGGGGTGTATGTAGGAAAGGTAATGAACTGTGCACCAATGGTATATTGATGTGGGGTAGCTGTGTATGGCTGTGATTTTTTAATATGCAAATGAGAGAAAGTCTCTCATTAACTATTCATGACCTTGTCCGAGGAACTAGGGCAGGACAGAAGTGAAAGAATCCCTAGAAGCTGAGCTGTTTTTCTTGTACTGTTATGTATATACAGTATGTCCCAATATTTGTGGACATGTGCAAATGCACAAACACAGCTTGTCTAGTCCCTGCAGAGAAGTACTGCCAATAGAATAGGACTCATCATGACCCTGTTGGCTCCATGCTGCCTAATAATGCCAGGCGTGGGCTAGAGTGGTATAAAGCCCCCCAGCATTGAGGAGCTGTGGAGCAGTGGAGGAACTGTGTTCCCTGGAATGATGGTGGTGGAGCTCCATCCAGTACTTTTGAGATGAGTTGGGGAGTTGGGGATGATGAGGTGGGGTAGTGATGCTAACGCTTCTGAAGAAGAAGACCTTCTATTAGATTTTGGCATTTATTAGTGAGGTCAGGATGTTGCATGATGATCACCACCCCACCTCCTCATCCCCAACTCATCCCATCCAAAAGTACTGGATGGAGCTCCACCACCATCATTCCAGAGAACACAGTTTCTCCACTGCTCCACAGCTCCTCAATGCTGGGGGGCTTTATACCCCTCTAGCCCACACTTAGGGGTAAAAAGAAAAAGTAGCAGAATACATTCATTATAGAAGAGGTGTCCACAAACATTTGGCCATGTAGTATGTATGATTTATTTATTATTATTTTATTTTTTTAAGACGTTGACCAGGGCGTGCATGTCATTAGCACAAAGCCCCTTCGCCTGAAGGTTAGTCCTCTCAGGTCACTCATTAGCTCCATGACATCATCGGAAAATGCCAAATTAGCATCTTTGAGTTCGGAGAAAGCTGCATGGTTTCTCTCCGACTGCAACAAGTCAGCCTTAAAGATGGAGTCATCTGCATGTACAGGTGTCACAGATCTTCTGGAAATGCTAACCTGGCCAGACGCCTCCCCAGAAAGCCCGTGTTTGGGGCAGAATTTACAAGAATCTCCGTCCAGAGTCCAAAATTTGTCACTTAAGTGGATCATTTATGCAAACGGATGGAGCGCCCTCTTGTGGTACTGTCCCGTCTCTGTTCTGGCCTAGTGAATCATGAATCACCCACAGAACAGGTTTCCAACTCTGGTGCTAAAAAAAGGGTCCCCTGCTGTAGAGGATTCATGCATTAGGCCAGAGTAGATATTGTATAGTACCACAAGAGGGCGCTGCATCCATTTGCTTTGATAATGTACTTAAGTGACACACTTCAGAGCGCTAAGTGATCTCAGTTGGGAGCTCTCTGCAGGCGGTGGGTTCGGATGTCTTACTATGTTTATGCTCATCTGCGTGGAGTAAGGAGTTGTATATTCTTTGGATAAGAAATTATTTATTATTATTATTTTTTATGATTATATTTTTTTTATTCTAAAGCATTTCTCGCTGTGATTCATATAATGTTTGTAATTTATTACAGGTCATATACACACTAAAAAAATAATTCATGTGTTAATTAACCACCCTGTTACACTGTGGCTCAAACTAAACAGTTTAAATGTTTAAAACTACAGAATAAAAATATTTTTGGCGCTTGTCCCACATCCATCAGCTGTGCCAAGTCTGCAAGGCCAAAAAAAATCTAAATATAAAAGAATAAAATAAAATTAAAAAATCAATAGAAACTTAAATTAATATGATAAGTAAACCATGTTTACTTTGATTACACTAAATATTGATTACATTATTATTAATAGTACCTGTTCACCACAACCGCTGTTCCTCATAGTTGAACAGGAGGGTTCAGTATGCTAATTTGTAAAGAGTGCACAGATTTATTTTTACTCTCCGTGCTGAAAATAGCCCGGTTGGGTGGGTAACACAGTAACCCAGTTCGTTGGGTAAAACATTACACACTGGTTTAGTCATTGGATTAACCCCTTATAGCCGCCATTGGGCCGAAAGTATTGTTGTAAACCTCTGCTAGCAGAGAATAGCCCCTCCAGTCTGTACAGATGACCCTGTATTCACTGCATTAAGGGGTTACAGTGACCCATCCATGCAGTGGTGCTACAGCTACGGCCTTCTGGCCCAAACTGTGGCTCATCTTTTCAGGGGTGTCTTTTGCTCCACAGCTGTGTAGGAGTGCTTGATCATGTCCACAAATGCTAACAAATGCTGAACTCTGAATGGAAGTCAATGTAAAATAAATGTTTATTCTCAGTTAATTAGAGCATTTCTATTGGTCAGTTCATCTAGAATGATTTATAATGATAATAACAATAACACATGACAAGCCAATAAACATATTAATAAAATTATATTATAATAACATCCTATCTATAATAACATCTATAATACCCCAATAACTATCACATCTCAGTATTAATAACGTTGCAATAACACTAACATTACATCACTATTACTTCACAATAATGCTTTTATGTCACAATAAAACTAAAACAATACAACAATCCTGTTGTGACTCAATACATTACTTTGCATCACCATTATAACACAATAATAGTATTACATCATAACAACACTCTTACATCATAACAACATTATGACATCACAATAACACTAATACATCACAATAACACTATTACATCACAGTAACACTAGTACATCACAATAACACTACTACATCCCAATACCACTATTACATCACAATGACACTATCACATCACAATACCACTACTACATCACAGTAACACTACTACATCACTGTAACACTATTACATCACAATGACACTATCACATCACAGTAACACTATTACATCACAATAGCACTACTACATCACAGTAACACTATAACATCACAATAACACTATTACATTACATCACATCACAATAGCACTATTACATCACAATAACACTATTACATCACAATAACATCACAATTACACTATTACATCACAATTACACTATTACATCACAATAACACTACTACATCACGATAACAACACGACATCACAATTACACTATTACATAGAGCTGGTTTTAGCCTGTCTGACAAGATTCTGTTGATGCCTTGCCTTAAACTGCAGCCAGGCTCCTTCACAGGTGCCAGTGAAGCTGTAGATGGGTGTTATTGCCTATAATCAAGTCAAATAAGGATGTACACTATATGTCCAAAAGTTTGTGGACACCCCTTCTAATAAATGCAATCAGCTACTTCAAGCTGCAGCCAAGCTGACACAGATGTGCTCATGTTTGCACACACACACAGCTTGTCTTGTCCCTGTAGAGTATCGGCAATAGAATAGGACTCACTGGAGCAGATAGAGGGGTATAAAGCCCCCCCCAGCATTAAGCTGTGGAGCAGTGGTATGATGGTTGGGTGCTCTATCCAATACTTTTGGGGAGTTTGAATTGAAGAGTTAAGTATCAGGTAGAGTGGTGATCATCCATCCAACATTCTGACCTAAACTGAATGCAATCTAATCCTCTCAGCAATGCTCCTCCAAAATCTAGTAGAAAGCCTTATTCCCTGGACAGTAGAGACAGTTACTCCAACAAAAGCAGGATCAGCTCTTTTAATACCCTTAATTTCAGAAGAAGCAATGAATGAGCAGTGTCTCAATACTTTTGTCCACATAGTGTGCTTATAGCAGCAAACAGCGGAACAATAATGTATAATCACCAGCGATCTGTCTTACCCTCCAGTTTGAAGATGGTGTGGTGCTGCCTGCAGTGCACAGCACCTAAAGCATTTCCAGCGCAGTTCATCCAGAGGCCCTGGAACACCCAGGTCGCCGTAATGACCGAAGAAGCCCTGCTGGTGCTCTTCCACTCGTTGGACACTGTGGCACCAAGGGTAGCACCCAAACCCACTATTCCTGCCAACAGAGCCACAATTTGCCTGCAGGACATCGTTTGCAGGCAAACACTCAGAAGGGGGCGGGGGTCCTACACTCTTGTAGATCCTAAATGCCAGTGTAGAACAAAGGAGATGCTCCAGGAGAAGAAGAAATTACAAAGCAGACATGTGTTACTGAGTGATAATTTACAAAGTGGGACATCTGCTCTGGTTTATTTTTACTGTATGGACCCGAGTAAAAGTATACTTGAGGGCGAACTGGCAGTTAGTCATTAAACCAAACACTCGGCTTTCCGTTCGAGACATGTTGGCATCGCTGCTTTGCGAAGGGTACGGTTGGTCAGGTGCAACATTAACATCTCCAAAACAAATTGGTAAGCCTTCATATTTTCACATGTGACAAAGTTCATTCCCAGATGTTCCACTCTTGGTAATAATTCTCAGAATTTGATCGTCCATATTGAGGTAGCTCAGTAGATCTTCAGATTCAGTGGATGTAATATGACCAGTCACTCACAGTCCACTCTATTAGACACTCCTACCTAGCTGGTCCAAGCTCTAAATTGTTGCTGTAGTTTGTGTTGGTCATCCCCTAGTCCTCCATCAGTGCCCACAAGATGCTGCCCACAGGACATTAACAGTAACAGAAAGATGCAGCCAATTTGGACCCAGCAGAGCTGGAATGATATCTCCTGGCCTCCTGCCCAAACATCTGGCCTCCCTTTCATGGGGCTCCCATATATCCACCAAACCACCAAACTGCAGGATGCCTATGCGTGGATTCTGGGGCCACAGGGACTCCTCCTCCTCGATCACCCATTGCCTATTCTTGCTGTAGATGGGCAGTCACTGGGGTCTGGTCCAGTTACACACTGCACTCAGCCCCTTGCACTATGGATGGGCTCACATGTTGAGGGAGTGGAGTTGTATGTCACTCAGGCCCTCATTTTCAGCTGGTGTTAGGATACCACTGGCTTGAACTCCATAAGACTCGCATCAGCTGGTGTACCAGGTCGGTGTATGCATGGGGACCCAACTGCTAGAGCAATTGCTTGGGGTTCTCAGCACCCATGTCCAAGGTACAGGCACCTCATCAGATTTCATAACACCCTCCTCTTCTCCTGCAGGGGTGAGCTTTTCGAGGATGTAGGGCTCCGTCCTTGTCTTGATTACTGGGGGTTCAATGCAATAACAGTAAAGGACTGCTACCCCTTATGCTTCCCCTTATGCCCACTGCCTTTGAGGCACTCCATCAGGCTTCAATATTTACCAAGTTGGACACGCAGAGCACCTACAATCTCATCCGCACAAGAAAGGGGGGTGAATGGAAGACGGCAGTCATCACTCCCTCTGGGCATTACCAATACTAAGTAATGGCGTTAAGGGACACCCTGAACAGGTTTGTATTCGTGTACCTTGATGACATTTTAATTTACACTCAGTCCCTCAAGGAACATGTAGCACATGTCAGGTGGGCTCTCCAGCTCTTGAGAGCCACCTGTTCATAAAGTTGGAGAATTCAGTGTTTCATGCCGATTTGGTGGTCTTCCTGGGCTTCATTGTGTCCAAGGGTTCCTGATCTAAAATGAAGACAGTAATTGACTGGGCACATCCTATCCCCCTTAGACATGGCCAGTGTTTCTTGGGGTTTGAAACGTCCTCTGGAGTTCTGTGGTGGCTCCCCTCATCGCCCTTACTCAGAAGACCTCAGGACCTTTCCGCTGGGCCACAGAGGGCTAGAAGGTCTTTGAGGATATAAAGCTTCAGCTTACCTGACACAGTTCCACCACCACCCCCTCCATCCCGTAACACTCTAAGAGTCCATTAAAGCATTCATCAACATTTGCTGTAGTTATTTTTCAATTTTATCATTAAAAAGGTCATGAATTCATTACTCAAATGTCTATTTATTGATCTCAAGAAGATCAATAATTTAACCTAGATTGTTAATTGCTGTAGAATCAAAACCTGATGATATTAAATGTACTTCATTTCATGTTTTATTAAAATGATCTGATCTATTTTATATACTTTCTGCTGTTTCTGCTTTTAATTCTTAACTTTATTTCCACAAAACCCCACCCACTAAAACTCTTCCCAGTGAGGAAGAGGTGAGGGTGAGGCGTCTGCAGAGCTGTACAGTCGGGCTGTTCTGTTGAGCTGCTGAGTGAAGTTTTGTTCGGGGGTTTATGGAGATTTCTGAAGCTGGAGAATTCCTCTGAAGGGAAACGATCACTAACTGGATCTACAAACACACTGTCTGACCTGAAGAGAACCTGAAATCAGAGAGTGAGAACTCCACACAACTGAAAGTGAAAGTCTGAGCGTTCTGGCAGGAAGGAGAAGCAGATAAAGAAAATGGCTTCCAGATCTTTCTCAGAGGAGGATTTCTCCTGTCCTGTGTGCTGTGACATCTTCAGGGACCCTGTTGTCCTGCTCTGTAGCCACAGTGTGTGTAAAGAGTGTCTGCAAAGGTTCTGGGAGACCAAAGGATCCAGAGAATGTCCAGTTTGTAGGATAAGATCTTCAATGGAAGTTCCTCCCAGAAACCTGGCTTTAAAGAACCTGTGTGAGACCTTCTTAAAGGAGAGAAGTCAGAGAGCTTCAGCAGGGTCTGAAACACTCTGCAGTCTGCACAGTGAGACCCTCAGACTCTTCTGTCTGGACGATCAGCAGCCTGCATGTGTGGTGTGTCAAACTTCAAGGAAACACACCAACCACAAGTTCTGCCCCATCGATGAGGCTGTAACAGACTGCAAGGTAGGACGATCACAGTTGGTCAGAAATCCAGGAGCTTCCAAATGGTCTCTTTCTCTCTCTTGATAGGGGCTAAACTACTTTTCTTCTGCTACTTGATCTTAGTGCTGCCTTTCAAATCAAATCAAATCAAATCAAATTTTATTTGTCACGTACATAGTCATACACAGTATAACTTGCAGTGAAATGCTTTTTTGACAGTCTGCTCACATCAAGCTATACAATAAAAATCTACATTTAAACTTAACTAAACCTTAACTTAATGAAGTAAAGTAAAGTGCAAAAAGTGCAAAAGAAAAAAATAAAATAAAAATGAAGAAAATAAAAATAGAATAAGTTACATTTAAGTTAAAGAATAGAATATAAAAATGAAAATATAGAAATATAAGCAAAAAAAAAAAAAAGTACAGAATACAAATATACAAATATATATACAGGGATGAAATAGTGCGTGTCTGTGTGTGTGTGTGTGTATATATATACATACATATACATATGTACATATTTATCTGTATGTGAGTGTATGTGTGAGTTAAAAGAAATATTTCCATTGTTGTCTGTAGTGTGTTTTCCGTGAGCCATGGTTGTGTATTGTAGTGAGTGAGGGTCCAGTTCACACCATAGATCATGTGATTCTTTTCCATAGACCAGAAATATAAAGGATCCACCCTCACGTGGTTTAGATCCTATTAGTGACCGATCACTACCAGTGTGTTTATTTAAATAACGAATGCTCTGATCACACCAACGAGATCTATGGTGTTCCACAAGGGTCAATCCTGGGTCCGTTACTGTTTACTCTTTTTATGCTGCCGCTGAGTAAAGTAATCCGTAAACGCCCAGATTTACTCATCAGCTGAACCAAATGAGGACCTTTGTCTCAATAAAATAACGGACTGTCTTAAAGAAATGAAAACTGGATGATGCTCAACTTTTTCTCACTCAGTTCCGATGAGAATATTGATAAAGATCCGGATCCGGATCTCTGTAAAGTTGCTTTATGAAACGTCATTGTAAAAAGCCTCATATCAATTATTTCATTTCTTTCAGGAGGAGATCAGAACTGCTCTGAAGCCCCTAAAGGAGAAACTAGAGATCTTTAAGAAGTGTAAACTGAACTGGGATCAGACTGCAGAGCATATAAAGGTCAGAATGAGAAGATCTTCTGAGATCATGATTCTGAATCTACATCCTTACACAATCAATCACATTTCCTTTGATTGACTCCTTCCTTCCAGGCTCAGGCCCGACACACAGAGAGGAAGATTAAGGAGGACTTTAAGAAGCTTCACCAGTTCCTACGAAAGGAAGAGGCAGCCCGGATAGCTGCACTGAGGGAGGAAGAGAAGCAGAAGAGTCAGACGATGAAGGAGAAGATTGAGAAGATGAGCAGAGAGATATCAGCACTTTCAGACACTATCAGAGCCATAGAAGAGGAGATGGGAGCTGGAGACGTGTCTTTCCTACAGGTGAGGAACATTCAGTCCCATTGAATTGAAGCCAGCTGATTTCGGATCAGTTTCACACTCCTGATTTGATCTGCAGAGCTTCAGAAAGTCATGACTGAGGAAGGTGAAATAGAGGCACTTTTGACTCCAGAGTTTGATTTGGGAAGGGTTTCTACAGATCTCTCATGTTGAGTCAGGTGAAGTGATGTGAAGGATTACAGTTAGGAGACCAAGCACTGGAACATCTGACCACTAGAGGACTAGAGGAAGGGAATCAGGCCTGATTTGGGAATAATCTCTGATGTTCACACGGTGTGAAAGTGCTGTTTACTTTGTTTTACACTGATTAATTAGTCATTAATATTCCCCTGATTGTTTTACAGAACTACAAGACCACCGTGAAAAGGTGAGTGGTGGACCTCCTCTCTCTCTCTCTCTCTCTCTCTCTCTCTCTCTCTCTCTCTGTGGTTCTGAACCCAAAGCTCCAGCAGTTCTGAATGTTCTTCCAGAACCCAGTGCACACTACAGGATCCAGAGAGGCTTTCAGGAGCTCTGCTCAACGTGGGGAAACATCTGGCCAACCTGAAGTTCACAGTCTGGAAGAAGATGCAGGAGATGGTTCAGTTTAGTGAGTCTCACTTTCTCTGTCTTCCTTCTTCTCTCACAATTACACACACACACACACACACACACATGATCACACTCCTGAAATGTGTGTGTTAATCAGTGTATTACATGACTGTATTTCCTTTAGCTCCTGTAACTCTGGATCCCAACACTGCTTATCCTAAACTCCTCCTGTCTGATGATCTGGCCAGTGTGAGAGTCACCACTGAGGAACAGCAGCTTCTTGATAATCCAGAGAGATTTGATCGGTATTTATTTGTTGTTGGATCTGAGAGCTTTAACTCAGGAACACACTGCTGGGATGTTGAAGTTCGAGACACTACGAACTGGATTCTGGGAGTGATGACAGAATCTGCTCAGAGGAAGGGAGATATATTGTCTAGGAGTGGAGTGTGGTATGTGTGGTATAACAGTGGAACATATCAAGCCCGTTCTACACCACAGCCAGACATTTTCCCCTCAGTGTCACAGAAAGTGCAGAGGGTCCGAGTTCAGCTGGACTGGGACAGAGGAGAACTCTCATTCTCTGATCCTCTCACTAACACACACTTACACACTTTCACACACACATTCACTGAGAGAGTGTTTCCGTTGTTTTATACCATCAGCTCTCTTTCTGTCAATTCAGTTAAGTTGAGTGTGTCAGTGAATCAGTTCAGTTGAGTTGATTCAGTCTGTGTGTGAATCAACACTGAGTCTAATCAATACTGAAATGATTGGTTTGTGCAGTCCTCTTAGTACAGTCTGTGCTCATTCCTGTGGAACTATTTGCAAACTCCCAGCACAGTTGCATTCCAATTAATGTCTGGAATGCTGTAGAAATTGAACGATCTTGCAAACTGTCCAAGCCTTCCTATGCGATTCCATAAAACAGCATCCAGGTTTACATCAAGGGGTCTTACTGTAGTTGTTTTGCTTAATCAACATTCTTAAGCACAAAGAATAAAATCTGCAACTTTATTTTACCCAGACTTTTCTTCTGAAAACATAAAACAGTAAAGGGCCTAAAATATAGCCTTGGGGGACACCATCTGGCACGCTTTTAGGCCCTCTAAATATTTCCTATATGAACTAACTAACTGGTAACACCAGTAAGTCAAGTGAGATCTAGACCATGCAAGACCTTTTCTGTCTTAACGGACTTTCATGACTTCATATTATGGTCAATAATATCAAAATACTGCACTCAAATCCAGCAGTTCCAGAGGAAATGCACATCTAGCAATCTTATGAAGATGATACAATAGGTCCCGGTTTAAAGAAGGTGAATACACTCTCTTGTCCCCAACACGTCCTTCTCACTGCGTCCCACCTCTATCAGTTCTTCCTCCTGCTTGACCCACCTCCCTGCAGCCTCCTCACTTTGTCTGGGAGGAGATCTGCAGCTGTGGGGTGCTGATCTGGCTGGACTGTGAGCTGCTGGTGGCTCTCAGCAGAAAGCTGAGCAGCATGTCTTTGGCCCGCGTCGTCTCCAGCTTCTGTTCCCGACTCAGCTGCAGCGTGATCTGGCTCAAGCTGCTCTGCAGAATCTCGGAGGCCATGAGGGGTCGTGGCCCGGCCGGGCCCTCGGTCAGGTACTCTTTGTACAGCTCCAACAGCTTCTGCTCCAGGTAGCTGTTCAGCTGGGAGTTGGAGAGTGGGCGACCATCCTGCAGCAGAGAAGGACGCTCACGCCCGCTGCCCTCCCTCCATCTGGTGGTCCTAGGCTCTGGGACCTGGGGAGGCGGAAGCAAGGAGGGGGGAGGAACATCTCTGGAAAGAAGGAAGGGTCCATGATGGAGGTCCTGCAAGTCACTGCCCTCTGGATCTCCAGCGCTGGGACTGAGGGGCAGGACCTGGCCCCCTGCGATGTGCAGGTCGCTGTAGTGCTGGCAGATGCTGTGGCAGCTGGAAGGCACCAGGAAGGCCTCGGCTCCTGAGGATTCTCCCCTCCCTGGGATGCCTACGCCTGGAGAGAGACGCCGCCAGTCCAGTGGAGAAGAAGACTGGGAGAAGACCCCGCCCTGCTGGGACTGGGTCTCTTCAGAAAAGCTGCTGCTGTGCTTCTTCGGCGATGAGCGGACTGGAGGCAGCATTTTTTGTGCCGATGGGGATGAAGTCAGTGGAGGAGATTTCGGAGATCCTGCTGGGCAGGGAGCAGCAGGGTCCACATGGTCAGAGTCGCTGCATAACGCCATGCGCCAGAGACTGCTTTCACACAGCATCCTTAGTCAAGAAATGATTCAAATTAAGACTCGCATTAATGTACGCAAATTTGTGGATTATTTTAGGAGGCGAAACTACCAAAATGTTTGTGGATAAACTAGGAGGAATATACACTATATGTCCAAATGTTTGTGGACACCCCTTCCATATAATGCATCACAAAGAATAACATCTGCAACTTTATTTTAACCAGCCTTTTCTTCTGGAAACGGAACAATAGAGAGGGGCCTAACATACAGCCTTGGGGGACACCTTCTTGCACATTTGTTAGGCACTCTAACTATTCCCCATTTCTACTGACAACTTGGTAGCACCCGTAGGTGAAGTAAGATCTAGATCACGCAAGACCTTGTCTGCCTAAACTGACTTTCAAGGCTTTCAAGTTTTAGGCATGATGCCAAAAGGTTCATGTTTATCTGCTTCAGAGAGTCCTGTGCTATTGGCGACACAGGGACTAGACAAGCTGTGTATGTGTGTGTGTGTGCATTTGCACATCTGTATGAACAATGGGTGCAGCTGAAATTAGCTGAATGCATTCGTTTGAAGGGGTGTCCATAAATATTTGGACATATTGTGTATTTTTAAAATGATTGATTCTAATATAATTGAATTTATTTTTGAATGAATAATTACACTTCTGGTGCACTACAGAGTGAACAGCTGTTAATTCAGTTGTAAATATGTGATCAGCTCCAAGATGATTCCTAAACTGACAGCCTTACATCTTTATGTCGCCCCTCTTTCCATCTTTACTTGCTCCCTGCCCCTCTTTTGAGCCATGTTAACAAAGTCAGACTCACTACATAGAAGTAAGCTCAGTGACGACCTCCTGTGGGCCAAAGCAATAATGCAAAAGTGCACAGGATGGCATTTCAGCTGTGTTTGCTTTTCCATGTGTAGTGGGTAGCGACATCGCCCTCCCCTGACAGACTAGGGTTTAGCCCCCAACCCACACTCACTCTGACCTTTCCTTTATACTCTACAGGTTGTTATTATTCATAGGTGCTATTCACATATCGCTGCTGTCCAATAAAAAAACACCCTGTTTGAACCCTGTAGCTGGTAACAGACCAATAGAAATGCTCTAAATGACTGGGAATGGCCTCCTATTTACATTACTCTCTAGCTTTTATTGGACATAACGATATATGGTATTGCCTCTTTATCTGTATTATTGCCTCATTACTTTTTTATTATTATTATCCAACTGTATCCTGTATTGTATTGTGTACCATTAACAAATCCACCCGTGCGACTTTAACCCCTTTAAACAGCCAATGGAAAGTACCGAAAGTCTTACTACAGTTACTACTTCTGTTACCAGAGAACAGCCCCTCCAGTATGAGAGGTTACAGAGGTCCCGGGTGTTACTGAGTTATGCACCTCGGAGTGTTAAGATGTTAAACCAACGTGAAGGTCAGTCCACCGGCCGGCAGTGTTTACGATCCTGGCCTATGCTAACTTTTAATGATGGTATTGGAGATTAAATTAAATAATTATATTCATGCATTTAACCTTCACCGGCCCCGGTAACCGCCGTAGGGCCGGGCTCCTGGAGTGTATACAGATATTCTCCAGATACACATTAGTCCTGCTCTTACTGCGGATGTTTCTGGGGCTTTTCCAGGAAGATGACATTCCTAGATTTGTGTTATATTGTTTATCTGTATGATACTTGATTAAAGATTATTATTAAGTATTATTAAAAGTCACAGTGTGTGCAGTTCAAACTAATAGATGAGAAACATGTATCTCCAAATTTATGACTTTTTAGAAGAAGGCAAAAATGTGAATGGAAGTCAATGTAAACCCTGTTCATCCCAAGTCATTTAGTCATTTCTATTGGTCTGTTCATCCAGAATTAGGTATTATTATTCACAGTGTACAGAGCAGCAGCAGGGTTCAAACCATGGAGAAGAGTAAACAGACAAAAATGGAGATACATGGTTTTCATTGGACAGCAACAATTCGTCGATCTCTGAATTGTTTAAGTGCTAAAATTGTTCTGATCAGTTTTTACTACGACTGCTCATATATGTGAAGTTATATAATTTTTTTTATTTTTTTATTATAGATACATTTACTTTATTATACCCCCCCCCCCCCCCCATATCTCAATATCTAATTTTCATGTTCCCTTTTTTCAAGGATAAATCAATAAACAAATGCACTGACTGCACTTGCTCAGTAATCCAGTGTAGATCCAGCCTCTCATTGTGGGAATAATAGAATCTCTGAAGCTCACCTCCTGGTCCAGAATCTGAGTGGAAGTGATGCTATGAAGAGCTGCCGATAGCCGAAAAGCTCTGTTCCGTTGAGCTGAGAGCTGAAGTGAGAGGAGCGTTCCTCTCCCTGGGTTTAATGCGGCACTGAATGGAGAAGTGAAAGCAGTGTGAGGGACATCACCACACCATGTGGAGTTCCCTATGTGCTATCTTTGTTGCGGTACTCCTTTACACTTTATGCTACGGCTGGGAGAACTTTGATTTCACTGGTAAAAGTAAAAGTTTCTTGAGGAGCTTTTAGGGATTCTTCGATTTAAAACTGTGGAGGAACCTCTTAAGGTGCTTTTGAGGAACCTTCAAGGAACCCTGGCCTTCTAAAAACCTTCATCCATAGTTTCTAATTGACAAAGCTCCAAAAGTTCCTCAAGAAGCTGGGCTGATATTGGTTGATTAGTTCTGCACACCAATGGAAGGTATTGGATGGGTGAGAATGTAGTTCCACGGTTCCACAGCTCCATGCTGGGTGGCTGTATACCCCTCTAACTGATGGCTGATGTTGAGCAGTGAGATCCTGGGCAGGGAGATTCTGGGCAGGGATGCTCATGTGGGGATGCTACAGAGCCACTGCCATTGCTTTTTCCATGGAGATTTCACAAATGGCAGTAGTGGGTGCATCTTATCAGTCTTTAGAAGGGGTGTCTGGATACTTTTGGACATACAGCGTGTGTGTATATGGACTGAAAGAATGGCATTAGGCAATTGCACACCTGTTCTCCACACGCATACAATACAGAGCTTCTGTTTATGTGGAAAGAGGAAGATGTTAATATTAGTTTCACTGGAAACCAAAGAAGAGGTTAATCAGTATCAGACGACCCCTCCTCTACTGCACCTGCTGCTTACTCACGTACCGCCCCGTGTGGTGTAGCCCCCCTCTCTAGGTTTATTCATTCTGATCTGAGTACATTTTAGCTGTCAGTGTAGACCACCAGTCCACCAGGAGTCAGGTCTGGAGTCAGGTCAGAAATCAGGTCGGGAATCAGGCCTGGAGTCAGGTGGGGAGTCAGGTCTGGAATCAGGTCAGGAGTCAGGTCGGGAGTCAGCTCTGAAATCATGTCGGGAGTCAGGTCTAGAGTCAGGTCGGGAGTCAGGTCGGGAGTCAGCTCTGGAGTCAGCTCTGGAGTCAGCTCTGGAGTCAGGTCCAGAGTCAGGTCGGGAGTCAGGTCGGGAGTCAGCTCTGGAGTCAGGTTGGGGGTCAGGTCGGGAGTCAGGTCGGGAGTCAGCTCTGGAGTCAGGTCTGGAGTCAGGTCCGGAGTCAGGTCCAGAGTCAGGTCCAGAGTCAGGTCGGGAGTAAGGTCGGGAGTCAGTTCGGGAGTCAGCTCTGGAGTCAGCTCTGGAGTCAGGTTGGGGGTCAGGTCGGGAGTCAGGTCTGGAGTCAGCACTGGAGTCAGGTCTTCTTAACTGTTTAGCAGCAACTAACACCCAACAACAACCAAGTGATACCCAATCAACCACCTAGCATAACATAGCAACCACACAGCAACACCTATGGTGATCACCGGGGATACCATTATGCCATAGCAACCATCTCATCACATCACAGCTACAGCCAGGGATATAGAAGGAATTGTTTGAGTCTGGATGGATGTAGAACAATAAATAAATAATTAATAACATTTTTTTATTTATAGGGCAGCTCCCAGATGATTGCTAGGGTGTTGCTAGGTGGTTACTATGTCATGCCAGGCTGTTCCTGGGGTCTCACTGTGTTGTAAGTTGCTGCTAAACAGTTGCTATGACATCCCTGGTTGTAGTTATGATGTGATGAGGTGGTTGCTATGGTATAATAGGCTGATGGTAGAGTTTTGCTTGGTGTTTGCGATGGTGTCCCCGGTGATCGCTATAGGTGTTGTTGTGTGGTTGCTATCTTGCACTAGGTGGTTGCTTGGGTATCACTTGGTTGATGCGTTAGAAATGACCTGCTGGGTTCATTCTGAATAACCCTCTCTACGTCTGATCTATGTGGTGTTCAGCAGTACTTGAGGGGAAACATTAGCCAGCAGCAGGTAAGCAGGTGAGCAGGTAAGCAGGTAAGCAGGTGAGCAGGTGAGCAGGCTCAGGTGTCACGCTCACCTGCTGGACAAGAGCACATGGTAAAGTAGCTACTATGAACGTTAGGGAATGAACTTAAACAAGGGTACCAAGACCTTGCAGAACTTGGGACTGGTGTTGGAAGCGTTGCCAACACCGAAATCGTTTCTAAGGACCATCACCGGTCATCAGATCTGACCAATCGTGTTTAACTGTGTGAAGTTTAATACGGTTTGGGTCGATCCATTATTAAAGCCCGGGTTTGGGTTACAGACCTGGTTGCTATGTCTACAGAAAAGGTCCACAGAAACACACAGACCACATGTGCATGACTTAAGCACCATGGACAGTGGATCAGCTCCAAATTTGAGCCCCGGTCCATAAGGTACAGGAATGTAAGCTCTTCGGAAGTTCTGGTGTACAGCAAGTCTCTGCAAAGAGGGAATGGATGTGGACCAGCAGAATCGTCTGAACAGGTACCATACTGACAGTACGCCGAGGACCCGGTGGCTTTGCTTGCCGTGATGTTCAAGAAGATCAATGCCGTTTTCCGCCCCAACCACGGGCACCGGTCCCAGGAGGACTACCACAATGCCTGCACCGTAAAGCTGGTGCGCAGCACATCTATGCTCGTGGTCGGGGAGAAGAGCGGTGTGCGGCAAGACTCCACCCTGAAGAGGAGTGTTAGTGCGGTCAGTGTGGAGTCCAGCACGGCTCTGTACTACTACCATAGGCGAGAGGACAGGGTATGGCTTTACTCCCAGAACCAGAACTGTCTGGAGTACCTACAGGAACTGGTGGCGCTCCGACGACAGTACACCAAGAGCATCAGTGACCTCAAGCATGCGGAACGTCGAGAGACTGTCTCTGGCAAGAAGAAGCCGGCACCACAGCCGCCACGGCCGCCACGGCACAGAACCGTCCAGGTAAGGTCCTGATTCCCTTTGATTGCTGTATGGTCGTGGTGACCAACTCTCCTCCTGGAGATCTATAATCCTGGAGGTTTCAGGTAGGGTTCATTCTAATAAATGCATTCAGATGCACTAAGCTACACCCATTGCTGACACAGATGTGCAAATGCACACACACAGCTTGTCTAGTCCCTGTAGAGAAGTTCTGCTAATAGCAGGTCAACATCATGAACCTATTGGCACCATGCTGCCTAATGCTGCCAGGCGTGGGCTAGTAGAGGGGTATAAAGCCCCCCAGCATTGAGCAGTGGAGGCACTGTGTTCTCTAGAAAGATGGTGCTGGTGCTCCATCAGATTTTGGGATGAGCTGGGGAGTTGGGGATGATGAGATGGGGTGGTGATCATCCGTCCAACACCTCACTAACGCTCTTGCTGCTGAATGCAATCGAATCCTCACAGCAATGCTGTACTCCAAAATCTAGTAGAAAGCCTTCTTCCCTGGACAGTAGAGACAGTTACTCCACCAAAAGCAGGATCAGCTCTTTTTAATAGCTTTTTTTTTTTTTTAGAAATGATGAGCAATACTCGGAAGTGTGCCAATACTTTTGTCAATATAGACCAAACAGATATTAGACTCATCCTGAAACTGTAAGACTGAGGCGTTTTCCTTTTTCTCCCCCACATGAACCTCAAAGCGTTCCAGTCCAGAGCCCTCAGCTCCACCAGTCCCCAATGAAGAGGACACGCTGCAGTTCTTCGATGCAGTTATTGCAAGCTGCGACGCTGAGCGCAGCAGAAAACCCCATGTGGATGACGGCCATGCCGACGTGGACTTTGTAGGTATGGGCTCATTTGATGAACATCTTCATAACATCATATTTTCGTACCCAACACTTAATACCTGACGTCCCACCAGCTTAAAAATATCACAGGGAGGCCTTTACGGTACGTTCGCTTAGGCTGTTCTCGCTCTCTTTTTAATGTGAGCTTGTATGCAACATTCGTCTATACAGTTCATGCTCCTAAACTGGCGCAGCTGTTTAAGTGACGGTTCGGTTACGAGGATCTTCATCAGCGTCACTGGAGCTAGCAAGGAGCTCACTGAGAATGCGATCCAGCTCGCTGTAAAAAGGGTGCATTATTAGGCCACGCCTACTTCTTTGGTTTGCGTCCTTGGTTTATTTAATCTTTGAAGCTTTTAATTTAACTTTGACGCAGCAGCAGCAGCAGCGCCCTCATGTGTTAGGAAGTGGTCATTAAAATTTGGGCCTTGAGGTCTGCTGCTTAGCTATCCCACCACTACCTCATGCCTCACTGCTGTCTGTAGGCTGTCTGTCTGTCTGTAGGCCCTTGTCCCTTCTCCTCAGCGAATGTGGAGTTGGATTGACGTCCTTACACATGATGGGTCATTTCATAAACCAGTATCAACAATACCAATGTCTGATTGACTCTCTGGTCTTCTCTCCAGTGGCTACCAGTACGTGTGAACATGACCTCCACTCCAACTGGGTTTTGCGGGACCCTCGGCGGATCTCCATGGACGAGTCTCGCCTGAAGCAGGCAGACCTGAGCTCAGAGCAAGGCGCCTGGAAGAAGGTGATTGGTGGGACCACAGGTGCTAGGCGTCTGCAGAGAAACCCCATCCACCTGCCCAAAGTGGTAGAGAGCGCCTTCCAGACCTTGCGCTTCAAACCCAAGCTGAAGAAGAAAGATTAGCCCGTGGGATTAAAAGAGTTCAGTCAGAACTTCAACCGCGAGGATTCAACAGAACGGGCCCTTATTGTGGATTAACCAGCCACAGATTTCAGCTCCTGTGTGGGCTCGGTGACGAGTGGTGTTGTATGTTGTATTGGATATGGGAAGAAACTAGAGAAGCAGCTATTTCAGGTAGCCAAGGCTAATCATAAGCCACTAACAAACGGTGGTAGATGATACTACAGCTGGTGGGAAGAGGCTGAGTTGTGAATTGTGGAACATGGAAGTGAGCTGGTGACGTAATACTGGGGTCCTGGAACTCCCTCACTGGCCCAGTTTCATCAATTATCCATGATGGGTCTCGAGTTTCAGCTGCTCTCAACAGCACTGTGCTCAGGGCATGACCAAGCTGTAGACGTTCCCTTCATAGAGTTTTCCAGCCTGAGTAACAGGACTCTTTCCTGCTAACAAACAAACCTCAGGTCGAGATTCGTCTGCTGATCTGTCAGCGATCTGATTAATCAGTCAGTCGATCCAGACGTTGAGAGACAGGCTGAAAAGCACAGCGGGGTCTTCATGCCATTTCCAGGATCCTTTGTTGCTGCTGGACATGGATCGGATGACTGAAACCTGGTAACGGATGGCCTACTCAAACCTCAGAAGCTGCTCTGGGTGGAGTGTGCTGGTTTCCCTGCAGACCAGGATACAATGGAGTTGTGAACTGGGGTAAACCCATGTTCTGTATTCCATGGAGAACAGTGTTGGACCATTACAGTACAACCCAGATCATCAAAAGAGTGAGTTTAGAGTGTTTTGATTGGTTCATTGAGGTTCATGAGGACTGCTTTAAGGTCATGTTGGGTTGGGTTGGCCTCCCAGGCAGGGATAAGGCCTAGTCCTGGACAGCTACGCAGCATTCTGAATGGAGACTCTCCATTGAAAGGAAAATGTAGTCCGGGACTAGGCTCAGTCTCTGTCCAGGAAACTGATTCATCCGCAGATCATCCCGACTTGTCACGTCACCCCAACCCAGGTTTGTTTTACCTAGAAGTATGATTTGGAAAAGCTGATGCTGTGGTGAGATGATCTCACCTTGTGTTTTTCAATAAAAGCTCAGTAAGAGGAAGATGTCGCACGTTCCCCGCTAGTTTCTTTTTCACAGAAAAGAGGAAACAGGGTTTAGATTTCGTGCCAGTTCAGGAAAGCCCCATAATATCACCATGCAGGTGCCAGATGTTTTAACCAACCATCACAAATAAATAAGTATGCTGGTGCTACATATATATTCAATTCATATACATATATAAATAAAATATAATATATATATGTAAAATAAAGTGTGTATATATATATATATATATATATATATATATATATATATATATATATATATATATATATACGCATATACACAATCTATGTATACACATATACATACATTTACGGCATTTAGCAGATGCTCTTATCCAGAGCGACTTACAAGGTTACTTGTATTACAGAGGGCCAATGCAGTGTTAGGAGTCTCGCCCAGCGACTCTTATTGGTGTAGCGCAGCACAATCACCCCGACTGGGAATCGAACCCCATTCTCCCACATGGTGTGGTAGACCCAGTGTCAGGTAGTGGTGTTATCTGTTGAGCCACACCAACCATACCTAGTGTGTGTGTGTGTGTGTGTATATATCACACACACACACTAATATATATGTTTAAAAAAGTATATAAAATAATGTAATGTGTATATATATGTAATTAGTGTATAGTGTGTGTATATGTGTAATATATACACACACACACACACACACACATACATATATACATACAGTACCTACCAAAATTGCTTCAAGAAAGGACAACCAGTGAACTGGTAAGTGACCAGGGCTCATGGAAGTATGTGAGGAGCAATGGCCAGCCCATCTGTGGCTGCTGTGCACTGGATTGACTCTTATTCTGGAAAACGTAGTCAACAAAGGAACTGAGGATTTTCTCTTTTTTATATTTTATTAACAAAAACACACACACACACACACACACACACACACACACACACACACACACACTCAATTCTTCTCCTTTTTGACTTTCGGACTAAAGAAGGCTGACATGCTCTTCATGCCAGATTTGTCCACTTTGGCCAGAGACTTCTGAGCTGCCGTCATCTTCTTCGGAGGCTAAGAGGGTAAAAACAAACGTCCAAGTAACTCACACAGTGACCTGACGGCAATACCACTCAGCTAGTGCAGGACGTAAGAGTGACAGGAAGAGGGACAGGCCACAGGCAGAGTGTCCAGCAAAGCATCAATCAATCACATGCAAAAATCTCACATTATCTTCAGGTCTGTTTTCTCACTCACTTTTCGGGCGAAGTCGGCGCTGTTGAATTTGGTGTAGTCTTCTCCCGCCTCCACAGGCTTATCAGACAGTTTCCTTTTCTGTTTAAGACAGCAATCACAACACCAGCAGACGCTCTCGTGAAACCAAGCCTAAGTCATACAACCACCACCACCACCACAACCCTGGGCTATACACCAAACATTGGTTAACTGGTTAATATCAACTGGGAACTACCATCACAACAGACTCACAGCTGCTCCAGAGCATCCAGTTTCATTGATCACGATTTGATCATTGATTCTAGATTCATAATTAGATGAACCGATACGCTCTTGTTCCTCCATACTACATATTTAAAAATCACACCTTTTACAGCATTACGTTGTACACTGACCCTCATTTCCCCACCAGTGCAGCAGACATTGAATAAGGCCTACTTTGCACATCCCCAGTCCCAATTCACTGGACTTGATGGGGACTTTACTGATTTAACTGGTTGAGCCACTTTGGAAATTCGGTCCATTATAACCCATATCAATCTTTGCCTCAACGTTTATTCGTAATGCAAAGCAGATCAAGTGAATGGAAAAATATGAGCAGGTAAAGCGAGGGGGATTAACCAGCAGTAGAACCATGAAGTGCTGCGATTTGACTGTGGAGCAAAGCTTTCCAACGGCATTTTAGTATGCATTAAAAAAAGACCACACCAGTGGGCAGACGTCAATTTCTGAGAGCACAGAGATAGCAGGGAGGAGAAGAAGAAGAGACACTGGGATCAGTGCAACGGTCCAGCTGGTTTACCTTAGAGGGAGGCTCCACATCTTTAGGGCTGGATATTTCTGGCAACCTGTTTACAGAAGGTCGTAAAAACAGAGGTACAAATGAATAAATTTTTGTTAAAATGATAAACAGTGTGTATTTACAGTACCGGCAGCTGCTGGATGTGCGCTGTGCTTTTCTTGCACCTAGAGGAAACCACTGGTGCTAAAAGCTATTATAGTACGTGAGTGTGTGCATGTGTGTGTGTGTGTGTGTGTACACTCACTGCAGGTGTTTGTGAAGGCCTTTGCTCAGTTCTTCACTGATGTACTCTGAGATGAGTCCATGAGCGTAGCGCAGGTAGTCTTCTACAACGAGAACAGGCTGCTTTAACATCATACAGAACATAACATCAAGAAAATTAACTTCATAAGCGGCTTGTGTTCACATACACCCATCAGCCGTAACTGCAGCACCACTGACAGGTGAGGTGGATCTATGTATTAGGCAGCGAGTAAACAGTCAGTTCTTGAAGGTGATGAAGGTGCTGAAGCAGGAAAAATGGTCAAGCCTAAGAATCTGAGACACTTTGACAAGACCCAGACTGTAAAGTTCTAGATAATGACTGGGTCAGAACATCTCCAGAACATCAGGCATCAGGTCCTGTGGGGTGTTCCTGGTATGCAGTGGTCAGTACCTACCAAAGGGGCTCCAAGACTGGACAACCGATGAGCCGGTGACAGGGCACCTAAGGTTCACTGATACTCCACTGTAAGTCCCACCTCACCACTTAGAGGACTTACAGGAAAGAACAATCTGCTGCTGACGTTAGTCTTCATGCCAGAGACCACAGCAGGACACCTTCAGAGGTCTTGTGGCGTCCGTGATTGGTTATGGGGGACCTACTCAATAATAGGGAGGTGGTACTAATGTTATGGCAGATCAGAGTGTGCAAAAGCCTGCATGCAGGGATGCTGTATAGTGGGGGAAGTTAGGACGATTCAAAGGGTCTGT
Source organism: Salminus brasiliensis (assembly GCF_030463535.1). NCBI lineage: Eukaryota > Metazoa > Chordata > Actinopteri > Characiformes > Bryconidae > Salminus > Salminus brasiliensis. The sequence goes on along the minus strand of NC_132885.1, from coordinate 41,874,403 downwards.
GACTGACAGGGGCCCTAAAAATGTTATTAATTATATTCTTTTATATATGAAAGAAATATGAACAGAGGTATAAACCACAGCTGGTCAGATGATGTCAACATGGTGCAGCTTTGACTTTTTCGACGTTTTTTTAATTGAATTACTATATCTGCCATTACTGACTATTAACTCTGGGCTACTTTACCTTCAGTGGCATCTGTTTCCTGTTTGACTCGGACATAAGTAGTGGACTTCACTGCTCCGCCTACAGAAATATCAGTCTTCTTAAGGGCACTCACTGTATTCTCAACCTGAGAAGACAATTAAAGAGACTATGTCAAGACTTTATGAACAAATCTGGAGAATATACATCACCCAACACAATAATATTGAAGTAAGCACACTCATACGCTCATATTAGGCTAGGCTTGTCACGATGACTAATATACGGACGATATATTGCCCTAGAAATAATTGCGATACACTTTATTGTCATTTTATTCAACGGATATTGAAATTAATAACTTAATATCATAATGATGTAAGTACACACTTTTAAAGCATAATGGACCTGTAATTATTTAACTATTAAGAAAATAGACTTATTTAATCAACGCTGACACACTGGCTCATTTACGTTAATGGGCTCTCTTCACTACGTAAACACAACAAGGCAACATCGAGGTCAAATAAATGATCAAGGTCAAGTCCATTCATTGGTTAGCAAGTCCATAACGCAATAATTATGACCGGCCTCCACAGGTCCTGAGGATACCTTCAGTTTGTGGAGTTTGACCCGCAGATCAATCAACAATCAACCCATACTACAAACCTTCCTCTTCAGCCACTCCATGGTCTTCTCCTGGTTATATCGGTGAAACTTCTGACTGCCCACCTCTACCAGATAAAAGCAAACCAAACAAAGTTACACATCCAATAAACTCTCATTGAAGCTTTACACAGGACACAATACAGGCTGCAAACCTTTCTCATCCGCCACATGGTGAAGGGAGTCCGACGCCTGTGTGCATTTCAGCAGCCTTCTGCAACCTGGGTAATCTTCATCCATCACCACCTGCTGCAGCGGCTGGAACTTCCCCTGTCAGACATGAAAACTCATGAGCAGTGAGAGAGGCCACAAGTCCAGAAACCACACTATTATAAATAGATGTCCACCAAGACTGTCAGACATAAGAACAGTTTTTACCCTCAGGCCATCGCCTTCCTCATCAGCTACAGGCCACAGATACTACTGATAAACTATTGTCACTCTTATCCTACAGTTACTGCATTACTGCACCATTACTCATCTCATATGTACACTGCTGGGTAACACAGTATTTCATCTGTACAGTGCTGTATACAGCGGTTCTGTGATTTATACTGTAAATCACACTGTATAGAAATGTCCTCGTAAAGTCTATGTATACTGTGTATATTATTGTTCAATACGGTGTATTGTCTGTAAATTATATGCAGAGTAGCTGGTAACACTACAGAGTCACTAACAAATTCCTTGTGTGTGTGAATATACTTGGCCAATAAATCTGATTCTGATAATCCCACATCTACTATAAAATGTAGTTATTAATACTATACTGTAGTGTATCTGTGTCTCACAGTGCTTGTGGACCTCGATTATTGCCAAGGTAATTTGAAGACAGCCACTCTTATAGCTCTTACAGCTGGTAGTTCTGGATGTCAATAATGACCATTTACACTGAACTGCATTATAAAATAACTGGATTTCGGGAGCAGGAATGCCTGAAGCCCCTCCTCCCTAATCTAACATCCTAGAAATTCCATCCCTACCTTCTTTACATGTCTACAACATGTCTGCACAACCCTCCACCACCTCCCTTTTAACCCAGTCACCCATCATTTCTGATACTAATTGTACTACGCTGACTGTATGTACAAGTTTACCTCCACTCCACCGCTCTGCAGGTACGGCAACACCAGAAACACTGGATCAACAGGGGTTACGTATAGCAGTCTGCCATCTATGAAAACACACAGACAAGATCAGGCTTTTTTTTTTTTACGAAACTCTATTAGTGCTTATCAATTAATTTGTAGGACAAAGCCAAAAACTTTTGGGCACTTTTTTTTATATAAATAAATTTGACCAATTCTTCACCTATTTCTCCCCAATTTGGACCGCCAACTACCAAACCTGCCCATACTCTCCCCTGACACTAGTGATGGTGGACGAACACACAGGCCATTGTGCTCTCTCTGGGCCTCGGCTGCCGATGGCTAGCCAGCGATCCTCCCATCATAGTGACAGCGCCTTACTCCGCTGGACCACTCGGGCCAATTTTTCCCACTTTTAAGTGTTAATGCTGTACAGTCCTGACAAACAGTGCATGCTCACCTCTCTGGACCATCTGTCCAACAAACCAAGACCGGAACTCTTCAGCAAAGGCCTTCACCTCATACACACGCTCATCCCCACTGCTGAACAGGTACTGAGAAGCAGAGCCTACGACACACAAAGGCTGGTAAGTCGTCTTACTGGAAGACCACAGTGACCTATACACAGTCCTACTGCAGTTATACAAGGATATGGAAGGCAACCTGTGGCTGGGTTCTTGAGTTTGACGAAGGTTGGATCGCCATCGTGGGCCTTTTCCGTTTCCAGCGCCGACTCTGTTCACAAGAACATGTAGGAAAACGTAGGGTTTAAAAAAGCTGGTCATCTAGATTCACACAGACCCTATCCTTATATCTCACCCAGCGTAGCGTAGCTGTCATACTGGAAGAGAAAACATACCCCATACAAAATGCAGTAATAATAAAAAATAATATAAATAATTAATAATAATAATTTTCAAGCAAATTGCTTATTTGTTTAATTTAATGTTTAATATGCAAAAGTAAAGGAATGTAAAATATTATTTTCTCTCAACACAAATGTCAAATTAATTTTTTATTTTTAGTATTTAATTAAATTTGCACACAGTCAACTTGGAGGCAATATCTTAATTTTGTTAAATGCTCATTTAAATATAATAATATTTACATTTTTGTTATGGAGAAAAAAGGGGAAATGTAGGACTTTTATTTTGAAGTCGATACATTAGCCTTGGTATTAGGTGGTATCGAATGGAAAAGTAGTGTTGCAGTATAGAAATACGGTTAAATAAATATGTTAAAATGTTAATTAAGTATTAATGTGATACTGTTAATTGTTTAAAGAGTTTTTATACTAAAAAAAAACTAAAAACTTGCGTTCAGCAGCTTGTTTTTGGAATTGTCCGTTCCACCTTAAATGCTGCAGCAGTTACGTTCTGGCGCCTAGGGCGCCAGAACGTAACTGCTGCAGCATTTAAGGTGGAACGGACAATTCCAAAAACAAGCCAAATTTGCGCTGCCATCCGTGCTGGCTCACACACACAGCTCTCATACCTGCAGCAATGACAACCCAGCTGTCATTAGCGGTGTGTGTCGAGCGTTTCTTCTTGCTTGTCATCCTTTACAGTCAGTTTCTCTCCGCTCGGTTCAGACACTGAACTCCTCCAGCGCCACACAAAAATGGCGACAGGCTTTCTCAGGAGTTCCCGGAGGGGTGTTCATATTTTCCCCACAAAGCGATCTAGAAAAACCCGTAAAACGTGCCAACAACATAAAACGCATGTCATTATCTACCATATTTAACATCATCTGGACTCGAACATCCTCTATCTACGTTATTTACGCGACAATTCACCTCAGAGTTGACTTCCACCCCCCCTTTTTTGGTACGTGGTACGTTCCACACCGCGCCAGTAAACAGCAAATTTGGCGCGAAGGATTCGCTTCAGTAGGGGAGCCTGGATCGCGAACTGACCTGTTGGGGGGTTGAATGCCATCAAATCCTCACAGCAATGCTTCAGAATTGAGAGGATTTTTTTTAATTAAATGACCTCAGCAACCTCGAATTGTATAATAGAGAAATAATAATTAATGAATTCAATTTATGACATTTAATTTAATCATTTTAATGTACCTATTTGCGAATTGTTTAAGCGTTATAACACAGATGTCCACTAGATGGCGCCAAAGTCTTAGGCACTTTCTAATGGAAATAATATTTGTAATTAATTAATGGATTAATTAATTAATTAGCACCGTTTGTTTAAAAGTATCATCAGCGTTTGTGTGTGGGTTAACAGCATAGAGGACTAGTACTCATAGTCTTCCTCTTTGTGTGTCTCTGTCTGGGTCATGTGAGGGCAGACACTGCAGACGGGTTTCGTCACACTCTGCTGATCACCCCAGCCAAAAGACACTCACTGACTCATCTGAGCCTGTGTGTGTGTGTGTGTGTGTGTGTGTGTGTGTGAGAGAGAGAGAGAGAGAGAGAGAGAGAGAATGGAAGACATGGATCCCCCCTCGTTGGTCAGTGGTTATTTAGGTCATGTGTGACCTGGTGAGCAGGCCGTGAGGGGAGAATGAAGGGTCCTCTGTCTGGGGGATGATCATAAACTACCCCCGAGCATTTTGGGAGCTGGAAGTTCATTAAAGGTGGGAGACAGAAATCAATGGAGGAGAGCAGTGTGATGTTTGGAGGAGAAAGAGAGAAATATCAATCCCCTGGTCTTTGTTGTTTAAGCTGGTCATCCAGGTTTGATGGACTAGCTGGTCTATCAGCATGACCCACGTCAAGCTGGGCATACTGGTTGACCTTTTGGCAAAGCTGATTGATCAGCATGGTTATGTTGGTCATGCTGGTCAAACAGCATGGTCATCTTGACCATGATGGTCAACCATTATGGTCTAGATGGTCATGCTGGTTGACTAGTATTGCCATGATGATCATGCTGGTCAACCGGTATGGTCATGGTGGTCATGATGATCATACTGGTTGACCACCACGGTCATGATGGTAATGCCGATCAACCAGTATGGTCATGAAGGGAATGCTTCTCATGCTGGTCAACCAGTATGGACATAGTGGTTATGCTGGTTGACCACCATGGTCATGATGGTCATGTTAGTTGACCACCACAGTCATGCTGGTCATGTTGGTCAACCAGTATGGTCATGATGGTTGATCACCATGGTCATGATGGTCATGTTGGTCAATCAGTATGGTCATGCTGGTCATGCTGGTTGACCACCATGGTCATGATGGTCATGTTGGTTGACCACCACAGTCATGCTGGTCATGCTGGTCAACCAGTATGGTCCTGCTGGTTGATCACCATGGTCATGATGGTCATGTTGGTCAATCAGTATGGTCATGCTGGTCATGCTGGTTGACCACCATGGTCATGATGGTCATGTTGGTTGACCAGCGTGGTCATGATGGTCATGCTGGTCATACTGGTCTACCATACTGGTCTAAAGCGTCCCGACTGTGAGAGTAACAGGACAAGTAGCTTCAGCATCAGAGAGACAGTTCCTGACCAAAGAGCATAAGGGGAAGTATAAGTGAGGACAGTGAGTGGACACACCAGGGATAAGGGACGGGACAGTGAGTCTGGGATCTGGCATGAGTTTGATGTCATCAGTGATGTCATCCCATGCAGCCGACCACCACTGCTCGGAAACCCGGAGAAATTTCCTCTGACTCTGCACACCACAGGAACGGCCGGAATTCTCTGATCACCAGGGAGGAATTCCTACAGCTGGAATATAGCTACACACACACACACACACACACACACACACCTAAATCACTTTGATGACATGACCTCATTATAAGTGCTAAAGTAATCCTGTTACCTCACACACACACACACACACACACACACACACACACACTCACACACACACACTGCTTTGTCCCTGATAATGCTGGTGACACTGCTGGGCTGTGATTGGCTCGCTGTCCAGACGTTTTCAGGCCTTCTGCTTTACAGCGTCCAGCTGATGAGCACGGGCGTTAAAGGGGCAGTTTGGTGGAAAACCAAATGATCATGATTGATCTCTGAGCCCGGATTCAACCGACCAATCAAGACATGTTTGGTATCTGACCTGAGCTTCTTTAGTTTCCGACAGGAGATGCTAAGCTAACATTGCTAACAAACACTGGACTTGGACTGTCACCAATCTCTGTCCCAAAAACGCGTGTCTCTCAAAACTCATCATCGTAGAACCTATTTTGGTGTTATGTAGAACCTTAAGGAACCTCATACAACAGAACTCTTCGACCAGAGAGGTTAGACATGTGCAGTAACTCGAGAAACTCTGTACTTCTCCTTTAAGGAACCCTCCTTAAGAAGGTTCTTTAGGAAACCGGAACTAGCTCTTCTGTGGAATCACCTGAAGAACCTATGTGAAAAATATTGACCTTCTTAAGCCTCTGTGTGAAACATACAGTGCAAAGCGCTCTAGATAGTACTGAAAAGAGGGTTCTTTGACTTATATACAATAGTAGAACCCTTCATGAAATCTTTATAGAACTTTATAGAACAGGGGAAGAACCGAACCATTCAACCAATCAAAGAGAACCAATTAGAAAAGGCTTCAAAACCACAAACAAGATGTTTTCGATTCTGGTGGAGAATCATTTCAGCACTTGAAAGGGTTCTTCAAGGTGTCATGGTTCTATAACAGTGGTAGAACCATTGCCTTTGCTAAAGAACCCAGACAGATTCAGTAAGTTGAACTAAGTAACAACATTTCTGGAATATTCCTTCTAAGAACCGTTCATTGAAAGGTTCTTTAGGGTTTAGGGTTCTTTGACTTGAAACAGTAGTAGAACCCATTTTCACCCTCTATATAGAACCATCTTCCTTTAAAGGACCTTACAACAGGATTTCCATCCTGAGGAAAAAAACATTTAACCAAGTAAAGAACCATTTGGAATTGATATGGTTCTGTGAGTTGTTCTGGTTCTAAACAGAACCACAGCCTTTATTAAAGAACCCAGACAGATGCAGTACAGCTGAGATCACTCATTTGTTCTATCTACTATTCGTTAATGAAATGAAAGTCATCACCTGAAGAACCGAGCTGGACCCTTTTGGCACGTTCTTAAGGCAGAAAGGGTTCTATTTAGTACCAAAAAAGGGGTTCTTTGACTTGTAGAACCCTTCTTTCTGGTGCTTCCAACATGGGGAAAACACTTTCACCAAGCACAGAACCTTTTAAACACTGAAATGGTTCTTTGAGGTGTCATGGTTCTAGGTATATAGAACATATGGTTCTTTATACCTAGAACCATGACACCTCAAAGAAAGAGAAAGATCAATCGAAGAACACCTTTTAGTAAGGGTGCAGCGGAGTGACCACCAGTGTGTGTGTGTGTGTGTGAGTGTGAGTGTGTGTGTGTGTGTGTGTGTGTGTGAGTGTGTGTGTGTGTGTGTGTGTGTGAGAGACAAGAGTGTGATTGGAAAGGAGATGAGAAACCCTCTATAGTGATGTCATCACCGCTGACATCATGCTCTGGACCTGGGCCAGGAGACAGTACCAAGGTGATTTATCATATTTTAGTTGCACCGTAAATCTTCAAACACTGCAAGTAATAATGGGATTATAAACAAATAAATAAATAAAAACTAATATTAAATTAAATGAAATTAAATGAAACTATAATTGTAAGATCTGCAGTTGTTTTGCACCATTAAAGAGCCGATATCTCTCTCAATATCTTACTTTTTAAATAAAAGTATTTAACGCAGTGTGTGAAGAGTGTTAACATCTCACTCTCCAGTCCATAAAGTCTGGTTTTCATGCAAATCCGAGTGGCAGGTCGAGTGGCGGGTGCCACTCAGCCAGTGGCAGGTCGAGTGGCAGCTGCCACTCCATCAGTGGCAGGTCAAGTGGCAGTGTTGGTTGGTGGTTCCTGTGCTATCCCAGGCAAATTGCTTGGTGGCTGCTGTGGTGTTCCATGTGGTGTTGCATTCTTTTGGCCTGTGTACAAAAACCCTCACGTGTGATTGGTCCAGAAAGCACGCTGGGTCAAATGCTTCCAATTACTGAATTTTAAGCATGAGATGAGATGATGAGATGATGGGAGGAAGAACCCAGATAACCGGCCCACGTGGGGCCTGTATGGTTAACTGGCAACCAGAAGGTTTTGTCCATGGGTTCCCACCAGGCCTGGTGATGAGCCCAGGAGGGGTTGGCACTGAATATGGGGCCTAGATGGGTGTGTGTGAGGTATCCTGCGATGGACTGGTATTCCGGCCTTTCGCCTAGTGATTCCGGGCGATCTCCGGACCCACCGTGATTCAGATCCCTGACACTGGCGCAGTTCCTCACCCTCCTCATCCTCAGTAAGAGCTAGGAGCTGCTCGTGCGCTCGGTTGAGGAGAACAGCTGACCTTTAAAGAACGGCGGAGATCAGAGTGACGAGTCTTACTTTGCATCTCCACCCACACACATGCAAACATAGGCAAACCCCCTTCACACACACACACACACACACACACACCTCCTCCACTGCAGACTCTTAACAAAGACCCACAGTCTTAAAAAGAAAGCCACTGAAAATGGGGGGGTTGAGATGTGAAGTGAAGCGGGGGACATCAGCCCGTGTATTCATTACCATTAGGTGGAATCACTTTCTGTGGAGGTGGTTGGTATGGCGTTCCGTGTGGTTGCTAGACAGTTGCTGTTGTATATCAGGGGCCATTCATTCCCATCGTAAGCCTGCTCCCTTCAACGCTCCCTTCCGAACACGGACACTCCAGTGGAATCACCCTTGAAATGGGTGGGGTGGGAATACCCCACTTATGTAGCCCACTGATAGGAATGCACCCTGAGTCTGAGTCCAGTAAAACCACAGAACCCAACTTTCATTTTCAGCATCATTATCAGTTAAACAGGTGGTTGCCATGGTGTTGGTCGGTGGTTTTTAAGGTATCTCAAGGAATTCCTCTGTGATTGCTGTGGTGTTGGTTGGTGGTTCCTAAGGTATGTCAGGGAATTACTCTGTGGTTGCTATGGTGTTGGTTGGTGGTTCCTAAGGTATGTCAGGGAATTACTCTGTGGTTGCTATGGTGTTGGTTGGTGGTTCCTAAGGTATGTCAGGGAATTACTCTGTGGTTGCTGTGGTGTTGGTTGGTGGTTCCTATGGTCTCTCATGGAATTCCTCTTTGGTTGCCATGGTGTTGGTTGGTGGTTCCTAAGGTATGTCAGGGAATTCCGCTCTGGCTGCCATGGTGTTGGTTGGTGGTTCCTAAGGTATCTCAAGAAATTTCTCTGTGGTTGCCATGGTGTTGGTTGGAGGTTCCTAAGGCATTTCAGGGAATCCTCTGTGGTTGCTGTGGTGTTCAGTGTGGTTCCTTGACCGTCTACATGGCGCGTTAGGGGTCATTCATCCCAGTGACATCTGCCTGAAAACCATATTTGACTCTCTTCCAACTGGACATTCGCCCTCTTGGGATCACTTGGAATTTTGAAAATGGGAATATCGCTATAGTGACGGGAATGCCCCTCAGGCTGCGTCCATGACTACTGTACTGACCAGTGTGTCAGAACAGGGCACGTTGTTGTTTTATATACAGCACAGCGCACAAGCGTGAGCACGGGCGCGTGCGCTTTAGGCTCGAGTCTAATCTGTCTGATGCTCAGAAATGTGCTTTGTGTCTTTTAACGTACTGTCGTTCAGACTGCGCGCGGGTTAGCTGTGTCCAGTTGAAAGCGCTCGTGAACGAAACGTCTCGCTGCACGCGCCAATTTAGTGCCGTTCCTGCTTCTGCACCAGCCTGAGAATTAAAGCATGACGGGAAAACTGTCTGACCGCCTGACTGTAGTCCAGAGCTGACCTTATTGGGCATTTTCCCGAGGCGCGCGTGCGTTACTCTGCTCAGTCTCGCGCAGCTACACCACACACCCAAACCCAAAGTTTCTGAACGTTTTCTCGTGCGCGCGGTGAAGCCCACCGACGGCCACGTGTCCCTCAAAATGCACAATGCACCCACAACCTGCTCCTCTGATCGGCTCACGCGCGTGTTTGTTTAGAGGGAAAGCGCGTGAAGCCTCGCGCTCCAGGAGAAAAGCGTCACCTCAGCTGTGCAAACAGTTTCCTGCACCACCTGTTTACCCGCTCTGAGCCAGCTCGAGCTCGCACACCTCGTGCCTCCTGCTCACATAAGCATATACAGTGTTGTGCAAATGTTTGTGCACCCCTGGTACAGTTGATGCTGAGACACTTCTGCACATTTAAACACATAATTACTGCTTATTTACTCGATTTAAAAAAACGATTTTAAATGTGGCGTGTGCAAAAGTAATGACACCTTAAATGTTTTTTTATTGTGTTAAATTCAGTAAATTTAGGAAATTGTGTCTAAAATGTGCAGAAAAAAATAATGTTATATGGTATCAAATGTATATTTAACTTTGTTTACTGTAAAATATCAACAACATTTGGACCAAACTTTTGCATGAAAAATATCTAAATAAAAATATGTAAAAATAAAAAATACACACACACACACACACACACACACACACACATATAAATATATACACTATTTATTCATTTATTTTTTATTATAGATGTTTTCTTAACTCTGCAGAAGAGCCATATGCTGCTTTACTGTAGATCACTCCTCTCACTCTGGATCTGCTGCTTTACTGTAGATCACTCCTCTCACTCTGGAGCTGCTGTTTTACTGTAGATCACTCCTCTCACTCTGGATCTGCTGCTTTACTGTAGATCACTCCTCTCACTCTGGAGCTGCTGCTTTACTGTAGATCACTCCTCTCACTCTGGAGCTGCTGCTTTACTGTAGATCACTCCTCTCACTCTGGATCTGCTGCTTTACTGTAGATCACTCCTCTCACTCTGGATCTGCTGCTTTACTGTAGATCACTCCTCTCACTCTGGATCTGCTGCTTTACTGTAGATCACTCCTCTCACTCTGGAGCTGCTGCTTTACTGTAGATCACTCCTCTCACTCTGGATCTGCTGCTTTACTGTAGATCACTCCTCTCACTCTGGATCTGCTGTTTTACTGTAGATCACTCCTCTCACTCTGGAGCTGCTGCTTTACTGTAGATCACTCCTCTCCCTCTGAACTGCTTTACTGTAGATCACTCCTCTCACTCTGGATCTGCTGTTTTACTGTAGATCACTCCTCTCACTCTGGAGCTGCTGCTTTACTGTAGATCACTCCTCTCACTCTGGATCTGCTTTACTGTAGATCACTCCTCTCACTCTGGAGCTGTTTTACTGTAGATCACCCCTCTCCCTCTGAACTGCTTTACTGTAGATCACTCCTCTCACTCTGGAGCTGCTGTTTTACTGTAGATCACTCCTCTCACTCTGGAGCTGCTGCTTTACTGTAGATCACTCCTCTCCCTCTGAACTGCTTTACTGTAGATCACTCCTCTCACTCTGGAGCTGTTTTACTGTAGATCACTCCTCTCCCTCTGAACTGCTTTACTGTAGATCACTCCTCTCACTCTGGAGCTGCTGCTTTACTGTAGATCACTCCTCTCACTCTGGAGCTGTTTTACTGTAGATCACTCCTCTCACTCTGGAGCTGCTGTTTTACTGTAGATCACTCCTCTCACTCTGGAGCTGCTTTACTGTAGATCACTCCTCTCACTCTGGAGCTGCTTTACTGTAGATCACACCTCTCACTCTGGAGCTGTTTTACTGTAGATCACTCCTCTCACTCTGGAGCTGCTTTACTGTAGATCACTCCTCTCACTCTGGAGCTGTTTTACTGTAGATCACTCCTCTCACTCTGGAGCTGCTTTACTGTAGATCACTCCTCTCACTCTGGAGCTGTTTTACTGTAGATCACTCCTCTCACTCTGGAGCTGTTTTACTGTAGATCACTCCTCTCACTCTGGAGCGGCTTTACTGTAGATCACTCCTCTCACTCTGGAGCTGCTTTACTGTAGATCACTCCTCTCACTCTGGAGCTGCTTTACTGTAGCGGTTCCTTCATTGTTTCAAACTGAAGAACCCACCAAGTGTTCCTCTAGAACCTTTAACAGTGCAGAGGATCTTCAGGCTGCCATATTTGGATCCAATCGTGAGAACCTTCATGAATGTATCTGACTGATGTAAACTTCAGCTCTTTGCACAGGCTGTCACCCTAAAGAAGGGGCTGTTCTGAGAACCTTTTCTTGAAGGTTCCTTAAAGCCCCTGATTAGGTTCCTCCACAGATTCAAGCTGAAGAACCTCCAAATGTTTCATTGAATGATTAAATGTTCTTTGTCTGGATCTCTATAATGAAAACAACCTTTTACAACTAAATGTTCTTTCAATCTTGTGATAGCAGAACCCTAATTTTGGTGCTATACAGAACCATTTAAAAATAAACAACGGATATGTTAACATCAAAGAGAACCATTTGATGAGTGAAAGAACCGGTAAAGCGCAACTTTGGAGAACCTTATATTGTTGTTGTGATTTTATGATCCTGAAAAGGGTTCCTCAAGGGTTCTTTAATATCTGTATATGGTTCTACGCTGCACTAAAAAGGGTTCCAGATCTTTACTAAAGGTCATTATTATTGTTTATATAGGAAGTAACATTTGTCTAACTCGGACACGAGCTGGACAAGCTCGCGGTGCTGCGCGTGCATGCAAATTAATTAAAAATAAAACACTAATCTCGCGCTTTATCCGTTAAAAGTCCATTTTAAGTTTTTTTTTTTAAATCTTTCGTTACTAAAAAGCGTTTTGTGGCGTTTTTTAACGTTAAAAACATAAACGTTAAATCTCCTCGAGCCGCAAATGTCGTGATGATGCAACGGTGCTGCAACCGCCCTCGCGCTTTAACCTAAACGACGCGCGCGCGGCTGCAAACAGGTGAACAAAAAAAGGACCACGCGCTGCTCAAAGAGAGAAGACAACAACGCAAAGTTGTTGAAGTGACGTTCTCCAGCTTCTAGAACCACACACACACACACACACACACACGCACACACACACACGCACACGCACGCACGCACACACACATAAAAACAAGCACGCGCGCGTACCGGCCGAGTCAAACATGGAACATGGGCGAGCGGCGCTCCGCGCGCGGCGTTTCCCCAGCAGCTGCAGGTGCTAAGCCTACAAGACGCTCCGCGCGCGCTCCAAAACTCCTCTTACGTCACAATCGAAAACCTAACAAGGCAGGAGCGCGCGTGGGTTTTTTGTTGTTGTTGTTGTTGTTTGTTTGTTTTTTAGTAGTAGTGTGACGCCGTCGCGTCACGTGACCCCGCAGCTCGTTCTGCGCTGTGTCCGCAGGTTCTCTAAGAGTTCTCTAGCGAGGTTCCTCTTTGGTTCCTGTCCCTTTTCTTTTTCTTTTCTCTCCTCGGGCGCGCGCCTCTCTCTCTCCCCATCCTCTCCGCTCGCGCTCCGCCTCCTCCGCGCGCAACTTTGACGCTGTGCGTAAGGGCGCTGGAACAAAAGGACTTCCTCAACGCCCGGCAGAAACGGCAGGCAGGAGCGCACGAGACGACCGGATTCCCCTCGTCTCTGTGTTTCTGCATCTGTTTGTTTATTTACTCGCTTGTTTGTTTGTTTGTTTGTGTGTTTGCGTCGTCGGTCACCTCCGCGAGGGGACGCTTTGTTGTCGTTCCATGCAAATCAGGCGATGCCTTCGTGCGCGCGCGTGCATTTCCCTTCAGAGAGGTGAGTCTGTCAACTTTCCTCTTTCTCTGGGGCGAGGAGGGGGGGGGGTTGTGTGTGTGTGTGGGGGGGGGGCACCCTAACTGAGTGTGAGTGTGTGTGTGGTGGGGGGGTCTTATTTTTGGGAGGGGTGTTGGGAGGGCTGCTGCAGGTTGGAAGTTAAAGTAAAACTCCAGCTGTACTTCCTGAGCTGGAAGCTGCACGAGGATCCCGCAGAAACACACGGTGTGAGTTCACGCGCACTGTCAAGCGTATTAAAGGGGAAGTCCAGCTGGAGTTGAAAATTGGCGTAGGATTCAGTCTTCAGGATGAGCACGTTTACAGTAAATTTGGTGAGAAACAGAAACCCAGTGTGGAGAAGAAACTAGCCTTTACAGCAGCGGTGGACGGAACCAGATGGTTTCCATGACTACAACACAAATGTAGCCCTTTTGTTTACCATCCAGACCTGCAGATGGACTTAGACACATCCTCTGAGCTGTGTAGGGAATGTCGATGATCTCAAAACAGTGGAAAAAAAAGTACCTTTACTTGAGGGACTATTTTGTGGACCACCCCCCTTTATGTGTCCCTCCGCCACGGAAATGATATGCAAGTTCTGCAAGATCTCTTCTCAGAACTCAGACGTCTGGTTCCGTTCACCACCACTGTGAACACTTCTGACTGTGGGCGTTTCTCTAGAAGGGAGCGTCTCACAACAAACCCACTCTGATTGGCTTTGACTACATTTTAATATTTAATTTTAGAGCAAATTTGAAAAGCGGGCGGAGTTCCCCTTTAAGAAAGTTATTGCATTGGGGGATAATGTAGTCACCATGGTTAGGCTTATTATCTTATTATTATTATTATTTTTATTATTATTATTTAGATTTTATTTCAATTAAAAGATTAAAATAAACCAAGTTTAAGCTAATATTAATAATAATAATAATAATAATAATACAAACAATAAAAACATATATTTAGTTGATTTTTCATTGTTTTCTTTAATGTGTGTGTGTGTGTGTGTGTGTGTGTGTGTGTGTGTCCGCGCACTTCAAACAATGGGGCACGCTCACTTTTGGACTCCCGTGGAAAAGTAAAAAAAAAAAAAAAAAAAACACTCCCTGTTTACCAAAACACTAGCCGCGTGACGTCACGTGACTGGCAGCAGTACCGCGCCACTCCGAGGCCAGTGGGGGCGGGGCCTCCAGTGTGATCTATATTTGGAAACAGTTACATCATCGGCAGAGTCGCCGATCGGGGGCGGGACATCCGCGAGGGACGCTCGCGCGCGCTTGTCTGGGCATGTCTGTGGCGCGCGCTTTGTCACAGAGCGTTCCGTGTTTATGACGCTTATAACGGTGTATAGACAGCGTCATCTGACCCCTGTGTGAGTGTGAGTGTGTGTGTGAGTGTGTGTGTGTGTGTGTGTGTGTGTGTGAAGGCTATTTATGACAGAGCATATCTTTAAAGGAGAGCTGAAGGCTTGACTCTGGCTGTTCACACTGCTGATAACAAACACAGTACAGAGTACAGAGAATGTCCAAAAGTGCCAAAAGTATTCAGACAACCCCCTCTACACATTCCACTCTCATTCTGTTGCTGACACAGGGGTTTCCTTTCTCCAAAGAAAAGCACTGAACAACAAAACTGGGTGCTCTTTTGGTCACCATTGTGTGGGCTAGAGGGGTACGAGGCCCCCCAGCATTGGGGGAGCGTTGGTCTGTGGAGCAGTGGAGCTGTGTTCCCTGCCATCCAGTACCCAGCATTAGCACCTAAACTCATTAATGCTGTTGTGAGGCAGAATGCAATCAAATCCTCCTCTCGGCAATGTTCCAACATCTAGTATAAAGCCTTCCCAAAAGAGGAGATGCTGTTACTGCAGCAAAGGTGCACAGACACCTTATCAGAGCTCTTGATTTGAGCAAATCTGCATATGTCCACATACTTTTGGACAGGTAGTGTATGTATAGTTTATGTCTTATGACTTTAATGCTAAATTTTAAGAGTATATAAAGTGAATGATGCACTTTACTTAGTGATTAACCATGGCCCTTATGTTTATACACTATTGGCTATTCGCCTTCTGTTTAAAAAAAGTGGTGACCCGTAATAACGCCCCCTCTCAGGAAGTTACTACATCGAATAGTTCTGAATACACTGCCTGGTGCCTGAGACACTTTTTAACCCGAGTTTTGAGGATGTTTTGGGTCTAAAACCTGTTTTTAAACTCTCATATGACTGAAATGGTGGAGGGATACATGCATAGTGATGTACCCCAAAATAGTCCCTGATGCCAATCCCTGATTTGCCACAATTTTACCGTCTTCACCATTCCATTAAAACTCATATATGTACCAGTGGTTCACTGGTGGGTTTGGATAGTAAAGAAAATGGCTAAATTTGAGTTGTAGTCATGGCAACGACGTCTGGTTCCATTCACCACGACTGCAAAGAAAACTGAGTCGGCACGTTTCTCTACAAGGAACCACAATTTTACCAAATTTGACCAAACCCCCACTCTAAATGTGTTTTTCCTAAACTTTTTTTTATTATGCAAAAAATTAAAAACTAGGTGGACTTCCCCTTTAAGCCTGTGCACGTGTGCTTTTTCTGATCAGTAAGATCAGATCGTCTTTCCAGTTGAAATATGACAACAAGAACTCATTTGAGGCTTCGTAGCAGGCTGATGAGCCTGGACATAAGCCAGAATTGTCTGGAAAGGGGGGGCAGTACGCAACTGTGTGTTTGCGCACTCATACACTCTTACCCAAACACAAACACGGGGACCAAACAAAGCAAGGCTGGCCTGGAGCCACGCACTGCATTTTGGAGTTGTGTTGAGGTGTGGTTCAGCTCCAGTTTCAAAACACAGGCCCGAAATGACAGACGGGTGCAGAGTGAATGTAGGTGGAGGCCTTGTTGTGGTGTGTGTGGAGAAGAACCGGCTAACCCGAAAGAGTGCACGTCTTTATCTGTCTATGCAGTGACATTCTGCTTGCTTAGCCAGAACACTGAAGGAGGCTATGACAGCGTGTATAACAGTGTGTAAGACAGCGTGTATAATAGCGTGTATAACAGTGTGTATAACAGCGTGTATAATAGCGTGTAAGACAGCGTGTATAATAGCGTGTATAACAGTGTGTAAGACAGCGTGTAAGACAGCGTGTATAACAGCGTGTATAACAGCGTGTATAACAGTGTGTATAACAGTGTGTAAGACAGCGTGTATAATAGCGTGTATAACAGCGTGTATAACAGCGTGTATAACAGTGTGTATAACAGTGTGTAAGACAGCGTGTATAACAGTGTGTATAACAGTGTGTAAGACAGCGTGTATAATAGCGTGTATTACAGCGTGTATAACAGTGTGTATAACAGTGTGTATAACAGTGTGTAAGACAGCGTGTAAGACAGCGTGTATAACAGTGTGTATAATAGCGTGTATAACAGTGTGTATAACAGTGTGTATAACAGTGTGTAAGACAGCGTGTAAGACAGCGTGTATAACAGTGTGTATAACAGTGTGTATAACAGTGTGTAAGACAGCGTGTATAATAGCGTGTAAGACAGCGTGTATAATAGCATGTATAACAGTGTGTATAACAGTGTGTAAGACAGCGTGTAAGACAGCGTGTATAACAGTGTGTATAATAGCGTGTAAGACAGCGTGTATAACAGTGTGTAAGACAGCGTGTAAGACAGCGTGTATAACAGTGTGTAAGACAGCGTGTAAGACAGCGTGTATAACAGTGTGTAAGACAGCGTGTAAGACAGCGTGTATAACAGCGTGTAAGACAGCGTGTATAACAGCGTGTATAACAGTGTGTATAATAGCGTGTAAGACAGCGTGTAAGACAGCGTGTATAACAGCGTGTATAACAGTGTGTAAGACAGCGTGTATAACAGCGTGTAAGACAGCGTGTATAACAGCGTGTATAACAGTGTGTATAATAGCGTGTAAGACAGCGTGTATAACAGTGTGTATAACAGTGTGTATAATAGCGTGTAAGACAGCGTGTATAACAGTGTGTAAGACAGCGTGTATAACAGCGTGTAAGACAGCGTGTATAACAGCGTGTAAGACAGCGTGTAAGACAGCGTGTATAACAGCGTGTATAACAGTGTGTATAATAGCGTGTAAGACAGCGTGTAAGACAGCGTGTATAACAGCGTGTATAACAGTGTGTAATAGCGTGTAAGACAGCGTGTATAACAGTGTGTAAGACAGCGTGTATAACAGTGTGTAAGACAGCGTGTATAACAGCGTGTAAGACAGCGTGTATAACAGCGTGTATAACAGTGTGTATAATAGCGTGTAAGACAGCGTGTAAGACAGCGTGTATAACAGCGTGTATAACAGTGTTTATAATAGCGTGTAAGACAGCGTGTAAGACAGCGTGTATAACAGCGTGTATAACAGTGTGTATAACAGTGTTTAAGACAGTGTGTATAACAGCATGTATTACAGTGTGTATAACAGCGTGTATAGCAGTGTGTATAACAGCGTGTATAGCAGTGTGTAAGACAGCGTGTATAACAGCGTGTGAGACAGCGTGTATAACAGCGTGTATAACAGTGTGTAAGACAGCGTGTATAACAGCGGACATTACAGTGTGTATAACAGCGTAGATAACAGTGTGCAAAGCTGTATGTATAACTGTGAATAATTGCATGTATAACAGCGTGTATAACAGCGTGTATACCAGTGTACAGCAGCGTATATAACAGCGGGCATTACAGTGTGTAAGACAGTGTGTATAACAGCATGTATTACAGTTTGTAAGACTGTGTATAACAGTGTGTATAACAGCATAGATAACAGTGTGTAAAGCTGTGTGTATAACTGTGTATAACAGCGTGTATAACAGCGTGTATAACAGCACGTACAGCAGTGAGTATAACAGCATGTCTATCAGCATGTATAACAGCATGTATACTAGTGTACAGCAGCGTATATAACAGCGGGCATTACAGTGTGTAAGACAGTGTGTAAGACAGTGTGTGTATCAGCATTTACAACTGTGTATAACAGAGTGTACAGCTGCGTGTATAACAGCGTGTATATCAGCATGTATAACAGCGCTGTTTCCACCAACACACTTCCTGCCTGATCTGGTTTATCTGTAAACACACAGGCCTCCTAGCTTTGTCCACTGCCACAAATAACACAACCAACTGTCGTCTCTGACAGTCAAAACAAAGAGTCGCACTTTTTGTTGCAGTGCTGGCGGATGACTGCTCCGTGTGGCCAAAAGTATCTGGACGCATGGCCATCGCATCCACTGCCGGATGTCTGCAAGTCAAAACCATGGATGTTAATAGAGAGTATGACCCGCTTTGATGCTGTAACCTCTGAGAGGGCTTTACACTAGATGATGGAACATTGCAGTGAGGATCCAATTGCATTCAGGCATTCGGGTCAGGTACACGCACCGGTACACACACACCCTCACTAGTAAGCAGTGGGTAGCACCCTCAATGCTGACACTGGGGGAGCATGTGGTAGTGTTGTCACCAGCTGTGAATGTTGAGGGAGGAGAACGTATTGTCTCTCATTGCCCCCTCCCAATATTTACTGCCTGTCCAGGGGATTGAACCGGCCACCGAACCACGACTACACCCCTCGGATAAATAAGGTCTGGTTAAGATCCAGTTTATCCTCATACTGTTGAATGGGGTTGATGTCAGGGTTCTGAGCCACAAGGGTCACCCCCCCCCCACCACCACCACCACCACCACCACCACCACCTCCATCTACACCCTTTGAGTTCTTTGAGCAATGCCATTGAAAGCCCACTTTGGTTGACTAAAGAACCACAGAACCTTTGGGATGAGTTGGGCTCGCACATTTGTGTAGAAGATCACCCAACATCAGTACCTGACCTCACTCAGGCTCTCGTGATAGCTGAATGCAATCAACTCCTCAGGGCAATGTTCAAATATTAGTCAGTGAAGCCTTCCCACGAGACTATAGGCTGCTACTGCAGCAAAGGGAGGGGCGACCTCCCGCTGAATACTCTGGATTTGAGCGGAAACGCTGGACGAGCAGGTGTCCGCATACTTTTGGACACGTTGCGAGGTGTCGTTGCTAGCCGCCGCTGGAGTGATGCAGTTGGAGGTAAACACGGAGGGGCGGGGCTGCGCTCGACCAATCACAGGGCGCGCTGCCGGTGGGGCGAGCGCGTCACCGGCGCTGCTGCTGCTGCTGCGGTACAGGCAGGCAGACCGAGGCTGAGCTGAGCTGAGCTTCACTTCGCTGTTGTCACGCTGCATCTTCTTCCTCCTCCTTCTCCTCCTCCTCCTCTTTCTCCTCCTCCTTCTTTCCTGAACGTGATGATTTCTAAATCATTCCCCTTTCACATGGGAGAATTCCAGCTGTCTGGGATACTGAAAAAAAACACAGTTTTTGAGGAGTGACTGAAACAGGGGCTGGACTGGATTTTGTATTTATTAAAAATGACTTTTTTAATGTGACTGTAGATGCTCTGAGACACTCGGCTCTAGTTTTAGTTTTTCCTCATTTTTTCAATGTTTGTTTTTATCATTATACTCATACGCACTGACCAAGATTAAAGGGGAATGTCACCTGCTTTTCAAAATTCAGCATAACGCAGTGGATGAGATGTAAACAAAGCCATTCAGAGTGAATTCTGTGTGAAACGAGTCCTTGCCGAGCAACATACCCAATTAGATTTCTTTACAGTGGCGGTGAATGGAACCAGAGGTCACCATGGGACTCCATGACACAAATATAGCCATTTTATGAAATATCCAAACCCACCAGTGATCTTACATGTGTCTTATATGGAATGCTAGCAATAGAAAAATTGTGCTGAATTGTTTTCAAATATGCTTTTCTTTGGGAATTATTTTGCCACACAATACCCTGCACGTGCTTTAACGTTCACCAATAACGTTCCAAATAAATAACATTCATTTCTTCCAAATATCACAAAACAGTGTACACAACATATATTTATGACAATTTGGTGAAATAGCTTTTCGTGAGAGGGCTTTTAAGGGCATTCAGCTCCTTGGATGTCTGAGTATATTTGCCAATACTGTACAATAAATAAATAAACATATAAATACTAGTATTTCACTTCAGATCCTTCCTGAATTGCTTTGATCACATCTTAATTATTTAATTATGCAGAAAATTGGAAGCTTTCCTTAAGATTCCCTAAGTCTAATTGTTGTGAGCATCACACACAGCTGATAGCTGTTTAAGGGCAGGAATCCCATCATCAAATAAGCAGTTTGAGACGGTTTGTGCTTAATCGCCAGCCCGCCTCCTTTACCGTCCCTTTGTTTGTTTGTTTGTTTGTTTATTTGTTTGTTTGTTTGTTTTCAGTCAAACTGAGACGCTGGCCATCGTCATGTTTGCTCTCCGTTGTTGTGCGCGGGTTGCTAGCCGGCTTGAGGGTGCATTCTTCTTGGCCAATCAAAGAGCGAGCGCCGGCTCCCTGACTGACCAATCACAGGAGGGGGTGTGGCTTCAGCGAATTTGAATGAAGAGTGGAGCTTTCGGCGCCATTTTCGAGTTAGCAGCGGCAGCGGAGGCGGCGGAGGTCGGCTCTGTTTCTCATCGCGAACGGGCTCGGATAACGCGGCTGTTCCGACACTTTTCGCCGTTTCGTCCGCGGGGAAAATGTGTGGAGAAAGCGTACAAAAAAACGAGCCCGGCCTGGGAGCGCTGTCGGTCCGCGGAGGAGAGAGAGAGTCAGCGGAGAGCAACTTAAAACTGAAGAGGCGACGGTTGGCGAAGTGAAGGCTGAGGAGACGGTACCGTTAGCTTAGCGGGGCTAATCCTGCTAGCATCGCTCAGCCAGCGGCGACCGTGCGCTCGGGCGTCTGAAAATAACGACTCCGACGCGGGAAAAAAATATCCTAAACGCTGGCGGACAGCTCCAGAGGGCGGCGGGATGTGTCGGAGGAGCCGGGTTGTGAGGCGGAGGCGGGGATGTCACGGTCCGTTTCGCGGAGTTTGTCTTGTTTTTTGGGGCATTTTTCAAAAACGTGCCGTTTGAGCGCGATTGGAGAAGCTGAGGAGACGGCAGAGCCCTCAGCCTATCAGCACCGACACACACCGGGAGCCCCGGGAGCGGAGTAAGAGCCCGTGGTTGCAGATTTTCCTGCTTTATTTCGCCTTTAATGATCGAATAAGACTCCCCGAGCCGTTTCATTGGATTTAGCTTGCTTGCTACACTATTGGCAATAGAGCGCTGCTATCAGCTGGGTAAGTGTAACCTTCTGTATATTAGCCGGATTTACTTTTTCGCTAGCTACGATTTTATTAAAGTTTATTAGCTAAATCGTTTTTTATTAAATCTGAACTTAAACAAAAGGCAAAGTCAGATCCACGTGCATTTCCACCTTATTTATGTTGGTACGTTTGCTAGCTAGCTAGATATCCCTCACGTGTTAGTCGTGAAAGCGCGAGCGAGCGAGCGATCGCTTGAGCGCGCATCTGCAGTTTCTGTACCGCTCTCGCATCATCACGATGTGCACGAGCGTCGTCTGCTTTCGCTATTGCAACAGCAGGCTTGCAACACTCTTTATTTAATATTATCACTTTTGCTTTTACTAGCTATTTGTTCTTTCTTTTTTTCTACAATTTGCAATGCCATTAAATCCTCCCGAGGCCCCGTGTTACTTTATTAAACATTGCATGTATTTAGTGTTTGTTTTTATGATGCATTTTATTAACATATTTGTAATAGCCCAGTTATTTCGTTATTGTACACACAAGAGCAAGAAAGTTCCTTGACACCCCCCTCCCTCCTCTCTCTCTTGTGCACTGAATAATATACAGTACAGGGTACCGTACCTCTGTCGTCACCCCCTAGCCTTAGCCTAAGGTCTCATCAGTGGGTGTGTGGGCATGTGTCTTTCGAAGGCCTCCATGCCCACCAAACTTTGCTTTCAGCTCTCCAGCATGCTGGAATCACATGCAGAGAGGTCATTAAGTCATTAGCAGGAGGCTTTGACCTCCTAATTGTGTTAACTGATTGTAAGGTCTCTCCACGTTGTTGGATCTCAGGCCTAGAGGAACTTGCTGTACTTTTAGGAAGCCGGAGGAGGACATAAGTGACAGCCTACGTGGAGACCCCCGGCCATCAAGAATGACCGTGATAATACTAATCGATTATACTCAGGAAAAACAGTGAGTGCTGTCAGTGAGGGGATTTTTCAGCTTTACTAAGCTCCCAATATAAATTAAAATAAGATACAATTAATAAAGCTTTTCATCATTGTCATTGATTCTTAATTTGACTTATTTTTGGCAATTGGATTAAACTGTCATTCAAGTAAATGACCATTGTAGTAACTCCATGAAATCAAACTAACTCACCTTAATTTCAACTCTCAAAATGATCCTAATCTTACACCCCATGCTGGTAGCTAATGTTGTACATGGTGGACTTGCACCAGGTAGCTTTCTAATAATATCAGCATCAGTCAATACATATGTACTGTTGCGGTCACACAAACCTCCACACAACCCCAAAATGTTAACTTAATAAAAAAATAAAACTTTCAATAAAAGTCCATATAAAATGCGTTTAATCGAAGTCATTTGGAGCATTTCTATTGGCCCATTCATCCTGAAATTCTGCCAGCTGACATTAACATTGTCCAAAAGTGAAAAGCAGCCACAGTGGAGCTTCATGGTTTTTATATGACCCTTTGCAGAAGCTATAGATGATTCTCAAATTAAGTTTGACTAGGATAATTATAATTATACATTTTATTATGTTTTAGATATTTATAAAGCATACTTGCAGGGCCCCTTTAGACTTTGGGAGGGCCCTAGATGACTCCTTATAGCAAGAAACAGCCGGAGCCTGTGGAAAGAGGGACTCTGTCCACTTTTTTTGACAGACTGATTATATAGAGATGCACCCTTGAAGCAAGGCTATATATTTAAATAGTGAGTGTCCCATCATTGTACTGTACTGTAAAATGTGTCGATGATATGGCACATAGACTTATATGTATAGGCACATGTAACAGTGTGTAGTGTTAGGATGGGGCCTATGTCTCAGTATTAATTTGTAAGTGTTAAATCTGTTCACAAATTTCTTTAAAAACTAAAATCTCAATATTAACAATTTTTATTTTAATTTTTATTCAGTACTTCAGACACCCTGCTAAATAATTCTGTATGCTTGCACTTAAGTCACTTCTTTATTATACAGTTAACCAGGACTGATCTTGCTGTGTTTGTAGGGGAACAGTACACTTCTAATTTCACAGGCCTGGTAATGTACTTTACTGCTTTTTTTAATACACATTTTTTTGGATTGGTTTACACACCCCACTGCTTTACTATTCAAACACAACCCAAAAGACACCCAGCCACTCACTCAGATCTCTGTGTGTGTGTGGGAGCATTTTCACTCATTTTATTTCAGCATTTTATTTGCTGCCAGTGTGTGGGCTTCCTCTCGTGGGTTGCTGGGACCGTAGGGAAACCCCCCCCCCCTCTCCAGTGAACCACAACGGTCTCTTATCTTTTTCACATTGCCCTTTAATCAGCACACACACACACTTTCAAATACCCGAGCTGTTTTAATGTGTTGTAGTAAGACAAATAAGTGCAAATACAGTCGTTCTGCTTTTACACGACTGCAGTACTGACCATTGAAAGTGCTCTTTGACACTAAATTTGGGTTATATTGGTAACATTGGAGGCGTTAACTGTGGCTGTACCGTGTCCAGATGAGTAAATGAGCAGTAATGGAGGCTTAATGTAATGTAATTGTGGTGTGCATTACACTTTCTTTTTTTTCCCCTGAAGGCTGCATTAGTGCTGCACACTAATATATGGTTGTTTAAACATCAAAATCTGTGTCTCTCTATTAAATTATTATTGATTTTAAAAGTTTTTTTTATTTATTTAATCCTAAAACACTGTTGAGAAAAAGTGGAGTGTGATTGTTGGCCCTGTAATGGTAGGCTGCATCTAAATTGGTGATCTTGATGGTGGTTAGATGAGGGTACACTGTTTGGAAGTTGGTGGTGTGATGTATTTATTTTATTTATATATTTTTGGGTGTTTATAATTGAAAGATCTTTTTTTGTGTGTGTGTGTGAGACAGAGAGAGAGAGAGCAGGAAATGAAGTCCACTGCGTACTGGATGCCCCAGTGAGCCGCAAATAGGACACGAGCATAGTTTTAATAGGCAGTTTATTGAGGATTTGTTTGCTTGTAGCGAGCTGTAAAGTCGGTGTAATTTACAGACTGCATACACAGCTGTAATCTCGCATCACTCTCATCACTCTGGCCACGGGCTGTGGAGGAGCTCTTCAGAGTGGAGGTGGGCTTTCCAGCAGGTTCTAGCATTTCGTGGAGTGTTGCATCATAATTGTTAGAACGTGCCGTGATTGAGTCGTCAGGGGTGGGATCTGTTTTGAGTTGCTGAGTGATGCATCATATATATATATAATAAATATATATATATATTTTAAATATTGCTTTTCAGTTTTAGTGGTACTTAATAATCAGTAAAACTAGCTTGTGAACAAACAAGTGGTGTGTTTAGCCTTTTTATTGTAATTTGTGTGCATTTCTTAAGGGTCCAGACACACCATTGTGGTGTAAATAAGTTTATTTCTGAATATTATTTTTGTTTATGGTTTACACTACCATGGATGATTCCCTGTGGTGTAAAAAGTGAAGAATAAAAGGCAATAAATAAGATTATGAATATTAATGTGTGAGAAATATCTTCATGCTATGTTGAGCAAATTTAGTTTTATTGATGGTCAGTACTGACATTTTGATACCAGATTGTCTATAGATATATGTATATTTATTTATATATGTATGTGTTACACACACATTGCAAAGTTTGGCTTCTAAAGTAACTTAAACTTCATCTGGTCTTTTTTTTTCCTTTTTTAAAAAATAGATTTTACATAGTGAAAATGGGTAAAGCCTCCTTCAGTTGGTTTAATTCTGCAGTTTACTTCATTATCAGAAGTTCTTATTCTGTAGCATGTTTGTGTATGAGTTCATCAATGTGCTGGATGCACACAGTGCTTATTTAATAACACTGCTCTTTGTTACTGATGGATCTGGTGTATAGGTATAATAATCAGTTGAGCAGAGTGTGCAGTGCTGTAACCTCGCATCACTCCAGAGTCTGTCTGGGACGATCAGCAGAGGTGGGACTTTCTGAACGGGTCTGAAATGTCTAGAAGCATTCCAGGACGTTGCATCATAATTGTTGGAGGGGCGCTCCAGTACCGTTCTGTCAGGGTCAGTGGTCAGTAACCCAAAAGATAACAGCAGATCTGTCAGGGTCAATGAAAATGAGACCACCCTGGGAGCCCCAACATTTGTATTGATTATTTAATGTTTTATTGGTGTATCAATTAAATATGCCTCAGTGTAGTTAAATGCTAAGGGTGTAGTATAGACCATCATATTATATAACATTCTGGACTGTTGGTAATTTAATGGTATGGAAAAGCTTGTTTACAGTAAAGGCACAGACTTGAGGCCTCGCTAATCTTGACTGAAATGGTGTTCACTTGCTTCAATGAACCCTGTGATGGGACACTTGAGAAACTGGAGGAAAAGGGTGTACCTGAAGGTTGTCAAGGTGGTTTCAGCTTTGTACAAACGTTGTGCTATAGCTTAAATTAATGTCTCAACATTTTTGAGTTTGTTCATCTCCTGCTGTAATCGGTCTCGCTTTCGTTGTTTCTTGGTTGAAGCTGAGTTGTCGTCAGTTTTGCCGTGTTGCTGCACGTGGTGTTGTCGACCCCATGGACTAGTTCATATAAATTACCTACAGTTTGGCCAAAAAGTGGCCTGAATGTTCAGGGATGGCTGAACGGGTATGATTACGTAATATCCAGTGTGTGTCGTTTTATGGCTCACTGTGAGCCTCTGTGAGTAATGGGAGACCCTCTGGTGCTGCTCGATTGTCAGAAGACACCCTGATTACTGGGGTTTTTATATTGCTCATGGTGTGAGATCAATAAAGTTTTAGCCCATGCTTTCTGAGTGCTTCTATATGAATGCCTCTCATTGATTTGTTTTCTATTCTTTATTATTTAACTATAATTGAAAATGTATTTTTAAAAATTGTCTGGTTTTATTGATTTATTTTTAAACAGCAAATGATGCTGTTTCAACACTACTTTGCTACTAAATGTGACCCTAGTGCTGAAATACCTTTATACACATGTCCTGGCACCGTGGCCCTCGCCATCTCAGCATCTCAAAGGGAAGTGGTGTGACGGAGAAATACCCGGTTTGATCCTGAGTATGAATTTGGGTCTGCCTGTCCTATACTGTAATCCTAGAGCCCTGCTGTGTTCAGATGACACTGAGGGCACAGGTGTGTGTACGTGTGCTTGCTGCCTGTACTCAGGTGTGCTGGTACCACTGGTTCGGCTGCTGTCCTCCTCTTCCACGGTCACCTCAGTAATAGTTGTGTATAGGTATTTGAGGGTTTTTAGTTATTTATTTATTTATTAAACACCTTTTGCTGTTCATTATGTGGTTGGAGCATTTTATGATGAGTCTGGGTTGCTATCAATAAAAGCGTTTTTTTTTTTGGGGGTGGGTCGCATTTCTGAAACTGACTAAATGGTGTGCGCGGTGTCTTGTGTCCTGCTTCAGAATGTAATTCATGTGTTTTAGTCTAAATGATATGTAGAGGGAAGTAAGTGTGTGTGTGTGTGTGTGTGTGTGTGTGTGTTTGCGTGCGTGTGTGTTAGGACATTGACAGGGGGGTGTGGCAGGTGCTGACCTTTGATCCAGAGGTCATGAGACTTAGTTGAACAGAGTGGTGATAGGTTAACTGTTTAGGGCAGCGCAGACGAACTCACTTGTTCTCTCTCTCTCACACACACACACACACACACACACACACTTATGCACACACTTATGCACACAAACATTTTCCTTAAGAAGTGTGTGTAAAATACTGTTCTTTCCTTCTGATTATTTCTATTTTACTTCAGTTATAAATTATAATTTTTTAATTAATTTCCGTTTTTTCTTACACACACACACTAGACTGGCAGACAGTCCTGAATAGACCTATTCCTTCACTTGCTACTTAAAGTGTGTGTTAAAGCAGACTGTGATAATGTCATAAATTCTATTTTGTCAGTAGTTTGCTGTAGGACTGCTGTTGGCTGAAATATTAAGTACTTCAGTACTATTAGTGCTAATGCACATCTGAGTCTGGTGGCTTTTACAGAATTGTTTAGGTCATTTTTGTGATCCTGTAATTTAAGATTTAATTAAAACAAAATTAAATAAGTCTAAAATATGTTTATAAATGGAGAGAATTTGAACCAGCTTCTTTAGAGCTACTGATCATCTTTAAGAGGTGCTTAATGAGAACCTGTCTGTGTGGGAAATTAACAGGATTAACAGTGACTGAATGATGGTGTTATTGAGTTGTAATAACATGATGATTATCTGCATATATACATTACCTTTTAACCCGTAATACTCACTAATGAAATGTACGCAGTGAACCTGACGATATGACCGAAGGTCTCTCACTTTATTGCTGAGTATAAAGAGGCATTATTATTATTATTATTATTATTATTATTATTATTGAGTGACCAGCTCTTAATTGGAGAGCCCACATTTTGACAGTTGTCAGCTTTGCTTTATAGCATTTTACAGAATTAATTATAGGTTATATATCGCACTATCTAGTGAGTAAGTGTGTATCTGCACTCTGTGAGTGAGCAGCTTTGGACGAGGGTTGAGTTTATGCTCGGACCCACTGGAGTAGTTACAGATTGTAGTAAAGTGCACTGGTTGCATTAAGAAATAATTTACCGTCCCATTGATGGGTAAACCTTCCCTGATTGAGCAGTCTGATCTCAATGTTCTGATTAAACTGCTCTAATCTCATCTCTTCTGTTTGCCCTTCCAGTAGTGTCTGTACTGGACTGGGGTTTTTATTATGGAGGAGATGGACGTGCTGGAGCTAATGAGGGCCTTTGAGAGTTTTTGGGTTGACGAGGCGGGCGCTGGTGATGCGACACAGCGAGTGTGTCCGAGCTTGTCTTGCTGGTATCTACCTATTCTTTTAACAACCCCATCTATTATCTCACACACACACACACACACACACACACACACACACACACACACACACTTGCAAACTTCTAGAAACTAGATGCACTCTTAATTGTTAGTTTTGTGATTTAAAGAATAATGTAAATATAAGAGTAACCGCTGGTAATGTCTGATTTATAATTTTAGTTAATTCATTTTTCTAGTTTTATAAATGAGTGTTTCTGATTTGATGACATTAAATTTAAGAAGTCTGAACTGATCATGAGTGACTGATATTGAAGGACTAGTGCTCTGATGTCGATACATTTTCCACTATTTTTATCTGTGGATGGTGAAGTGTAAATTCATAAAATGCAGGAATTGGACCTAACTCACCTGGATCAGCATTATAAAGAAATACAACATTGTATTAGTAGTTTATAAAACATTCATAGTTTAAAATGCAGTAAAATGTAATAAGCAGATATTAGTTCAGTACTCCTGTGCAATACATTACATGTCAGCTTTAAATATTGGGCACAAGTAAACCCAATTTATTTAAGCAAAAAATCTGTGATTTCGATATCATAAATCATTAGATAATTCTGCCATTTCCAAAAGAATGGATTCTGAATGGAATGGACTTTGAGTGAATTTATGTATTTTAGATTTTAGCCTTATAGAGAATTACAGACAAATTCACACCTGGTCACTCCGTCTTGAGTGTGAGGGTTATATCTGGATCAGGCCGTGACTTATTTACACCAGATACAAATCCCATCACTAAAACCACTTCAGGAGGAGCTTTGAGACTCATTTGAGCCACGTTATTGCAGTGTAAACACCCCTCTCCCTCTACAGGACTCATTCCACTAGTGAAACACCAGTCAAAAAATAAATAAATAAAAATGGCTGTGCAACAAACATTTGACTACCATGTGTAAATGCATGTGGCCAAAATCTGATCAGGATACCAGCTTTCAGGCTTTCTAGTGTCATCTCTCCACGGCAGAGGTTCCTGACAATTACTGGCCTACGAGCTGCTAATTATTGGCAGTGAGGTATCGGTCAAGCCCTAGGTTTCCGTTTGCTCTCTTACCCTGAATTATGTCATGCATAAATCTGCAGAGCTTAGTGTTGTGGTCCTGATGAGTGAAACCGCACGATCATGAATCACCACCGCCATAATCATACAGAAATGTGATTTCCCTAACCGTCTGCCGCCTTTAACAATAGCATGAATAGCATTCAATCATTTTTATTGATTTTTTTTTTTTTGATACAGGGAATTATGGGCTGATGTCGATATCCGATTTTTCATGTACTTCTTTTAATATTTGAACTGAATTGATTCTGATCATCTGGAGCTCATAAGTATTCGGTTTAGTGCGGTCAAATTGTTCCCTAATTCTGTCTGATATTATTTACCTGCTATTTGTTTGTTTTAAATAAGTCAATAATGACTGTTTTTAATATTCCATTTCTAATGGTATTTCACTGAAGCATGGAGAGGACATTCATTACAACACATGCTCAAACTTTCAGCCCAAGGCAGAGTAGTGTTTAGACATCGTACAAAGACTGTGACCGTCATTGTCAGTTGCACCAGCTATCGGAGTGAGGGTTTAAAGCCAGTAGAGTAGCTTTGGTTTTAGTGGGAAGTGTGTGTGTGTGTGTGTGTGTGTGTGTGTGTGTGTGTGTGTGTGTGTGTGTGTGTGTGTGTGGTTTTTCTTATATACATTTTTTTAAAAATTAATGTGCTGTAAAATGATGAGTGTGTTGTAAATTAGGCACTGATCTGTCAGCATTTGAGAAACACGATAAAGGGGAATTATGCCAACTTTAAAAACATTTATTTGTAATTAAATGGTTAAGGTGTGAAAGTCGTCCAGCGTGGGTTCGGTGTAAAATGCCCCGATCTAGAGAAACTTGCCCAGTCAGAATTGTTAAGTGTTGGGTGACTGGAACCAGACGTTTGAGCCTCTAAAAGCTCCCCCTCAAAGTTTACACCCAATGGTAATGAATACACTGCCTGATTATATTTGTCACAGTCATGTCCGGTTCCAGTCACCACCGCTGTAAGGAAATCTTTTAGCTGTTTCACAACAAACCCACTGTGAACGGCTCTTTTAGGGCTCAGTGATGTGATTATACAGAAATTCTGAAAAGTCGATTTAATTCCTTTTAATTAGCAAATTATAACCCTGCATTAGAGCCGCTAGGTCGGCCGCATTCTTCAGCCAGTGCTCCGGTACGGGATGTGGGCACACTGGGGCATCTTACCTTTGTTGATCTGGGTCTCAGTGTTCTCATAGTAAATATGCAGTTTTACAATGCAGGGCTGTTGACCAAGCCTTTTATGTATACAAGCCTATCTGATATTTAATGTATATACAGCACAAATACTGCCCCCAAAAAAGGCAGCTAGGGATATATATGAAGCCCTTTATTTGTGGTGAAGGCCGGTTTTCCCTGTTCCCATCCCAGTACCTGATTTGTCAAGCCATGTCTAAATTAAAGTGAGGTGAGCTGCTGGTGGAACTGAACACATCCACACAGTGTCTGGAGTTCACGGAGAAGATCAGCACCCAGACCTGTGCTCTTCTACCCTCAATCTCAGAAACTTTACTGACCAACAGCACATTGTACTTATATATTTATTCATTTCTAATGTTTTATACCAAATTTTGCACAGTACTGTATCTAATGCACTCAAGATCTGAAACAAGAAGTCATTTGTGCCTTATTGACTTTTGGTCAGTAAAGGATAATGTTTTTTTAAATTGATTGATTTATTTGTTTGAATGCACTGATCAGAGTTTAACACTGCTTTTTAGACACCGTGTTAGGTCAGTGATAATTTGTAGAGCAGTAAAACAATCAGCTGTGGCGTGGCGATCAGTCTGTAGGAATAGCGCCGGATCCTTATAGCAGGTCGTCAGGGCGTCCTCGATCTGCTGCTGATGATGATGATGAGGGACAGAGCGGCGGGTCTGTAGGGCCTCTCTCATCTATAGGGCCACTACTGCATCGTTCTGTTCTGCATGCTGTTGAAAAGACATCTTGCGCTGTTATTATGTAATGTATTACATAACACACATGATGGATTTGTGAATGTATGCTTTATATACTGTTTTTTTTATGCTCTAGGACACGTGCAAGCTTGCAGTATGAATTAATACATCAAATATTCAAAGGACAAGAAAAAAAGAAATATGTTTGTATGTTGGTGACTGACCTGCATACTCACAGCTTCTCTCTCTTGTGTTTCAGATGGAGTTGAGGGATCTCCCGAGCCCTGCAAAGAGCAGAGGGGGAGAGAGCAAGCAAGATGGGAGTGTGTGTGTGTGTGTGTGTGTGTGTGTGTGTGAGAGGGAGTGTGTGTGAGTGACCCTTTTCAGGTGGTGGTGTAGCAGCACAGAATGGTTTGTGGTGATACAGAGATGCAGGCCGTGCTGTGCTGCAGCATCAGTGCCTTGGAACTACACTGTGTGTGTGTGTGTGTGTGTGTGTGTGTGTATGCACGTGTGTTTGTGTGTGTTAGTGTTGTCTTGCTTTAGCAGCATGTAAATATTGGAGTTACACCATGGCAGATGCCTCCAGTATGCTCGTGCTGCTGAAGCAAGAAGTCACCAGTCTGCACAAGCTCCTTTGTCCCTGTAACTGCGTTGACGGCCCCTGGCTGGTGTCGGCCGCAGCTGACTCACCCGCGCTGGAGTGCCTTCGTCACCGACACACAGCCTGAATCACACATCCAGCTCTGGCGAGCAGGAGCAGCACCGGGCTTCTTCTGCACGAGCCTGCAGATTAAAGGTAAAGGTGGGGAGAGAAAGCAAGAGCTGCATTTTTACTGTTTTGTTTGTTTTTGTTGTCTCTCAGTCCTTAAATTGTAGAGCTGGGTGATATGATTTAATCTGTACCTGTATGCTGTAACATTGCTTTTCTGCTTTGGTGATATTTGTGTAATGTCTGAGATTATGAGCCTAATCAAATACTTTCTGACTGACCCGGTGTCAGAGTTAACCACTCCAAAACAAAGAGAAAAGCTACCATCATATTAAGACTGTATTTTGTGCAATAAAATAATCGTGATTATATTTAAGAAAATCTAGAATGTCTCCTAGCTCTACTTGGTTGTGAAGAGGCATTGTGTGAATGTTGTGAGATGTCCGTTAATCTTATCTGTGGTGTCTTCTGTATCAAGTCATGCATTTTCCCATTAAAAGCTCAAACTCATTGTTAAAAAAACGATTAAAAATCATTGTGTTTTGTTTTCCTCTACGCCTGGTCATTGCTTTTGTCATTGCTTCTGAATTCAGAAACTGCATTAGTCAAAGCAGCATGAGGCTTTTTATTAAGGACTTAATCCGTTCTGTTGTCATTTCATGTCTCTGGTGTTTAGTGACAGCAGGTTGCAGCCATCAAATCTCGCTTCTCATTTGCTTGCTTTTGTTTGTTTATTTTTGTCATTAACTGATCAGCGTTTCTCACGTTTGTGGCCTACAGCTAGATTTTCATGTTTTTATTATTGTATTTTTTTATT
The DNA here is from genome assembly GCF_030463535.1 of Salminus brasiliensis. Lineage (NCBI taxonomy): Eukaryota > Metazoa > Chordata > Actinopteri > Characiformes > Bryconidae > Salminus > Salminus brasiliensis. The sequence continues at coordinate 41,841,325 of NC_132885.1, read as the reverse complement.
ATTATTATTTTTTTTTTTAGGTAATGGATCACAGCAAATTATAAGTGTGAGTCAGCTGGTATGATTAATTTATAATAACACACACACACTTGTACAGTGAACCAATCTCTATCGTATATGACCGCTTAGAAAGCCGGGGTCACCGTTCAGGGTCAGCCGTGCCACTGCACCCCTGGAGCAGGGAAGATTAGGGAAGGCCTTGGTCAAGAACCCATCACGGGCAGCTTGGTGGACCTGGCTATTGAACCCACAACCCTGTGATCAATAAATAACCTAGTGAACCAAGGTGGAGCCTACACCGCCGCTGGAGCACTGATTCCCTACACTTGTCAGTTATATTATGATATTTATGAGCTGTGCAGGTTAAATGATCTCAGGACAGTGATGGAGGCATTGCTGGAGCGGAGTGTCTTCATTGGAGGAGGTGTCCGGATACTTTTGGACAGTTGAAGGAGGCTAGCTAGCGTATCGTGGACATGCTGTGTATTTACTAAGCTTCTCGAAGGACCAGTTCACACACATCACACTAACTGGTTTTTATTAAAAAGCCCTGAATGTTGAAGGATTATTAATTAATGCAGAAAGTCGAGCGTTTTCTAGCCGTGCTGAGGTAAAGTTTCCCGCCGCCGTTAGCTTCAGGCTAAGCGTTCAAACTGAGGGGAGTTGAGGGCTGTCTGAGGTGGGAAAAGGCCTCCAGTAGTAAAACCTCAGGCTGTGGTGATTTATTAAATTACATTAAATCAAATATTACATTTTTAGGACTGTTTAATATTGGCGGTTCGACTTCCATAGTCTTAGATAAGGGTTTAAATGGACGCTGTGTCCGTCCGTCTGTCTCAACCACGGTCTGACCATTAGCTCCACATCTCTCTCACACGCTCAAATAAATACAATAATCCGTATTTTAATATCATATAGTGTTAAATAAGAATTTCAGAACGGCAGTGCTTCTATATTACATTTTAAATCTGAACAATAGTGCTTTTGGAGTGGAGAATATATTAGCTAAATAAACACGTAGCTAAATATTTCATATTACATCAATATAAAATATGAGTATAATTATAGTCGTGCTATTTACTGATAAATAGAGACGTGTGTAGGTAAAAAGCATAATTACGGTATTATTTTAACACATTACTTTAACAAATATGGCATGTGCAAAAGTAATGGCACACGTTATATTAATAAAGACGTTATCTACGTTTCCGTTAAATACAGCACTTTAAAATTGTGACGATGTACAGATATTTTATTATTATTATTATTATTATTATTATTATATATGTAGGTGTTTTAATAATTTTATCTAGTAGTTTTTTTCCCCCCGAACATCAACAAATGGCTTAAATTGAACAAGGGTGTACAAACTTTTGCGTACACCCATTATATATAGCTTTTTTTTAAATAAATAAATAATTTAATAAAATAAAAAGGGTGTTCTGTGAAGGGAATACTGCGTGTATATAAATATAGCAGAAATATAGAGATATGAATGCGAGCGTCACACCAAATCTCATCTTATTAAATCGTAAACATTAAAATCTGCCATTTTATGCAATCAATGTGTCTAAAATGGCTGATCCTGCTCTTATATAACCACCGACATTTTAAATGATACAGCTCGTTTATTAAAGCAGGTTTTATCATCAGTTTTTTGAGGGTTTTCCGACATTATGAGACTCTCATCTTTAATTATTCACACCGCAGCACGCGCTCGGGCAGAGGCTTTTATTTTAAATAGAATTAACTTTAATACTCAACATATTTCTGTACAAAAAACTCGATAAAGTAAAGGTTCAGCACATGATCCCATCTCACAGCCGAGCTGTAAAAAGCAGGAACACCCTGAAGAAGCAAATGAGGAAGATATGAGCGATTTTAATATTTCTGAAAAACTTTTATTTTATATTAAAATAAAATAAAAGTTTTTCAGAAATATTAAAATGCATTTAAATTAATTAACTAATTAATTAACGTGCATTTAAATTCACTCGTGGTTTAATCTTTACATCCTGTAGAAAACACAGTCTACATCCGCCCACACTGCAGTAATAACGGCGCTGCTGGCAGATAATAATAATATTATTATTATTATTATTATTATTATTATTAGTGCAGGAGTGAGTTAGTACTTCTACATGCACTTATTCTGTTTTATATATAATTATTATTATTATTTTTATAATAAAAACAGATGGATAGTCGCATGCAAAAGTGTGTGTGTGTGTGTGTGTGTGTGTGTGTGCACCCCTGGTAAAATTAGCTACGCTAGCTCACATCGTCTGAACACAGAAACACACACCTTTACACGACCTAAAGAATAATTCAGCATATTGCACAAAAATAATAATAATAATAATAATAACGTGCAAAAATAATGGCATTTTTAAAAAACTGTAAATTATATGGCGAGCGGGGAAGTTTTTGACGTAAAAATTAAATGACATATTATTATCATTTTTTAATAAATTAATAAATAAATAAATCAATCAATAAACAAACAAACAGCCCAATCGTATTATTCACTTTAACGCTCCACTTTATTTAATGTTTCCCCAGTTTGCTGTAAAACCCAGCAGGAGTGTGAAGAGTCGTACAGAAAGGTGGTCTGTGATAAATGCAGGCCACAGAGAGGAAGACCCCCACAGTGCACAGTCAGCTCCTTCACGCGCTGCATCATCATCATCATCATCATCATCATCATCATCAACATCATCACATTAAGGCGTTAACTAGCAGCAGAGGTCGAGACAGAAAGGTGACATTCATTAAAAACAGGCATAATAAACTGCTAAATAAATAAATAAATAAATATATATATATATATATCATCTATAATTCCTATAGGCGCGCGAGCTCATTACCGCGGGTGGTGTGGATGTATGCGCGCTTATGTAAGCCGTATTTATATAAACTGGGTTGCGGGGAAGGAGGGAGGGAGGACGGGAGGACGGAGGACGGGAGGGGGCCACAACTAATTTCACTTTTCACCCGGAATTTTGCCCGGCAACAGCGTCTAAATATACACACCAGCACGGGCGCGCGCGCGCCGGCGACGTCAGCGGCGAACCGCGGTCAGTCGCCGTGACGTCACGGGCCGGTTTTTATCGGAGCGAACCCGAGAATTCCTGACCGGATTCCCGTTATACGGGAGGGGGGGGGGGTGGAGATCTAACACACACACACACACACACACACTCACACACACACACACACACACACACACACACACACACACACACTCACACACACACACACACACACACTGAACCCAGGAAACCCCGGACAGTCCTCCTCGCTGTTTCTCATTTAGATAAAAGTTCACGCGCTCACGTATTCCCGCGCAAATGAGTGGGATGGTTGCCAAATGTTTTAAAATAATATTTAAGAATCGGATAAAAGTCTATAATTAATAATAATAATTATTATTATTATAATAATTCATAAACATGTATTGACCTGGTGTAAATATGCGGCTATCATCAGAGAACTCGCATAAAAGTCTCTAATTTGTGTAAAATATCGAATAAATAGCATTACAAATATGTAAATTGGGTGTAAATATGTGAGGAATATTATATTAAAAATCCTTGGTTATTTTAGTTAGCTAAATATAACAGTGCTAATGTTTTAAAGACTGCTTTGCGGTCGCTGTGTGTGACAGTGGGATAATAACACACACGGTGCTAAATGTGTTAGCAATGTGCGCGCGACCAGAGGAATAGAATAAAAGTCTCTGAGTGTGACGCAAATCTGAGTCTGTAATTAGATTAATATTATTCAGGTAAATTTGTGTGAAATATGACATGAAATAGTCGAAGTTTGGTGTAAACGTGCGAGCGATTTTAGACGGATAGCGTCGGCGTGGCTGACTTGGTGTAAATATGAGGGTAAAGGCAGAGTGTCTGAATCTGTGCGGAATATTAAATAAAAGTCCCGGATTTAGTGTAAATATCCAGCATCTGGTGTAAACATCTGTCTGTAATTATTTAGTGTGAAAATGGGAGAAGCTGGATGAAGGTGTGTGATTTCTTTCTCCTTTAGTGTAAATCTTGACAATGGTGAAGGGTTTGAGAAAGGGCAGCGTGTGTGTGTGTGTGTGTGTGTGTGTGTGTGTGTGTGTGTGTGTGTGTGTGTGTGTGTGGGGCAGAGCAGATCCTATAGGGGCGGATGGTGAAGCTTATATAACTGTGAGGAGCAGCACGGACATAAAGCGACAGACTGAGCCTGACACGTGTGTGTGTGTGTGTGTGTGATAGGGTCTCGCTCTGTCTCTCTTTCACACACACTCACACACACACACACACACACACACACACACACACACACGTACTCTCGCATTCCCGCGCTTTCTCCGCCATCAAGGATTACATAAGACTTCACCTTCAGAGGGCAACGAGGAGAGAGAGTGTGTGTGTGTGTGTGTGTGTGTGTGTGTGTGTGTGTGTGTGTGTGTGGGTCTATTGGTTCTATAAGAGAATGGAAAGCGGGGCGTGTTTGACTGTGGAAGTTTAAGCCAACTGAATGAAACCTGAACTGATCAGCACTAATAAACACCAGCAGTAAAACACACACACACACACACACACACACACACACACACACACACACACACACACACACACACACACAGAGCTGACAGTGCATGTGAGTCATTCCCCTCCACTCTCACACACTCAGGGCTGAAGCCACTGTACTGCACACTGTAAAGGAGCTTTCAGCAGAGTCTGTGTCACTGGCGGCAGAGGAGCGGCTTCCTCCCCTATTACTGTTATTAAAACACTCTGAATATCAGAATAATCACTAATACTGACCCCTGATATCAGAATAATCACTAATACTGACCCCTGATATCAGAATAATCACTAATACTGACCCCTGATATCAGAATAATCACTAATACTGACCCCTGATATCAGAATAATCACTAATACTGACCCCTGATATCAGAATAATCACTAATACTGAACCCTGATATCAGAATAATCACTAATACTGAACCCTGATATCAGAATAATCACTAATACTGACCCCTGATATCAGAATAATCACTAATAATGACCCCTGATATCAGAATAATCACTAATACTGAACCCTGATATCAGAATAATCACTAATACTGAACCCTGATATCAGAATAATCACTAATAATGACCCCTGATATCAGAATAATCACTAATACTGACCCCTGATATCAGAATAATCACTAATACTGACCCCTGATATCAGAATAATCACTAATACTGAACCCTGATATCAGAATAATCACTAATACTGAACCCTGATATCAGAATAATCACTAATACTGAACCCTGATATCAGAATAATCACTAATAATGACCCCTGATATCAGAATAATCACTAATACTGAACCCTGATATCAGAATAATCACTAATACTGAACCCTGATATCAGAATAATCACTAATAATGACCCCTGATATCAGAATAATCACTAATAATGACCCCTGATATCAGAATAATCACTAATACTGAACCCTGATATCAGAATAATCACTAATACTGAACCCTGATATCAGAATAATCACTAATAATATCACTCCTACAGGAGGTGGAGGAGGAGGTTCTCCATCACTGTGTTCATCATTAGAACATCTCCAGAGTTCTCCTCATGGAGTCTAGTGTTAATGATGGTAAATCAGGTGAGATGATGATGATGATGATGATGATGATGATGATGATGATGGAGTTGATTGAACACATCCTCCACGCTGTGCTGGCTGGACTGGGGGGCGTCCAGGAGAACCCTGGAGGAACCGAGCTCTGTTCTTCAGACTAGCTCACCAGATCCCCACTAGAACTTCTACACTGTACCGTGTGTGTGTGTGTGTGTGTGTGTGTGTGTGTGTGTGTGTGTGTGTGTCTTTTCCTAATTCTATTAATAGATACCTGTAAATACAGGTGTTGTCATGGTAATTACATTTACTGTTACTGTTATAACACAGTTATAACCTACTTTTACAGTGTGCTGCACACTCATACACACCCATACACACCCATACACACTCATACACACCCATACACACCCATACACACACACACACACTCATACACACCCACATACACACACCCATACACACACCCATACACACTCCTGCACACTCCTGCACACTGCTATACTGAGTCAAATAGAGCTCAGCAGGTCGGAGGGGGGGGGCTGTAGTGGGGGTGGGGGGGGGGCTGTAGTGGGGGTGGGGGGGGTGCAGATGTTCAGCTGAGAAAGTCCGCCGCCGTGTCCAGCAGCTCCGTCATTAGACTCACGCCGCGCTCCGTCGCCTCCGTGGCGCGCGCCGTCACCCAGCGCACCACTTCTCCGCATGCGCTGACGTCACCGAATAAGCTGTCGGCCGCCGGCAGGAGCCTGAGCGCTGGAGCGCACGCGCACAGCAGCAGCATCATTGTCATCAGTAGCAGTAACAGCAGCAGCGCGAGTCTCCACAGTGCGCGTGCAGAGGAGGAGGAGGAGGAGGAGGGGTTAGGGGCGGGGTTCCGGAGCAGGAGCGCACCGCCCTCGTGCGGCCCGCGCAGCGAGTCCAGATCTCCGAGGCGCACGCGGTCCCACTCGGTGACGTCGAAGGCGGGCAAAGGCGTCTGAGCGCCATCCGGGTCCCAGTCCGCGTCCGAGCCCGCGCCCGCGCGCGCCGACAGCAGCGGCGCGTTGTCGTCGATGGCGCGCAGCGCCTCGCGGAAGTCCTGCATGCGCCGCAGGAAGGCGAGCGGCTCGTCGAGCGCGCGCAGCGACTCGGCCACGCGCAGCGCGCGCCGCCGTTCCTCCAGAGCCGCGCGCAGGCGCCCGATCTCCGGGTCGTAGCTCTGCATCACCGCGAGCTTCAGCGCCTCGAAGTCCGCCGCGATTTCCGCGCGCTTGTGCTCGAGGGCGCGCGCCGCCCGCTCCAGGTAGTCGGCGGCGCGCTCCGCGTCGCGCGACACCGCTTGCAGCGCGCGCCTCCGAGCCGCCTCCAGAGCGTCCAGCCGCGCGAGCGCCGCCTCCGTGCCGGGCCAGCTCTCGGCGCCGCGCAGGAGCTCCTCGAAGGCTGCGCGCTCGTGCTCGTGCGCCTCGTCCAGCGCGCACAGCCGGTGTCCGCGGTGCTCGCGCGCCGTGGCGCAGAAGCCGCAGATGAGGCGCAGGTCGGTGGCGCAGAAGATGTTGAGAGGCTGGTCGCGGTGCGCGCGGCACGAGAGCGACGTCGTCGGCGTCGTAGTCTCAGTCGTCGGGGTGGTCGGCGGATACGGAGCGGACGGAACCGGCGATGTAGTCGAAGTCATTCCGGGAAGCGCGCGGATCTCTCCGTACTTCTCCACCACGCTCCGCAGAGCGTAGTTCACCTGCAGGCTCGACACGCCGTCGCGCGCGGTCTCCTTGCGGCACGTGGGGCACCTGAACGGTGACCGTTGCCTTCTCCGGTTGTTGTCGCCGCCTCCGCCGTCCCGCGCGCCCTCAAGGCACCGGCGGCAGAAGCTGTGAGAGCACGGCAGCACGCGCGGGTCTTCGAACAGGCAGCAGCAAATCGGGCACGTGAGGTCCTCCTCCAGCAGCTCCATGCCTGCTGCTGGGATGGTGGCGCGCGGGCTGCAAGAGGAGAGCACGGGGAAAGAGCGTGAAAACGTGCCATACGGACACGCGCGCGCGCGAGAGGGAGAGATCGATAGCCTAACTCGCGCCTTCCCTCGTGCTGGCAAAAACTAATACATAAACAAGCCCCCGTTAGTTCACGCGCCAGACTTACAACGGCAAGCGGGCTCGAGCTGCGCTCCAGTATGCATGTGTGAACCCGCGCGCGACTTTAGAGGACGATTTCAGTGGCACGCAGTAACGGCAACGCGCTCGAGAGCAGCCCGCGTTTCAGTTTACGCGGGAAAAAGCGTAAAGAGCTCGCGCGACGACCTGAAAACAACACAAAATGGGGGGGGAACAAACCCAAACAAACAAAAAGCACCGCCTCCCTCCACGCGCCCCCCTTTACCTGCACGGTTCGGCGCGCTGTCCGGGCTCGGTACCGTTGACGGTTTATGATGGGATCCGCAGGGCTGAGAGAAGCGAGCATCAGCAGCTGGACCAAACAACCCCCCAACCCCCCCCCCCCCCCCCCCCTTCTCCTCCCTCACACACACTCACAAGCTAGCAGCTGGTGAGTGTGTGTGTGTGTGTGTGTGTGTGTGCGCGCGCGCTTGTTGCTGTGCAGACTTCACTCTCTCCAGCCGGGCAGAGATGCTACTTTTAACCGCTACACCTCCACGCACGCGCGTCCCCGAGCGTTCCACGCATGGCGCACGTGCCCGCGGTGCTATCGTCCGCGTGACCCGCGCGGACTTTGATCTCTTCTTAACGTAAAGTTTTATTATTCGTCGCTTTTCAAAGCGCGCGACACAAACAGAGACGCTCCCTCGCGCAGCCGGCTGGTCTGTTGCTATGCAAAACATCGCGGCGTGAGGAACTGTCCCCCCTCCCCCTCCCCCTCCCCCTCCCCCGCGCGCGCGCCTTCACTGCGCTGCATCGCGTCGACGCTAATCGATGCCTAATGCTTCCACAGCTGTATTAAGGTCATCAATACAGCTGTTATTGATTAATCGTGGTTTTTTTTTTTTTAATTCTACAGACCTTTAACCCCCCCCCTTAAAAACACGACCCCCCCCTCTCCCCCCTCCCCCGTCTGTGCTCCTGCCAGCTGATGATGGCATCGATAACCCAATACGCGTCACCGTGTCACGTGCGACAGTTTATTTTGACCTCGATTTTTTTTCTTCCCCTGTTTCCATGCCATCAGTGAGCGCGCGCCTTCGCTGATTGGTCAGCGCGTGGAAGGGATAGCGCGCGCGGCTGTGGCGGTAACGTTTGATCCACGGATTCACTTTTTTTTTTTTCCTTTTTTTTTCTTTAATCTTCCCTACAGCGTTTTTTTCGTTTCCCGCCCGTTTTCAGGCGCCTTAAATGAGGTAGGAAAAAAAAGAAGCTGTATTTGGATACTGAGGAATTCTAGGATGCTGCCTGAGAGCCTGTTACTGTGGAGAGCCAGCCAATCACAGAGCATGGGGCTGACCTGCCCTGGAGGGCCACCGTCCAGCTCACCGATTCATCTCACCAGTTCATTATCAGGTTTAGTAGGTGTGTGAGCGCTGGACTGCGCTGGCCCTCCACGGCTGGACTTGATGACCCCTGAGCTGGAGATAGGCAGGACCCCCTGAAACACACTGAAACAGCTAGACACTGAATCCATACCAGAGCCATAACATTAAAACCACTGACAGGAGAAGTGATTGGCGCCTGTTAAGGGGTGGATCTGCACATCAGGCAGCTCTTGAAGGTGATGAAGGTGCTAAAGGAGGGCAAATGGGCAGGCGTACGAATCTGAACCAGACTGTGATGTTCTAGACTGGCTCAGAACATCTCCAGAACATCTCCAGAACATCTCCAGAACATCAGGCATCAGGGTCTTGTGGGGTGTTCCTCCCGGTATGCAGACCGGGTCATGGGCCCCAGCTCACAACTGGCAGGACTTAAACGGATCTGCTGACACCAAGCGCTACAGATACCACAGGACGCCTTTCGAGGTCTCGTGGAGTCGATGCCTTGGTGGGTCAGGGCTGTGTTGACGGCACAATGGGGCACCAGGTGGTTTTAATGTTATGGCTGATCAGTGTATACATAATTGTGCATTATAATGCATGTAATATTGATCATAAAAAATCATAAAGGGGAGCTGAGCTGCAAAAACAGCTGTTTTTGTGATGTCACAACAGCTCATTTACATAAATCTGCATATTCCGCCTACATACGTTAGCCCTGCTTATTCACCGTAAAATTATTATATAGGATTATTGACCTGTATTTTCATCTTAAAGGCAACTTTTAAGAGATGTACACAAACTAAGACAGCCATCAAAAGCGGGCCACAATGTAGGACATGAACCCTTTAAGATTTCTAACCGTTCGGCTCCATTCACCCTCATTCATTTCAGAAACCACTCGCGGGCGCCCTCTAGCGCCTGGCAGCCGTGCGTTCGGACTAACGGGAGTAATAATACGTGACCAGGCTGTGATGCTACTAGCCAATCCCATCGCAGGAGAGAGATCCCACCAGCCAATCCCATCGCAGGAGAGGGATCCCACCAGCCAATCCAAGCACCGGAGGCGGGGTTTGTCTGAAAACGGGTGGGTTCCCTACAGCTGGCTGAAGCCCCACTCGACTCCGGCGCTCCGGTAATGGCTGCAGTGTTTACGTGCTGCCTGGGCTGCTGCGGCGATGGGGCATCGGGCCAGATACCCCTCAAAGAAATGCCCACAGTCCAGCTGGACACGCACCACATGGGTAAGAACACGGGGTTGTTGGCGAGTTACACAGGGACGTCGCTAGCTAGCACGATAAATCCGTTAGCTCGTATTGCTAATGCTTGCTAACGAACTGTCCGGTCCACCTTAAATTCTGCACTGTCGGCCTCAACCGCTTGTAGCTCTAGAACCGCAGTTGCCGCGCTATTTAAGGTGGAACGGACAGTTCGGAAAAGCGGTCAACTTCAGCTTCGCTAGCGATGGTTTAAACACCTTTCTAAATATTTTGTAGAGGATTAATGTGCGTAGTAATATTTAATCTGCGTTCGTCGTTAGTTTTTAACCTATTTTGAGCTTTGGCCTCGACGTTTTGGCTCTGGTATGTGAATCGACTGTGCTAAAGATTAGCATCATGTAAACAAACATGCATTTACACGTTAGGGTTATGTAACCCAGTAACTCCCACCCTTAGCCCCTGGTTTATGTCCTGTGTGATACATACCGAGGAAAATCAGTCAGCTCTGGCCGTGTGGAGGAGAAGTTCAGGTCGGCTTTTGCTTTTGCTTTTTCCAGGGACGGATGTGGTCATAGTGAAAAGTGGGAGGCGGATATGTGGGACTGGAGCCTGCCTCGCCAACGCCCCTCTCCACCAGAACAAGAGCTACTTTGAGTTCAAGATCCAGTCAACGGGTAAGCAGGCAGTGAAAAGTCCAAAAATATGCAGCCATAACATTAAAGTCTCTGACCCGCCAGGGCATGGAGTCCACAAGACCTCTGAAGATGTCCAAAACATTAGCAGCATCAAGACCCATGACCCTGTCGCAGTACTGGGAGGGCACACCCTGATGACCTGATGCCTGATGTTTTGGAGATGTTCCGACCCAGTCATTGTCTAGAACATCACACTTTGGTTCTTACACGTGTCTGTCATCTTCATCACCTTCAAGAACTGCCCCGACTGTTCACTCGCTGCCCAATCTGTAGGTAGATCCACCTCCCATGACGGGCAGGAGCCACTGGAAACAGATTAGCCGTGTGACCCACCTGTTGGCTGATCAGTGTATGTTCAAAAGTTTGTAGACGCCTTCCTCAGGTGTTATTTTCTGCTTCTTGTGTAGGTGTGTGGGGAGTAGGAGTGGCCACACAGAAGGTGAATCTGAACCAGGTTCCTTTGGGCCGAGACAGTCACAGTTTGGTTCTCCGACACGACGGCTCGGTCTATCACAACAGTGAGGAGAAGAACCGCCTACCGGCCAACAGCCTGCCTCAGGAGGGAGATGTGGTGGTGAGTTTCAGTGCTTTATAGAATCAGTTGATTAATTAAGTTGATATGACTCAACATGGGCTTACTTTTGGGACAGTTTAGGTAATTTGACCCTAATCATTTCCATGCATGTGTTTGTGTCCTTCAGGGTTTAACCTATGACCACGTGGAACTGAACCTGTATCTGAATGGGAAGAACATGCAGTGTCCAGCAACGGGCATCCGAGGCACTGTGTTCCCCGTAGTTTATGGTCAGTCATTTATTTCATTTGTTTGTTTTTTTTATTTACCTGCACTCACACTCCTGTCCTCCTGTGAACTCCAGCAGTGAATAGTCCAAAATATGCTGCCATAACATTAAAATCACCCACCTAATATTGTGTGAGTCCCTCTTGTGAAGCTAAAACAGCTCTGACTCATCAGGTCATGGTCATGGCTCCAAGACGTTAGCAGCAGCAAGTTTTGTAAGTTGTAAGGTGGAGCCTCCTTGACACCCATGACCATTTTGCCCATATGCTGGTACTGACCACTGCATATCGGGAACACCCTGACGTTTTGGAGATGCTCTGATCCACAGTTTGGTTCTTCTGTATGTCCATACATTCGTATCACTGTCACTGGCCACCACTGATAACAGATAACAATGGGCCTTGTTCACCAATATCCCACCTAACCTGAGAATTTTCTTCTAATCTTATAATGATAGACCTTGTAAACTGAGAATAAACTTAAATAAGAAATCCTTTGTGAATAAAAGTGTGTTTTAAGAGGAAATCTCTTCTTAGGAAGAGTGGGTAGGGGATCCTAGAGAGTGGTCCAGCGGACTAAGGCTGGTTCAGATCCCGGGTCATGCTGCTTGCCATCAGCAGCCTGAGTCAGAGAGAGCACAACTGACCTTGCTCTCTCAGGGGTGGGTCCATGCCACTTTCTCTTCCACACATCACAGCGATGTTGGTCAGCACAGGCATCTGGTAGCTGTCGTATTGGAGCTGGGAAGCAGCATTGTCCTCCGTACTGCTTTTAGGATGTTCTGCTGATGACTCTGAAGGTTATGTGTGATGTTTGTGTGTTACAGTGGATGACAGCGCTATCTTAGACTGCCAGTTTAGCGACTTCTACCACCCTCCTCCTCAAGGCTTTGAGAAGATCCTGTTTGAACAGCAGATCTTTTGAAGCTGCAGACACACTCACGCATAAGCCGTCCACAAGGCCCGAGTCGAGCGGCGGTGTTGGAATGGATGTAAACACACTTCTGACTTCTTGCCATTTCACATCTGCCTTCTCTGTTGTTGCTGCTGCCGCCATTGTCCATGGGAGACAAGCCAGTTCTGAGTGTGTGAGAGTGTGTGAGAGTGTGTGAGAGTGTGTGAGAGTGTGTGAGAGTGTGTGAGAGTGCGTGAGAGTGCGTGAGAGGGAAGATTGTTAGCAAAACACTATCAGATGTCTTTTATGAGAATGCCATGCGAACATATGTTATTTAATTTTTATTTAATGTAGCGTACATCATAATCTTATCACTAAATCTTTGAATTAAGATGATGAATCTTTTATTTTCTTTAGTTATTGTTTTATTTTTAGTCTGCAAAATGATACATTCCCAAACACTACAGTAAGTGAACAGCTGCTTCACATCATGAATGTTAAAATGACTTGTTCTGTTTGCACTATTTATGTATGTCAATAAATTTTGAACCAAATCTGATCACAAATCTGAATAAAAATGATTTATATGTATGTGCCTAAACATTTTGTGTACACCAAATAATTCCCATGTGGACACCAAAACATTCTTGCATCTGTAGTTTTATAGTTTTAAACTGATTTATTTGTTAATGTATTTATTTATTCGCTTTGTCCAAGATTAGGTCCAACTTACGAGCATTATTAGCATAGCATAAAAATATGAGCATATAAAAACCTACATAATATTAGTTCTGTACAGATCTACAATAATATTAGTGCTGTACAATAAATAATAACCTATATTTTCACCTGTGTATAAAATTCCTGTAGTAATCTATAATACTAAACTACACTATAGTTATGTAAATTCCACTGTTTAATAATTAAATATCTGAGATGGTTAAACCAATATTTTACAGGTATTTCTTCAGAAGTTTTGATTTTGGCCTAAAATCCATTTATTGTGGATGAATAAATTAAGACTACGTCAAAATAGTCCCAGAATGAAACTTGTTAGATATTTTTTTGTTAGATTTACCACTATTTTACCATCATAAACACATTCCATATAAAACTCTGAAGCCATGTGTAAAAAATTATTATGTTTGTATAGTAAACAAAATTGCTATATCTATATTGTAGTCATAATGACGCCTGGTTCCATTCACCGCCACTGTAAAGAAATCAGAATTGGCGAGCTTCTGCAAAACGAAGCATTTCACACCAACCTTTTCTAAAGAACCTTGTTTAATATTTTAACCACTAAATTATTTTGAAATGTTGACATCTTAGTGAAATCCCCCTTTAAGTACCTAACTAGCATGCAGCAATCGTCCGAATTTGCTGCAGCTAACTAACTACATAAGCCAATTTATATCATTCTAATGCATATATAGCCTTAAAAATTGATTGATTTTTAATAATAATAAAAATGAAAAGGACATAACCTCTGGCTTGTGTTTCTCTAGCGTGTATCTAACTAACTAACTGTGCTAGTAGCTAATGCTAATAATGCAGTAATTCAATATATCTTTTTTTTAACAGATTGGAGAAGAGAAGTCGGTTGTAATATTGATTTAATATGATATGATATGTGATATGTGACCATTTTAATGACTGCAGTGCAGTCCATCTTCGTTAGATGGACCTTCTCGTGTTGAGGAACACACACTGTGCAGCGGTGAATGCTGCAGCCATGGCAGAAAACGGAGCCTTGGAAAACCATCGTATTAAGAGCTTTAAAAACAAAGGACGCGATGCTGAGGTGGGCGATTAGAAGCTATTTTATGTTAGCTGTGGGTTTAAGGGCATTATTGACCATCCTATGTTTGTGTTCGGGTAGTTTACTGCTCGGCTTTGCGAGTTGAGGCGAAGCTGAAGTTGGCTTGTTTGGGAATTCCCCGTTCCACCTTAAATGGTGCTGCAGTTACATTCTGGCGCCTCAGGCGCCAGAATGTAACTGCAGCACCATTTAAGGTGGAACGGGGAATTCCCAAACAAGCTAACACAAGTTGATAAACTGTGGCTTAATTACTGCGTTTATCAACAATTAAGACTTTAAAATGTTTTATCGTGCCCTTAATAACACAATAGGCCGCAAAACGCACTTAGTTCGTGCAAAACTAAACACACCCAGAGCTATTCCGAGCGGATTTGCCTGGCTTGCTAGCAGGCTAAGCTATGCTAAACATAAACAAGCGCCGGGACAATCCGTTTAGCGATATAGCTAGCTACTTATACCTTCAGCTGTATTATTAATATTATTATAATAATAATAATAACTGTTAACCCGTAGCTGTATAACTATACATGAATTGTTTTTGCGTTTAATTGCCCTCAAGCTTCAACGCTATCAACCCCGTTCAGTGGGAATTGTACAATACAGGCTAATGCTACAGTGGCCATGGACACTCCTTCACATTCACCTTAAAGTTTCTGTACCGTTAACGTGTTTATTTTTATGGTAATTGTGTTAATTAACTAAGTTGAGTGTAGAAGTAAAATAATTCACTCCTATGTTATTTGAATTTCCCTCTAGGTGCATGTAATAGGGCGCCTAAAATTCACTAGCCAAGTTATGGTGCGGCTTCCAAACATGGAGGTAGTTTCATCAACAGCTCACTGTGAGAGTGAGACAGGGTAAAGTACAGCCTTCAAACGTGGTGGAGGTAGTTTCATCAACAGCTCACAGTGAGAGTGAGACAGGGTAAAGTACAGCCTTCAAACGTGGTGGAGGTAGTTTCATCAACAGCTCACTGTGAGAGTGAGACAGGGTAAAGTGCAGCCTCCAAACATGGTGGAGGTAGTTTCATCAACAGCTCACTGTGAGAGTGAGACAGGGTAAAGTACAGCCTTCAAACGTGGTGGAGGTAGTTTCATCAACAGCTCACAGTGAGAGTGAGACAGGGTAAAGTACAGCCTTCAAACGTGGTGGAGGTAGTTTCATCAACAGCTCACAGTGAGAGTGAGACAGGGTAAAGTACAGCCTTCAAACGTGGTGGAGGTAGTTTCATCAACAGCTCACTGTGAGAGTGAGACAGGGTAAAGTACAGCCTTCAAACATGGTGGAGGTAGTTTCATGCACTGTTACTGTAGCTAAAACCCCCATATACATTCATAACAGCTGATGTTTTAAACACAGGTTGGTCAGAATCTAGTTCAGTTTGATGCGGCTAAAAAAATAAAAGTATTTGGACATCTGCTCATTCGCTGTTTCATTGCTGTGAGGATTTCACTGCATTCAACAACAAGAGCGTTAGTGAGGTCAGGATGTTGGATTGACTGGATGATCCCCCTACCTCATCCTAAACCAACTTCCCAGCTCATCCCAAAATAATTAGATGGAGCACCAACCATCAATCCAGAGAACACAGTTCTTCCACTGCTCCACAGCTCCTCAATGCTGGGGGGCTTTATACCCCTCTAGCCCACACCTGACATTTTTAGGCAGCATGGAGCCAATAGGGTCATGATGTTGATCTGCTCCAGAGAGTCCTATTCTATTGGCAGTAATTCTTCTCTACAGGGACTAGACACGCTGTGTGTACGTCTGTGTCGGCAGCAATGGGTGCAATTTAAAGCCGCTGAATGCATTCATTAGAAGGGCTGTCCACAAATATTTGGACAAGTATGTGCTGAATATTTTTAGCTGAACTTCCACTTTTCACTTCCACTTTTTCTTTCCAAATACTTGGACGTCTCGTGTACTTTTCTCACCACTGTTCTTCTAGTTTGATGACGTTAATGAGGACTAAGGGGGTGAACGCAGGGGCCAGTGTGCTGCTTATTTAATCCCCATGGCAATTCGCAATTCACCACTGCATACCAGGAGGGAACACGTCACAAGACCTGCCTGATGTTTTGGCGATGTTCTGACCTGTGCCGGTCAACATCGTTTAAGACTGATGAAGAGTGAGGACACGGACAGTTGTGCTCTCCCAGACTCCGGCTGCTGATGGCAAAGCAGCATGGCTTGGCATTCGAACTCGCGACTCCTACTACTGTGCTGTAGTGCAACACTCCACCTTCAAGAACTGACTGTTCACTTGCTGCCTAATATCTCCACCCCTTGACAGGAGCCACTGGAACCAGATCTTGTTATTCACTGCACCCTGCAGTGGTTTTAATGTTATGGCTGGGGGATGTGTGTGTACATGTATATTTTATTTATATATTTTTCTTAATGGTGTAAATCTCTCTTTCTCTTTTAAAGACGATGAGAAGACATCGGAATGAAGTATCTGTAGAGCTGAGAAAGGTGTGTACTCGTTTTTTGCTCTTCTCCACACACCAGTTCCCTCAGTAAGAGAGGAAAACTGAGACCACCCTACATGATCAGTTTCTCAGGTTGTACTAGTTATAGGCAGTGTGTTTAGAGAAATGAACATCTGCGTTGTATTTCATAAACCATGGACATTTTCCCTAAATTCCAAATACAAATATTACTATTTAGATCATTTATTTATTTGCAGAAATGACAACTGCTCAAATAATGCAAAGAAATCATTATAATAATTGTAATGTAAAGGAGTTATTATTCAGATTTAAACACAGTACTAATATCTGAACTTTGAGAGCATTCAGAAATCACTATGGTGAAATAACCTCGACTGACCAATCACAGCTCTCATGTCAAAACGGCTGCCAGATATGTAGAGATGCAGAAATAATAAAAAAATATTAAGTGG
Source organism: Salminus brasiliensis (assembly GCF_030463535.1). Lineage (NCBI taxonomy): Eukaryota > Metazoa > Chordata > Actinopteri > Characiformes > Bryconidae > Salminus > Salminus brasiliensis. The sequence goes on along the minus strand of NC_132885.1, from coordinate 41,823,901 downwards.
TCCGTTCATTTTTTCCAGAGCTGTGTGTGTATAAGTATGTATGTGTGTGTGTGTGTGTGTGTGTGTGTGTGTACATATATATATAATGTGGCATACACATGAACTAGCTGAAAGGGCGGTGGGGGACACACCCTGCAATGTAAGGGTAGACTGTCTCCTTATCTACACCGGGTGTGTTTGCAGTGGTCAGGTGGTGTGATCTTCTTTCCCTTCTGTGTTTGTTTGTTTGTTAGAATAAGAGAGATGAGCACCTGCTGAAGAAAAGAAACGTTCCACAGAGCGAGAGTGCAGATGAATCGGATGTGGACAACGACCTTAAAGGAGTAAGTGTGTGTGTGTGTGTGTGTGTGTGTGTGTGTGTGTGTGAGAGAGAGATATATCCTAAACAATACTCTGACTTTTGTGCATAATTACACACAGTTAAAATGTAAACAGAGTGATTCAGAGGGGGGTTTGGGGGGTTTGGTGTGAAACGAAGAGCTGTGGTTCTACAGAGGAGGTGAGAGGAAGCAGACGTCTGAAGCTCTAATAAAAGCTCCTCACAGAAAGTTCTTCACCTAATGGTGATGAAGACGCTGCCTGATGCCTGAGACACGGTTCTACCAGAGTTCTGAGAAGAGCTCGGCTCTAGAACCTGCTTTTAGAACCAGATCATTAAAATGGTGGAGGGATACATGCTGCAGGGTGTAGTGCAGCTACAGAAAGTAGTCCCTAAAGAGAACTGCATTAGTTCAGATTCTCCTCTATTTTACCCTCATCATCATCATCATCATCATCCCATATAAAACTCAGAAGACTTGTGTAGCTGCACTGGTGGTTTTGGGTAGGAGATAAATTATGGGCTGTATCTGTGTTGTTGTAGTCATGACGACCAATGCCTGCTTTCGTTCACCTCCACTGTAAAGAGATCAGAGTGGGCCAATTTCTCTACAGCGAAGCTCAGTTTCACACCGACCCCTTGATTCTGACTGTGTTAGCATGTAGTGTTAAAGCCTTTTAACTGACTGTGCTCTGTTCTATTTCTCTCTGCCCTTCATTTCTAGCAAAATGTTACCCTGGAAACCATCTTACAGGTGAGCTACAGGTTCCTCTGGCTCTTACTCGACCCTTAAAGGAATTTCAGATTAGTGAAAAATCTAAGTGTCCTGATTCATTACTGCTAGGCTAATGTTGCCATCAAACAGTGGACTTAGACTGTCACCAATCTCTATCTTGAGAGAACACCGTCTCACTGCTCCACAGCTCAATGCTGCGGGGCTCTATACCCTTCTAGCCCATGCCTGGCAATAGGCAGCATGGTGCCAGTAGGTGCAAGCTATGTCAGCAAAGGGCGCAACTTAAAGTAGCAGAATGCATTCATTGAAAGGGGTGTCCACAAACATTTGGACATACAGTGTGTCACACTGTGCACTGTAGACCAGGTTGAACGTAGAATAGCACTGCAGATGTAGTTCCAGTTTTAGCTTAGATGTTAAGCTAAGGTCTGTATGGGCTGTTTACGTGTGTTTACAGAGATGAGTGTGGAACTGTGACTACAGAAGCCAGCCCCCCCCGAGCTGAAGTCCAGCCCCTCTGAAATGAAATTCTGGCTGAACCACTTCTCTGAAAATTATTCTGTTACTCTGTTAGCCTGTTAGCTTTAGAGTGCTGATGAATCCTGTGTTGTGTTTTGTTTAATGATTTACTGTGTGTGTGTGTGTGTGTGTGTGTGTGTGTGTGTGTGTGTGTGTGTGTGTGTGTTTCCTACAGAACGCCTCCAGCAACAACAGTGTGTTACAGCTCAGTGCAGTACAAGCAGCCAGGTATGATCGTCTGTGTTGACTCATAGTAAGCTAAGCTACCGTTCTGTGGTGGATACCTACAGTCTACTTTGCCAGAGGGATGTCTTGAGTACACTGTGTGTTGTGTGTTTTGTGTGTGTGTGTAAGGGTATAAAGTGTGTGTTCTGTCTTAGGAAGTTGCTCTCCAGTGATAGAAACCCTCCTATTGATGATCTGGTTCGATCTGGAATCCTGCCGGTTCTGGTCAAATGCCTGGACAGAGATGATCAGTAAGTTTGCTTATTTGTGTGTTGGCCTGTGCCTGGGCAATACGTGATATGATATGCCTCACGATATAAGGGTTATGATTCAACATATTCAGTAGTAATGGAATATTGATATATTAAAATATTAACATTAACATTTATGTAAAAGAAAAGTTGACTTTTTCTCCAATCAAAACAGTGGGATCTGATTTTACGAGTAAATGAATCACAGTCTGACCCTAATCTTTACATCTAAACTATTCATTAATAATTAATACTGTGAAAAAATCACTATTTCAATATATTGATATTTTTCTTACAGCTGCTGTACAAATGCACACACACACACACACACATACATATGTCTAGTCCCTGTAGAGAAGTACAGCCAGCATGGTGACAACATCATGAATCTGTTGGCACCATGCTGCCCAATGCCAGGCGTGGGCTAGAGGGGTATAAAGCCCCCCAGCATCAAGCTGGGGAGCAGTGGAGGAACTGTGCTCTCTGGAATGATGGTGGAGCTCCTTCCAGTACTTTTGGCATGAGGTGGGGTGGTGATCATCCAGCATCCTGACCTCACTAACGCTCTTGTTGCTGAATGCAATCAAACCCGTACAGCAATGGCCCTCGGAAATCTGGTAGAACACCTTTTTCCCTGGACAAGAAACAAGTGAATGAGCAGGTGTCCCAATACTTTTGTCAATATAATGTATGTTTATTTATATCTGTCTTTCTCAGCCCTTCTCTCCAGTTCGAGGCAGCCTGGGCTCTTACGAATATCGCCTCTGGAACATCAGCTCAGACACAGGCCGTGGTTCAGTCCAGTAAGTACAGTGTCTGTGGGAAGATTGTCGGGTGTTAGAAAAGTACAATAATTGAAACGGCCGCTGTGGGGGCTGGATAGTGGTTCAGGAATTGAGCACGTTTTTAGAGCATGTTTCTCACTGCTCTTTCGGACCCACATTCAAGATTCCATCCCTGCTCCCCCCTCTCAGCGAGTCGTACCCCTGATTCTGCTGTGTTCACAGACGCTGTGCCGCTGTTCCTGAGACTGCTCCACTCCCCACACCAGAATGTGTGTGAGCAGGCCGTGTGGGCGCTGGGCAACATCATCGGTGAGCCACGACACACACGAGTTCTGGGGTGTTTTAGTCCTGCCAAAGCAACCCAACAGAACCAATAATCTGAATTAAACATGCACCAGACTGATCATCTTGATCATATGCGTCCGATCCACATTGGGTCCACGTTATTTAAAAAAACAACAATGTTTAGGCCCCTGATTTCGCACCTGATCAGTAGCCTCTCACTGCTCTAATGTCATACTGGTAAGCTAGTCTGATGCCAACATCACAGGGCATTATCTCTAACTGTGTGGTCACGAGTGTGTGTGTGTGTGTGTGTGTAGGAGATGGGCCTCAGTGCAGGGATTATGTCATCTCTCTGGGTGTGGTGAAGCCTCTGCTGTCCTTCATCTGCCCCACCGTCCCGCTCTCCTTCCTACGCAATGTCACCTGGGTGATTGTCAACCTCTGCCGCAACAAAGAGCCACCGCCGCCCATGGAGACCGTGCAGGAGGTGTGTGTGTGTGTATAATGGGGGAAAGGAGACAGAGTGGAAAGTTTATCACTAAGTGTTAGCATATAAAGGTAAAGGTGCACGTATTTGTCACTGCACTATGTACAGTGACACACACACACACACACACACACACACACACTAGTGAACTAAGGGCAGTGAGCACACACACACACAGAGCGGTGGACAGCGAACTCCAGCGCCCGGAGAGCAGAGAAGGTGAAGGGCCTTGCTCAAGGGCCCCAACAGTGGCAGCTTGCTGAGCCCGGGTATCGAACCCACAACCCTGTTATCAATAGCCCGGAGCTCTAACTGCTGAGCCTCCATTCCCCCCACAAGCTATTTTTAGTGCTGGCATTGGCAGGGTCTCTATACTGGGTATTGTACTAGTGATCCTCCGATCATAGTAACAGCACCCTAGTGCGCTGGACCACTCCAACATTTGAAGTATTGTATGTTACAATACATACACTAATTTATTATTATTATTATTATTCAGCATGTTTTATGTCTGATTGTGCAATCCAGGCTTGTATACAGCTTTTTGATTGGATGCATTAATTTTATGCAACAAAATTTTCCCCATAGGACTTTCTTTTATACAAATACACTAGTAACACCCATCCAACCACATTGAGGTACCACATCAACTACTTTGCAACACCCCAGCATCCATCTGAGACACCCTAGCATCCGCATAGAGCCCACTATAGAGATTATCTGCACTTTGCAACACCATAACAACTACTTAGCAAACCCATAGCAGCCACCTGGAATACCATAGCAACCACAAAGCAAAAATGTAATAATAAAATGACTAAAGCAGCAGCTTTGTGGCTCTGATGTTTGATCTGTTGTGTTTCGGATTTCTCCATCACTCTTTTTTTATTTATTTATTTTTTTAGATTCTTCCAGCGTTGAGCGTCCTCATATACCACACCGACATTAACGTGAGTCACTGCATGGCTCTTCTTCTCAAGATTTTTTCAGGATTGCTTTATTAGCATGACAGCAATTAGTACGGTCTTAATTTACTACTACGACACAAGTAGTAAATTAAAATAATAATTCTAAAACTTTATCTGGTAGATTCTGGTGGACACAGTGTGGGCGGTGTCGTATTTGACTGACGGCGGTAACGAGCAGATCCAGATGGTGATCGAGTCGGGAGTCGTGCCTTTCCTAGTCCCTCTGCTCAGCCACCAGGAGGTTAAAGTTCAGGTACATGGTTCGCAGAGTCTGGGGTTTTTAAAACTGGCAACCTCACTGAAGTACCCCAGACAGATGGGTTACCCTTGTCCACTGTGATTCTTAAGGGGCCTTTAAAGTTTTATTTTAGAGACAAAATTTGACATCAAATTTTACCCAAGAGCTCTTATTGGTGTAGAGCGGTGTACTCACCCTCACCCAGCTGGGGAATTGAACCCTAGTCTGCAGTGGGAAAGACGGTGTTCTGCACCAACTGCTTTTTTTTCCATCTTCTTCTTGTAGACAGCAGCCCTGAGGGCAGTGGGGAACATTGTCACAGGAACGGATGAACAGACGCAAGCTGTGCTCAACTGTGATGTTCTCTCACACTTCCCCTTGCTGCTCACACACCCCAAGGACAAAATCAACAAGGTTAGTGTGGGGTTTCTGTCTGAGAACTGCAGAAATTCTGAGTGAAGGCATCCTCTTAACGGACCCATATTGTCTGTTTGATTGCAATGGAGAGAAAGCAAGCTTCAGATAATATAAATGATGATTAAAAAAAAAAAGTTTGTGGACACCCCTTCTCATGAGTGATTTCCACTCAGTTGTGCACACACAGGGCTGAATGCAATCAGACATGCAAACACAGCAGTGCTCCAACATTTAGTGTAAAAGTTGTGAGTTTACCCTGCTAATATCCTTGATTTGTAAAGGAACGCTTGATAAGCGGGTGTCTAAAAACTTTTGGCCATGAAATTACATGCAGATACTGTAGACTTTGTAAAAGAGTGCCTTAAAGTGCCTTAACTTTTTTTAAAACTATAAACAAGGATATTGTTGTTTGTTGGTGTGTTGTGATTGGTTGGTCACCCAGGAGGCGGTGTGGTTCCTGTCCAACATCACAGCAGGAAACCAGCAGCAGGTCCAGGCAGTGATTGATGCTGGACTCATCCCTCTGATCATACATCAGTTAGCAAAGGTACCGCAAAGCTTCACGTCTATTTTTTTCCACTTGCTACCACCAGTAAGTGCGTGTTCAGGTAATACAGGTAAGCCTGTTGACCTCAAAACAGCAGCTTCAGGAACATGCTGATGCTCCACTGACTGAACTGAACAGAGAGAAGGGCGTCTCCGTCATTCCCACTCCGGGCCGGAGCGCTGCTGCTGCTACTGCACTATGGAGGTTTGGTGGTGGAGCTGCAGGAGGAGAACCTCTCTCCAGAGCTGCTGTGTAACGCTGCAGAACCCATAGAGTCATATTAGTGTAAAATCCTGTAGTATTACTCTACCACCTCAGTCCACATGCTGCTCCACCTTCAGATTGTAAACAAATGCATGTGTCCAGCTGTCCATGAGGGGGCGACAAAGTGAGATTTGTATGTACTGCAGTGGTGGAAAAGTGAATTACACTCCCCGACTGTAGGGGAAGCTCAGAAGCCCAAAATACCAGTTCTCTCTCTCTCTCTCTCTCTCTCTCTCTCTCTCTCTCAGGGTGACTTCGGGACTCAGAAAGAGGCAGCATGGGCTATCAGCAACCTCACCATTAGTGGGAAGAAGGAGCAGGTCAGAGTGTCTACTGTCCACTTACTTTCAGTTCTGTAGAAATTTTAGTAAAAAAAAAAAAGGGGCCTTGGATGTGGCACTGGGAGTGCGGTGTGTTTGGGGCGGGGGGCGGGGGGTGTGCTGGTGCGGGGACTGGGACAACTTGTCTCATATGTAGCTTTGCTAACCGTGTGCCCATATGCCAGCAGGTGGAGTACCTGGTGCAGCAGGGCGTGGTGGCTCCTCTGTGCGGTTTGCTGGTGGTGCGGGACGCACAGGTGGTGCAGGTGGTGCTGGACGGCCTGAAGAACATTCTGCTGATGGCAGGAGAGCAGGCCAGCACTGTGTCCAGCATCATCGAGGAGTGTGGAGGTGAGTCGGAGGAAATGATTAAGGGTGTAAAGACACCCTCCAGAGACCAGGCAGCCTACGTTTGGAGCAATTTCGAGGTCGCAGCTGATGTCCGGGGTGGGGAACCAGCCCTAACCAGCACCTTGAAAAGGTGGAAAACCAATCATATAATTAGAATTCATTTCCATGAAGGAATGGAAAAGCGTGAGGCACAATTGCAAGAGGCGAGACCTCTCTGGTGACGTCACCGCACTGCCTCCTTAGACTGTTCTGTTTGTGTGACCAAGAGGCTACTAAGAAGGAGTCTTCATAGGACAGTCCCACTGAGGACCCACCCTACCAGGACAGTGGTTGAAAAGTGAAGCTAAGTTGTGTCTTATGCCCCCTGGTGGCCGGCTGCAGTACACCGTTTAAGCACGCCCATCCCCCAAACTAGTTTAATAGGACTTATTTGATGATATTTAAAGGGGTGTGGCAATGAGGTGATTTCTAGCAGTGGACAAGCTGATAGACATTTACATTATATTTACAGCATTTAGCAGACGCTCTTCTCCAGAGCGACTCACAGCAGAGCTTCACTGTTCAATCAGAAAAGACCTTTAGCTAGTTTATATCAGCTAGAATTCAAAGACCCCTCTAATCTTAGACTCTACTAAATACAGAAGTCAGACACCCAGGGGAAGCTCGTTCCACCAATTCGGTGCAGGACAGTAAAAAGTCTGGACGCTCGTCTTCGTGGATCTTAAAGGATGGCGGGTCGAGCCGAGCCGTAATTGAAGCTGGAAGGGCTCTCGATGCAGATTGGCTTTTGACCATCGCCATCAAGTATGGAGGGGCTGGCTGGTCCAGTCTTGGCTTTGTAGGCCAGAGTCAGGGGTCTGAATCTGATGACCTGGGCAGAAGCTACTGGAAGCCGCTAGATAGACCATGAATACTGACCATCTGATCTCGTAAACGCATATTCATGTACTCACAGACTCGGTGTGCAGTTGATTGAGCCGTCATTGTGTGGTTTTTGGTATTTTGTGGGCTTGGATTTGCCACCTCTTCTCCTAATGAGCTGTGATCTCAGTAGCTTGAGCAAACCCTGTGCTGAAGTGCTCCACTGTGTGTTCAGGTTTGGAGAAGATTGAGAGCTTGCAGCAGCATGAGAACGAGTACATCTACAAACTGGCCTTCGAGATCATCGACCAGTACTTCTCAGGAGACGACGTGAGTAATGATGACGCTGGCGTTCTGCACTCACACACTGCTGCCGTTCAGGCCTCCGTTTTACACCATGTCCTTTTCTCCCGTGTGTCTGTGTCAGATTGATGAGGACTCCAGTCTGGTTCCTGAGGCAACGGATGGAGGGACCTTTACCTTCAATCCTGCTGGAGACCTGCAGACCAACGACTTCAAGTTCTGAAGACTGCAAACGCACAGACACCCAGTAACGGGGGATTCGGGGTGCCTCGGCTTGCCGTCCACGTTATGGAGCATCAGACTATTTTTGCTTTTTTCAGGTGGTCTTTCATGCGCGCACACACATGATGCAGATGTTTGGTGTTTCTGAACTTGTGGCCATCATGCGCTGTAATTCTGCTCTGGGATGGACTTTTTCTTTTTTAAATGTTTAGGGAAGACGTGGGTTTTATGTATAGAGTGAAGGTTTTTTTTGTTTGTTTGGTTTTTTTTTTGTGAGTTAAATATAAAAACACATTCATGATGGGGGACCAATCAGCAACAAATGATGAATTTCCTAAAATATTTCATTTGTTTTATATCAAGTTGCACTGAAATGAGGAAGAGGGACTCCTGAGTGCCGTTCGTGTTTTCAGAGGACGTCTTTTTGTCACTTTTTTTTAGATGAAAAGAAACATCCTTGCAAGCCTTACTTTAGTAACTTATATTTTATTTTAATTTCATTTTATTCAGTTTGTGTAGGGAATGCATATTTTCATGTTTTAAGTGTGTGTATATGTGTGTGTGTATATAAATTGTTTGCAGGCTCCCACAAACACTCACATCTACACATATTAAGGCAGACTAAAGCATTCTTATTTTCCATGCGTGTTTGTGTGTGAAACTGTCTTATGATCCAGATTGAGCCGCTTTAAAGATGTTTCAGTCTTGTATCAAACAGTGATATGAGCTTCTATCCATTGCAAGATTTTTCCTTGCAGCGCCGAAATTCATGTTTTGTTTTGTTTTTTTGTTTGTTTGGGTTTTTTTGGTCTATAAATGAATTTTCCAGCCCTTAATTCTGATCCTGCTCTCTTTAATGTGGCTCCTCGCTGTTCCTTGAGTCTCTTGCTGAACAAAAAGCAGGATCGCGTCGCTTTTCACAGCAGTGTTTTCACTTGTGATTGTAAAGTGGGGGTGGACGATCTCATGTTTTCCTAATTAGGGTTGTAATGATTCAGAATTTGATTCAGTATGACACTGTGGCGTCTCGGCAGTTCTGTAAAATATTAAACGAACATTTTGTATCCGCTACGCCTGGTGTGCTGTGTGTAATGTTTATGTGGTGAAGAACAATTCAAAATGACTACTTTTCTGAATCCAAGCATTTGGGGATCAAGAGTCAACTCCAAAGATTGAACTTGACTCAGTATTTGATCACATTTTTTCAAAGTGAATTATAAGTGAAGTAGGCAGTAGGTTGCTAGGGTGTTACTATGCAGTTACTAAAGTGTAGTGAAGTGTTCCTAGGTGTTTGTTAGGGTTTGCTCAAACGTTTCAGATTTTTTAAAATCCCCCCAAAAATCTATTAATATTTGGAAACTGCCTGTTTAAAAAACGTATTTTTTTATTATTAAAAATAATATAATGTGAAAATGTGACGAGTTACGCCAAAAAAAAAATCAATCAAAGAACAATAATAATGAAATAAATCAAATACCGTTTTCAAACTGTTTGGAATCGACTCTCGGAATCGACTCGCTCGGAATTGAATTCGATTCCAAACGTTCTGGAATCGAACAGCCAGCGAACGCTTTGCCAGGCGTCCTACGGCAGCTGGGGCTCTTCTCAGCAAGGACACCAGTGTAGAAGTGTAGAGCTGCTCGTCTTATAGATCAGTGTTGGAAGCCATATCAGACCAGAATACATGGCGGACGAAGCCGTTTTGTTCTAGATATGATTAAACTGAGAAGCAGCCGTGTTTGACCGTTGAAACGACGGAACGTTTTTACAGCGTGCTTGTTCCTCAGGGGCTTATATAAATGAAACACCAGCGCTTCGGCAGCGGTGCTGTGTGTTAGCAGTTATAGACTCGTACAACTTTAATTTTCCTCATAAAATAGTGAAGTTAATGCCCGGGTGTGATAGTTTATAGATTAAGCTCATGTCCTCGAGATCTGGGGGTGAAATATATGAACACTAGACCGAGAAAACGAGCCGAGTTTGCGCTTCTGAGCGGAGCTGTTGGAGGTTAGTGGGGCAGCTGGTTGAGACTCCGCTGCCAGCTATATATATGTGTGTGTGTGTGTGTATATATATATATATATAATCTCGTGATATAGTATTTTTACACACACACACACACACACACACACATATATATATATAGTGTGTGTGTATATATATATATATATATATATATATATAGTGTGTGTGTGTGTGTGTGTGTGTATATATATATATATATATATATATATATATATATATATATATAATATCGTGATATAGTATTTTTACACACACACACATTTACTTTTATTTAGCCAGAAGTTATATTTTTGCCTGGAAATGACACAGGCATCTCCCAGGAGATAACACGATGATGTACAAGAGGCATCATTGTGGGAAAAAGTATTTCTCAGCTTTTATACACATTTGAACAAAAAGTGGCATGTCCAAAATTATTCATACCCTTCTCAATAATTAATAGAAAAGCCTTTATTGGCTATTACAGCAATCAAACGCTTCCTGTAATTGCTGACCAGCTTTTTGCATGTCTCCACTGGTATTTTTGCCCATTCATCTTTAGTGATGAGCTCCAACTCTTTGAGGTTCGAGGGTCTCCTTGCCATCACCCTGATCTTTAGCTCCCTCCACAGATTCTCAATTGGATTCAAGTCAGGACTCTGGCTGGGCCACTGCAAAACATTAATGTTTTTGTCTGCTAACCATTTCTTCACCACTTTGGCTGTGTGTTTTGGGTCGTTGTCGTGCTGAAATGTCCACCGGTTCCCAAGGCCAAGTTTCTCTGCAGACTGCCTGATGTTGTTGTTGAGAATCTTGATGTATTGCTCTTTTTTCATGGTGCCATTTACTGCGATCAAGTTCCCTGGTCCGTTGGCTGAAAAACACCCCCAAAACATTAGGTTCCCACCACCATGTTTGACAGTGGGGATGGTGTTCTTAGGGTTGAAGGCTTCTCCTTTTTTACGCCAAATGGTGCACACATCATTGTGGCCAAACAATTCAATTTTTGTTTCATCTGACCATAAAACAGAACACCAGAAGTCTTCTTCTTTGTCCAGATGAGCATTTGCAAAGGTCAAGCGGGCTTTTGTGTGCCTTTTCTGGAGAAGTGGTGTCCTCCTTGGCCTGCGTCCGTGGAACCCAGCAGTGTGCAGTGTCCGTTGAACTGTCTGCCTTGAGATGTCGCCACCAGCAGAGTCCAGATTCACCAGGATGGCCTTGGTGGTGATCCTTGGATTTTTCTTCACCTCTCTCACTATTCTCCTGGCCAGCACAGGTGTCACTTTTGGCTTCCGACCACATCTTCTGAGATTTTCCACAGTGCGGAACTTCTTGTATTTTTTAATAATACTTTGCACTGTAGCCACTGGAACTTGAAAACATTTTGATATGGCTTTATAGCCCTTTCCTGACTTGTGAGCGGCCACAATGCACAGCCGCAGGTCCTTAGTGAGCTCCTTTGTCTTAGCCATGACTGTCCACAAACCAACTGCAGAGAGCTGCTGTTTTTCTCCTGTTGAGTTGATTAAAACAGCTGTTCCCAATGAATCAGGGTAATTAGGATGCTTTAAAACAGCTTGGACTATTTGGAATGGTATAGAACTTTGGATTTTCCCATATACTGTGACAGTTTGCAAAGGGTATGAATAATTTTGGACATGCCACTTTTTGTTCAAATGTGTATAAAAGCTGAGAAATACTTTTTCCCACAATGATGCCTCTTGTACATCATCGTGTTATCTCCTGGGAGATGCCTGTGTCGTTTCAAGGCAAAAATATAACTTCTGGTTAAATAAAAGTAAATTTAAGTCAAACTTTGCCAGGGGCATGACTGTATGTATATATATATATATATATATATATATATATATATATATATATATATATATATATATATATATAATAAGGCTATTTCCAGCTGTTCCTAAATCCCACTTTTTAGTGAAGATAGTTTGGTCACATTTTGCCTGACACTTTTTACCTACTACTCTACACCAGCAGTCTCCCTACCGTATGGTTGTATACGGTAACCCCATTGTTCGTTTTGTTCTGTTCTGCAGCTCCAGGATGCCTTTGCTTTCCCTAAGAACCAAAGACTGGCCCCAGCGCGTCACCATTCCCGTGCTGATTGACTGATTCATCCAGAACCCCCACTCATTCAACTGTAATCCCTTCTTTCTTCAAACTCGATCATAATGTCCGCTCACAGTACACGGGTTCTGCTGCGCCTCCGCTTCGCTGCTGGGACAGCATCAGTACGCTGGTCCCACCAGCTGGCCTCCCTGCGCCACGTCTCCCTGCTTTCAGAGAAGAAGCGCAAGGGCCTCCTCTATCCCTTCAGTGAGCTGGAGGTGCACCTGTCACGGCACATAGACCGGACACGATTCCAGCTCTTCCAGCCCAGTGTGGAGGACCTCGGGCACGCAGAGAAGCTGTTCACTCCCTCTCCTAAACACCACATAGACTACTCGTCATCGGCCGTGCGGACGGACCACATGCCTGAGCTCGCACAGCCAGAGGTGAGGTGACCACAGGGCTGCAGGGCATGTTCGTGTTCATCCTTCCACTGTGAGAAGACGACTGAGTGCTCTCTCTCTCTCTCTCTCTCTCTCTCTCTCTCTCTCTGTCTCTCTCTCTCTCTCTCTCTCTCTCTCTCTCTCTCTCTCTCTCTCTCTCTCTCTCTCTCTCTCTCTCTGTGTGTGTCTGAGCTACAGGTGTGCTTCATAGGTCGGAGCAATGTTGGAAAGTCCTCCCTCATTCGGGCCCTATTCTCTCTCGCCCCAGAGGTAGAGGTGCGGGTCTCCAAAACACCGGTGAGCCACACACACTCCAGCAGTCATGCATTTATACATGGGTTTTAAACAGCCTCCTTTTTTTTTACTGTAGCTTTAACACTATGTATGTAAATGAGCTGTATTCTGATTGGATGGCCCGTATTGTATTGTAATTGTCTTGCAGGGACAGGGGGGCAAAAAAAAAAAGTTTGTGGACACCCCTTCTATTTCATCTATTGCTGGCACAGATGTGCAAATGCACACTCCTGGAAAGATGTACTGCCAATAGAATAGGACTCTCTGAAGCTGAAATACCAACATGAGCCTATTGGCACCATGCTGCCTAATGCCAGACATGGGCTAGAGGTGTATAAAGCCCCTCCATCCAGCACTTTTGAATGGGACGAGTTGGGGAGTTGGGGATGATGGAGGGGGGTGGTGATCATCCTCTGCATGTTTAATGAAGATAATTAATTATTTAATTATCACACTGATGTTACAGAAGGGTTGCAAAAGCCTCATGATGGTCGTTCTTGTCCTCCTTCTGAATCTGGTCATTCAGTGTTTGTAATGTTGTGTTATGTAGGGGCACACAAGGAAGCTGAATTTCTTCACGGTGGGGAGAGCCTTCACTCTGGTAGACATGCCTGGCTATGGACACCGAGCCCCACAAGACTTTGTGGGCATGGTGGAGCCGTACCTTCAGCAGCGCCAAAAGTAAGAGCCGTGAGGATGGTCATGACTGTAGGTTCCTGCTGGGATTGGTGTGTTCTCACCTGATCGTCTTCTTTCTCATCAGCCTCATGAGGACGTTCTTGTTAGTGGACGGAGGTGCAGGACTGCAGAAGTTTGATATGGTTGCCGTGGAGATGTGCGAAGAATTTGGCATTCCCTATGTGGTGAGTGTCCTCTGAGTGAGTGAACACCTGCACCCGCTGATAAAGGCCAGCAGGTGGCAGCAGTGTACGTCTGAATATTGTCACAAGCTGCCTCTTTGGTATTTATGCTAAATGGACATAAGTATTGGGACACCTGCACTTTCATTGTTTGTTCTGGAATGAAGAGAATTAAAGAAAGTTTCTCCTGCTTCTGTTGGAGTAACTGTCTCTACTGTCCAGAGAAGAAGACTTTCTGCTAGAGTGTTAGTAAGGTCAGGATTTTGGTTGATCACTGCCCACCTCATCTTTCCCAACTCCCCAACTCATCCCATACAAAAGTACTGGATGGAGCTCCACCACCATCATTCCAGAGAACACAGTTCCTCCACAGCTCAATGCTGGGGGGCTTTATACCCCTCTAGCCCACACCTGGCATTAGACAGCATGGTGCTAATAGGGTCATATTTCTACTTCTACTATTGTGTTCCGCAGAGGGTGCAACTTAAAATAGCTGAATGCATTCATTACAAAAAATGTCCACAAACATTTGGACATGTATATTGTATATATTTTGTTATAGTTTTTTTTCCTAAACAGGAAAATGCTTGCTTAGCCTTGAAAACATTAAAGGATTGTTTGCTGCCAAGCCTTTGCGTACCTCACTAGTGCCTCCAGACATGTTTCTAAAGTTTCTGCCCACTGGCGGTTTCTTTATTTTGATAACTGCTGTGTCCTCAGTGCAGTTTTGATTGATCCTGCCTCTCTATCCGATCGCAGCTGGTGGTGACTAAAATCGACAGAACGCGACAGGGAGCTCTGCTGGCCCTTCTGCTGCAGCTCCACGACTTCATCAAAGATCAGACCACCACCTGCTTCGCCCAGCCCTTCCTTGTGAGGTGAAACATGCTCACGCATTCTCAGCATCTCACGGTCAGGTATCCTTATTCACTCTGAGCGGCTGACCTTCAGGCTTATCATGCAGTAGCGCTTTTGACACCAGTGTCAATTGGACTCCTCACTGTCCTTGCCCTTGGTCCATCCATTAATTATGTGGTGGTACTAACAGTACCACCTCTGACCTGCACTCAACTGGATCTTTATCTGATTATCGGATGGCGGTCTCTGGATTGCCAGTGAGAGTGTAAATGGAGCGTGATAGCACTGATAAGATAAGATAAGATTAGAGGATAGCGCACATGCACACACACACACACATGCACATTCTCCGAGGCCGAATCACACCATGCTTGTTTTAGTGCCAGATGGTGACACTTCTTATAACGCAAGGTCATGGTCAGGAACTCCTTCGGGCTTGGGTGCGTCTCTTAGGGAATACAGGAAGTTGCCTTTGCAAGATAAGAAGTGATAAGGCACATACCAGCCAGCTACTTCAGAGTCATATACCAGTAGCAGCGCACACGCTGTACCCGACCCGGCCGATATGACCACAGAGCTTATCGTCGCTGTAATTTTCCATATCATTTGATTTTGATCGGTATCTGTAATTAGCTGAGTGATATTTACAATAATTCTCTGAACCACAAAGATGAAATCGAGGATATTAATGAGGAGTTTATCCACCTTCACTGCAGTATCAGCCTCTATACTCCTCTGTCAAGCCTGTACACGTCATGTTGGAACATTGCTGTGAAGTGGATTTGGTTGCGTTCAGTCCTACTGGGGCACCAGTGAGGTCAGGTGCTGATGTACTGATGTTGGAGGATCCCAAAAATATTGGATGGTACTGGACCTTTGGGTCTCCTGCTGCAGAGCGCCTCCTTCTGTCAGTCAGCTCTATGCAAGCAACTGTTAAGCTAAATTCTTTCATAAGAAGCGTGTCCGGATACTTTGGAACATGTTGTGTATATTAGAATTGTATTTTATGACCTGTATCCATGAGCCAAAATATTATGACCACCTAATCCCTAAGAAACAGGCCACCAAAGCTGAAGGTGCCTGTTCAGCTTCGTCAAGCCCGACACCCTGTCGCTGGTCATCGCTTCTTTTGTTTTTGAAATTTGGAAGGTCAAGCCCCCTATCACTAGCAGTGCCCTAACTCTAGGAGGGTGACGACCATCAACCCAGCCCTAAAAGAGAACAAGGCAAATTGTGCTCTCTCTGATTCTGGCTGCTGATGACAAGGAGCATTACGGGAGCCTCGGATCATAGTGGGGTTCATCCCTTCTTGGACCACATTGGGTTGGTATTCGCACACAAGCCCTAGAGCCATTCGGGAAACACAAAGTGGCCCAAGAATCAGTGCCATCCAATTCTTCTGAGTGGTCATAATGTTTTGGCTCATTGTTCTGCATTTACAGTGTGAACCCTGCTCTGGGCTCTATAACCAGTCTCTCGCTCTCTGTGTCTTCTCTATTTCAGTTCGGTGCAGTACTCAGGCATCCATCTCCTTCGGTGCTTCATAGCGCATGTGACCGGAAACCTACGGCTGACCTAAAGCCTTCTGAAACGTGAGGCTGCTCTGACCGAAGTTCGGACTGAAGCTCGGACTGAAGCCTGCCTATCTGACCAGAAAGCAGCTCTGCTGATCATGCCGGGACTCTTAAAAGCCGCCGCAGATGGTGATGCTCCCAGTAAGACTGATCTGAGACCAGCAACTACAGACCTCCAGTTCGTATCACTTGTAAAAGCAACTGTTGCTCTAAAGTGATACTCCTGTGCCGTCTGTGACGCAGCGTCACCAGTCACAAGGCTTTTCCTGTTATCCTCCACCCCACTTCTCCATCCCTTCACCCCTCACACCCTGCTTTCCTCCTCATACAGTCTTCTCATTTGTATATATGCCACAATAAACCCCATGTACGTCTCAGAATTTGGCTGACTTGTGTTTTGGTGGGGGGAGGTCTTCCCTTACACGTCCAAAACAATCCACGTTTGGGCCTTTTTAGATTTTTTTAACCCGGTGGAACTCCACTGACCTTTGAGTTTGGGTCTTTAAACTTTAACTTTGGGCTTGTGTGTTGGTTAAAGTGTGAGAGCCGTGCGAGAGCCGCGTTCAGCGCACATATCTTCTGAGCTTCTTGGATTTTTACAGCTTTTATTTTTCTCTTTTACGACCATTATTTCTTCTGACGCACTCGGAAACTGGCAGCAGGTAGGCATCCTTCCCAAGCATTTCTGAAGTGTACTGATGTCTTGATGATCAAGATGATGATGATGATGATGATGATTGCGGAGGTAGTGGTGGAGAAAAGTCCAATAAAGGGTGTTATAAAAGAGCAGGGTGGTGCAATTGCATTTATTGTCCCTAAAGCTGAAACAATGACATTTTCCCTGCTTTTATGTGTGTGTGCGTTTGGACGCTGACCCCATAAAAACATTTGGCACAAGTTAATTTTTCATCGTTTTGCCCGTTTTTATTTGCCCTCCGCAGGTATTAAAGGACAGTAAAGCCCTCGAGCAGCCTCTGTGCACGTCTCGTCACCAGGGGGAGAAGCAGGGAGAGAGCAGGAGGTTCTCATCAGGATCTTCTCACTTCTCGTTTTGGATTGTACCACTCGTAACCCTCAATTCTCTCCTCGCTCGTCCATCACCACTCCCCCACCCCAAAAAACATGGCCACAGTGACCGCCATGCCGACCCCAGGGCCGGTCTGCCACGCCAATGCCACCGTCTGCTCTGGCACGTCCTGCTTGGTCCCTGAAAGCAACTTCAACGCCATCCTCAGCGTGGTCCTGAGCACCGTCCTCACCGTCATGCTGGCCATGGTCATGTTCGCCATGGGCTGCACGGTGGAAGCGCCCAAGCTGTGGGCGCACATCCGCCGGCCCTGGGGCATCTTCATCGGCTTCCTCTGCCAGTTCGGGATCATGCCCTTTGTCGCCTTCGCCCTGTCGCTGGCCTTCCAGGTTCTGCCCGTCCAGGCTATCGTCATCATGATCATGGGCTGCTGTCCCGGAGGCTCCAGCTCCAATGTCATCGCCTTCTGGCTGGAGGGAGACATGGACCTCAGGTGAGGTTCAAAGACGATTGAGATGATGGTCCAGAAAGGCTCTGTTGTGGAGGAGTTCCGTAGCGATGCCGTAGAACAGGGGTTCTCAAACTGGTCCTCAAGACGGTTGGAGAAGCAAAATCTAGACCCTTTTGGGGTCCCTGGGCACCACTTTGAGAACCTCTGCTTTAGAAGAACCACTTTTGCTTTCAACCAGCTTTAGAATCCACTGGTTTTTGAAAAGGAGAACCCAACTGCAGAACCAGAACCAGAATTGGTTCTTCTTTTATGGCATCGCTCCAAAGAAGACCTTTTTTTAAAGTAACTTATATGCAAACTGACCCAGGCGTCATTTTTAAAGAAATTATTATATAAAGCTATAATTTAATAAATGTGTTTTAATGGTGTGTAAGTGAGCAGTGGCCCATGTTTGGACCTTCCTGTGTTTTTAATGGATTAATTAATTAATATAATTTTTAATGAATTATTTTGTGAAAAATAAATGTTGGTTTTTATCAGGAGTGATGCTGTTTAATATTAAAAGTGATTTCTAATAATAATCTGATCATTATAATTCAAATCTGAGCTGAAGTAAAGCTGTGAGATGAGTTCTGTTCTCTCTGGCTGGGGTTGAGGCGCCCTAAGTGACCCACTTCAAAGAGATTCACTACAAAACATTTTTATAGAATTTTATTGATTAATTTTATTTAAGACAAATGTTTGTTTAGTAGACTGTAATGTTAAGCACAACAAATAAACAATTGTTACAATTACATTCGTTAATAAAATGATTCATTCACAAATACATAATACATATAGAAAATAAATATATATAATATTTTCATGTATTTCTGTTGCATGTATATATATTTATTGTGGTGGCCCTGTTGGTCTGGACGTGGGTTTGAGGTGTGTGAGTGTTTTACACAGGTCTGTTTCACTTCTTCCCACAGCATCAGCATGACCACCTGCTCGTCCATCCTGGCTCTGGGGATGATGCCCCTTTGCCTGCTCATCTACACCTCAGTGTGGACTTCAGCGGATTCCATTCAGATTCCCTATGACAGCATAGGTGAGACACCACTCACGTCTACCCCCAATACATTTCACACTATCTCAGACAAAAGACATTCAGATAATAATAGTAATAATAATAATTATTATTAGTATTATTATTATTTAAGATTATACTAATTTATTGCATTGATAATGCTGTCCCTGTGCTGTCCGGGGACATGTTTGCTGCATACTTGTGTAATGTTTAGTAACCACTATGAATTATTCACTATCCACAGTGATTTATTCTGTAACCCCTATGAATCAATAACCACAATGAATTATTCAATATCAGCTATGAATTATTCAATATCCATTGTGAATTATTCAGTATCGTCTATAAATTAATCTGTAACCCCATTAAATGATTCAATATCCACTATGAGTGATTTACTATTCTCTATGAATTATTTAGTATCCACTATGAATTATTCAGTGTCTAATATGAATTCAGTATCTACTATGAATTATTCATCAGCTACTATGAATTATGTGGTATCTACTATAAAACTAATGAGAGTTGTGGTGTTCTGAGAGTGGGGAACTGAGGTGTGGGCCCACAGGTGGACCTTTAGGGTTTAAGGGGGTTCAGCTCTTTGGCTTCTGGTCAGCAGTGCTCTTACACTACACGCTCTTGTGTTCAGGCATTACGCTGGTGAGTCTCCTCATACCGGTCAGTGTGGGAATGTACGTCAAACACCGGTGGCCCAAGGTGGCAAAGAAGATCCTGAAGGTGATTTTCTCTATGTGTAATTACATGTTCTACAATTGTTATGTACATGTTAACCGCAGCACATCGTAACACCCCTATGATCTACTGGTGTGTTGGAAATACCGCTTTCAGTGTGATGATGGGACGTCATGTGTTTCTCTAGGTGGGCTCAGTCGTGGGCATCCTTCTGATCATTATCATCGCTGTAGTGGGGGGCGTGCTGTATCAGTCCTCGTGGACTATCGCCCCCTCTCTGTGGATCATTGGAACCATCTACCCTTTCATTGGCTTCGGTCTGGGCTTTTTGCTGGCCCGCTTCGTGGGCCAGCCCTGGCACAGGTAGAGCACTGATTATGAGCTACACGAGTGAACACAGTGAGCTTGAAGCCGTGTAGGCGACCTGAAACTATTTGAACATTAATTTAAATTGACATCTTCACCAATGGGCCAAAACATTATGACCATCATGCCTAACATGCTGTTGGTCTTCTGTGTACCAACAAAGACCTCGGAACATGGTGGTATCTGAACGGATCATCGGATGACCGCCTTTGATCGTTAGCATGGGCACTCTGACCAGTCTCTAGTTACAGAGCCCCATACACAGCAGGGGGCTTTGCACTGTGTATTGCCCAATCATGACCTGTCTCTCAATCCTCACTGCTAACTGGGTCACATCACATTGTTTGTGTGATGCTCTAACCTTTACATCACCTCAATGTAACGATCTGACCCTCCTCAAAGTGGCTCAGGTCTTCACATCTGACCATTTCTCCCACATCCAACACGGCTACTGTTACAAGATATTCCCGTTCATTTGCCTCTGTCATAATGTTTTGGCTTAAAAAAAAAGTGTACTGTGAAATGTTAACACAGGATGCATCAGTGTAGCCCGTTGTTGAAGATTTCAGTGATGTGTGTGTATGGCAGGTGTCGCACCATCGCCCTGGAGACGGGCTTCCAGAACTCGCAGCTGTGCAGCACCATCGTCCAGCTGTCCTTCTCCCCCGAAGAGTTGGAGATCATGTTCGCCTTCCCCTTAATCTACAGCATCTTCCAGATTGTGGCGGCGGTTACAGCGGTTGGAGGTGAGTAACACTGACTCTGTGGTCGGTCAACTGTACACCGTCAGTCAGAGGAAGGTCTCAGAACAGCCAATAGGAGTTCTTTAGAAAGAAATTCTAAGGCAATCAGTATCCACTATGTATTACGTGGTATCCACTGTGAATTATCCCGTATCTGCAGTGAATTATCCTGTACTGGGATTTGATCAGTATCCACTATAAATTATTCAGGATCCATCATGAATTATTATTTAGTATCCACTGTTGTTTTGTTCGCCCACTATAAATGTTTGTGTCTACTATGATGTATCCAGTGTCTGCTAATTAATGATTCCATAATTACAGACTATGAATTATTAAGCATCCAGTATGAATAATGTACTATTTGTTATAAATTATTCAGCAACCACTATGATTTAGTCAGTATGTAATATGAATTATTCAGAATTTACTTTAAATTGTTCAGTATCCAGTCTGAATTGTTTATGATCTATTGTGACACATTCAGCATCCACTATAAATCGTTCAGTAGCCTGTATGAATGGTTTAGTATTTATGGCACATTCTGTATCTGCTATGAATTATTCAGCATTCAGTATAAATTAGTTAGTATCAAATTAAATATTCTGTATCTACTAGGGATTATTCAGCCTCAACTTCGAATTGTTCAGTATGCAGTGTGAATTATTCAGCGTTCACTATGAATCATTTAGTATGCAGTATGAATTGTTAAGTGTCTATTATGACATATTTAGTATCTATTGTGGATTATTCAGCATCCACTTTGAATTGTTCAGTCTGAATTATTGAGCATTCATTATGAATTATTTAGTATCTAATATAAAGTATTCCGTATCTAATATGAATTATTAAGCATCCAGTTTGAGTTGTTCAGTATCCAGTCTGAATTTTAGCATTCAATATGAATTCTTTAGTATCCAGTATAATTTGTTCAGTATCCTGTATGAATTGATTAGTATAAAATATGAAGTATTTCGTATGTACTATGAATTACTGAGCATCCACTTTGAATTATTCAGCATTCAGTATGAATTGTTCAGTATCCAGTATGAGTTATTCTGCATTCAATATGAATCCTTTAGTATCCAGTATAAATTGTTTAGTATCTAATAGTAGTAGTAGTAATAATAATATTAAATATTAATAGTTGGTACTATTAAGCATGAATTGTAGACTTTTTATTTAGTATTTACTCCTAGACTCTGTGCTGCGTTTCTTTGTTCTCCTCTAAAGTTGTAATTGGACTAGGAATTGTTTGACAGCCCTGCTTTTATGCCAAGCTGATCGAAGCCTCTGTGGAACTATTTCAGGCTACCAGCTGTATAAGAGGCACTGCCGGAAAAAACAGCCTGAGGAGGACAGCGAGAGTGCGGCGGGAGCTCCTGACATCGAAACCTGTAAAGAGAAGCAGGACGGCGGATTGGACAACCAGGGCTTTCGGACTGATGAGAACGGCAACACTAACAGCAAAGGCAGAATGACTCAGCTGTGAGTCGGCATCGGGTTCTCCTCACTCTGAGCCCCCTCACCGAGACGTCTGCTGGCAGAAGGGTATTCCCAGACCACCCCTGGCTGGAGGAATGAACTGCAGGACCCAGACCCTCATTATTTATTAGTCTTTTCAAGCTACAGCAGCGAAGTCTCTTCGCACAAACATTGAAAGTAGTCCCTTGGCGTGTTGCCAAGTCAGTCCGAGTGCCCTGTGTGAGTAGTGTGCACTTACAGAGACCGTTGTTGGGTCAGTTCATAAAGTACCTGCCCACAGGTCATTCAAAAGACCATCACTGGTCCAGATTTTCAGCTCAGGCTACTGAGTCGCATTGGCTGCATTGCGGCTGGACACCTAACGTAACTGCCCAGATCCAGTAAGGACAATGACCTACAGAACCAATAAACAGGCAAATCGCAGGCTTTTCTAACATGTAGCTTCAGATGCAACATTTTACTGATTAGTTTGAAATATTCTGCATTTTTAGCTTCTTTCAGACAGTAAACCAGAGTCAAATGGCAGAATCTACACTTTAGAAGCTGGCAATAATCCAGCTGTGCTGTATGAACTGTCCCCAGTATAAGATGGGATATATTGGCTATACATCATTTTCATTATTGACTTATAATTGCCTTTATTTAAGTTGTAATTGTCTGTTTATTAAACACCTTTTCTAAGCTGCTGTCATTTGCATGTGCATTTTATAATATGAACTTATCTAATATATATTTATATGTATTCAGAAAATTAGAATAAATCTTGGATTGATATTACTGGATTGTGTGAATCATAATTAACATCACAAGTACTGAAGCCTCTCCGTTTTTAAACTGCTGCTGATGCAACATCACTGGGCAGCCAATGTGCTGGCAGGGCAGTGCTGCACACCTGGCTCCAGTGTGCCAGCCTGCAGATGCCAGTGGTGGCCAGCACTGCAGTGGGGTGATATGAGAGGGAGAATGAGGCTCTCCTGGGGCCTTGGCTGCTGATGGCTAACAGCATGACTGGGATTTGAACCAGCGATCCTCATCGATCATGGTGATAGCGCCTTAGTCTGCTGGACCACTTGGGGGTTCCCCTCCCAGAATGGGGGTCTTAATAACAGTAATGTCCAGAATAAAGCTCTAATAACATTAATATCAACATTAATATCCAGAATGAGGCTCTCTTGGGGCCTTGGCTGCATTAATGGGCTTTGAACCAGCAGTCCTCTGATCATGGTGATAGCGTCTTAGTCTGCTGGACCACTTGTGGGTTCCCCTCCCAGAATGGGGGTCTAATAACATTAATATCAACATTAATATCCACAATGAGGTTCTTGTGGGGCCTTGGTTGCTTGGCTAGCAGCATGACTGAGATATGAACCAGCGATCCTTGACGATCATGGAGATAGCACCTTAGACTGCTGGACCACTTGGGGGTTCCCCCCCAGAATGGGGGTCTAATAACATTAATATCAACATTAATATCCAGAATGAAGCTCTCTTGGGGCCTTGGCTGCATTAATGGGCTTTGAACCAGCGAACCTCGTCGATCATGGAGACAGCACCTTAGACCGCTGGACCACTTGGGGGTTCCCTAAAAACATTAATAGTATAGCTCCGCCCATACACAGCGATTTGGACCCTTTAAAAATAAAACTTTGACTTAAAGACCACAGAGGAAGTGAAAGTGCTTCCAGTTTTCTAAAAGCTACGCACCGTGTCCAAACCACCCAGTACTGTGTCTGGAGGCCAGTGTGCACCACCATGAAGTCCAGGGCTGGAGAACATCATCACCTGAGTCATGTGGTTTCTTTGCTCGACTCCCTGCTGGTGCTGTTCCTCATGGCTCCTTCTGCGCACAGCTGGCTGGCTAGCAAATGTTCTGTTTTCGAAGACAGAGACTACTGGTTCAGCGAGGTGGACTGCCACGGTGAAAAGCTCATCGCCAAATGCAGTAGAGTCACGGACATCAGACAAGACTTGCAGGGTCTGCCGTCTAACCTTCTGAACCTGTGCATCAAGATGGACGCTTACGCGCCAGCCGTTCCTTTGGCCGCGGGGTCGTTTTCTCAGTTCGTCTCTTTGGAGTTTCTGAGCATTCATGGATGTTTCTCGCAGATCCAGGCTGGAGCTTTCCAGGGCTTGTCCAATCTGACTGGATTGCAACTCACGTCCCACTCGACTGGCAGCTCCGAAGGGTGCTGTGAAGCAGCGCTTGGAGCGTCAGTGTTCCATCATCTCACAGCTTTGAAGACGCTGGACATCGCTCTGTATAAAGTCTCGAACGCGGCTTTGGAGGTCTTTGACGGAATCCCTGAGCTGGAGAAGTTTTGGATTAATGTGTGCATGGAAGACTGGTCGGAGGTGATCTGCCGCCTGACACGATTAACCCTGGTTCACGAGTTCATCTTGAAAGCTTACAATGTAGGAATCCTGAAACACCCAGACTGCACCAACTGGAACATTCCTGCTGGAGAAAGGAGCCTTTTACGCAACCTCAGAAATCCATCCTTGGACTTCCACAGAATAGAGAAGATCGAGCAGGGAGTGCTGAAGTACTTCGGAGACCTAACGCACCTCACTTTGGAGCCATGGCCGGGTGTGTCGCTGATGATGTATCTGGCTTTGTTTGGGATTAGCAAAATAAACAATCTGTCAATAAAGGGCCATAGACTGGATTTAGGGGAACTGTGCCAACTGTCCGAGACGTATTCCACTGAGATCATTGCCGTTGACTTTGAAATTATCGACACGACAACAGTGGTTGCCGTGAGCTGTGACAGCCTCAAAAGCATGTATTTCTATTCCTTAGGCAACGTTTTCAATCATTACTTGCACATGAACACTTTTCTGAGCTTTACGAACCTCTCCACTCTGGGTGTGATGGCATTTCTTCTCGACCCTCTCGATTTCAGGTCAATATGCCTCTCTTCACCGCAGTCGGTCAGGCATTTGTCCTCCCTGGCGCTCAGCAAAAGCAACCTCACCAAACTGGTCAACGATCAATTCCTGTGCTTCGTCAGTCTTGAAACCGTCGAACTGTCGTGCGACAGAATTTCTGAGATCGAGGAACTCGCCTTCAGAGGGCTCGGCCAGTTGCAGGTCTTGGACCTCCAGGGGAACAACATCTGGCACATTCGAAGGCTCACCTTCAGCGGCTTATACGCCCTCACGTACCTCGACCTTCAAGCCAATCCTATCTCGCAAATTGAAACAAGGTCATTTGAGCATTTGACCAACCTTCAGCAGTTTCTCCTGGGAGACCTTAACCCTCCACCACTGGAGGCGAACATCAGGCTCAATTTAACCGACTTGTTTGGAGAAATTCCGCGAGGTCTGGGTTACCTCTTCATCAGCTCAGGCCTGAGGCCGATGCGGTTGGTTTTCGGCACCGGCGGTGAAACGCTGAACCGAAGCCTAAGCCTCCATATTAAAGGACAACGTGTGACGGTTGAGAACTGTGAGGGCTCCCTCCTGAAATCTGTGGTTACTCTCAGAATCGATTCGGGCCAGGTCCTCTGCGGGGCTGAATTCATAGGCAGATACACCAGGCGAGTAGAACAGCTGCGATTTACGTCCGTGTTCCCGGAAGACGTCGGGGACATCGTAGTGATCAACCAGCTGGTTCATCTTCGGAAACTGAGTTTGGAAAACATAGACTTGTCCAGGCAGCCGAATGTGGCCGTTATGTTCCACAACTTGACCAGATTGGAGATCCTAGCTTTGACAAACTGCAGGATTGACTTTCTTGACGGGAGCCTGACTAAAGACCTGAAGTCCCTGAGGGGGTTACACTTGATCTTAAGAGACACGGTCAAGGTTTTCTCCAGTTTTGTTGAGAATCTGTTCAGCTTGAGATACCTCCATTTCTGGAATCTGCGCATCCACTGCAGTTGCGATAACGCGTGGCTCATCTCATGGGCCCAGAACAGCAAACTGGTGGAGGTGCATGTGCATGACCCGTCCATTAAAGAAATGGAATGTCTGGCGAAAAACGGAATTGACCATCTCAAGTTTGTTCAATACACCAAAGACGACTGCTCCTTCGAGGTGGAGTTCGTGCTGTTCGCCTTCACCTCCTTGTCCGTGGTCACGTTCATGCTCGCAGTGCTGTTCCACCGCTTCGCAGGACCCTACATTCTCCCTCTTTACCACATCGTCCAGGGATGGTTTCAGGAGACGTTGAGGAAAGATGGCGAGCGCCGTTATCGGCACGATGCTTTCGTCTCCTACAGCGGTCGGGACGAACGCTGGGTTGTGGAGAAGCTCCTGCCCAACCTGGAGCGCCGTGGTCCCCCATTTCTGCGCCTCTGTCTGCACACTAGGGACTTCCAGCTGGGGCAGGACATCGTGGAGAACATCACGGAGAGCCTTTACGGCAGCCGGCGGACCCTTTGTCTGGTCAGTCGCAACTACCTCCGAAGCAACTGGTGTTCTCTGGAGCTGCAGCTGGCTACCTGCCGGCTCCAGGTGGAACACCGGGACATCCTCATCCTGGTGTTCTTGGAGAAGATACCGTCAAAGATGCTCTCTGCCCACCACCGGCTTGCCCGGCTCGTGAAGACAAGGACCTATCTGGCCTGGCCTCAGGAGGATGAGCTGCAGGGCGAGTTCTGGGACAGGATGTGGCATAAACTGAGGCCTAAGACTGGCAACTAGGCTTGACTAGGCTTGTTCCGATTCACATTTGAACCCTCAGAACATGGTACAGACATTTCTAAAGGATACTTTACCATATCAGAGATTAGATCACATTTCTGCAATAATATCAAACATATCGACAAATAAAATATATAAAATCTCTTTATTTGTATGTCAAACACTGGCTGATTGTTTTTATGCATTGGGAGATCTGAAGTTCCTACTTTTAAAAACAAACTTGTCAAAAATGAAGTGAAACCTCCACGTTAGCACCGAGCCTGATCACCTGATATAGTGCCAGTAACACCCTGGTGCTAATGGTGTTAGTGGACTTCCTTTTACACCCCTCCATAAATTCCCTGGTGACCACTAGCTGGTCCACAGCTTTGCTGTACTCCTGTTGCAAGTTGGGTTTGAGCAAAACAGTCTGAACCACAGGGTCGCCATGGACCGGTCTTTGAGCCACTGTTTTAAGGCACTGTGGGGTAGGATAGACCACAGGTTCCCCACCTTTTTCCCTCCTCCAACACACCCACACCAGTTCAGGAAGGGCTGTTAAATAGCTGACTGGTTGAAGGGGAGAAACGGCTGAAATCTGCAGGTCAGGTGGGCCTCCAGGACCAGGGTTGGGAACCACAAGGCTAGACATTAGCAACCTTATGTTGGTGCCTACGTGGAGGGTCCATAAATAGATGCCTCATAGATTCTCACCTAGCATTCAACTAACCTTCAGCTAACAGTCTGAAATAAAACTGAACTGAAGATGAATGGAAAAGACGGTCTGTTGAATGTAACCCTGCACCTAAACCTAGATTCAAGGTTAATGTTAAGGTTAGGATTAAGGGTTGATTCGAGGTTAAGGTTAGGATTAAAATTAAGGGTTGATTCAAGGTTAAGGTTAGGATTAGGATTAAGGGTTGATTCAAAGTTAAGGTTAGGATTAAAATTAAGGGTTGATTCAAGGTTAAGGTTAGGATTAAGGGTTAATTCAAGGTTAAGGTTAGGATTAGGATTCAGGATTGATTCAAAGTCATGGGTAAGTTTAGGATTAGGGTTAGGGTTAGCAGTCATTGCGTATTTTAGATGATAGATTAGCATAATATATATCAAAATGGCTTTAAAAGGTGGTCCACTTCTAATATCTAATAATTCTGCAACAATGATGATGCTCTGCCTATTAAAAATGAATACTGAATTATTATTAGCATTATTATAGGAATTAATAATGAGCAACTCCTGATCAGCAACACAGCATGAAGCTTATTTGTCCCACTTCACAATAAACAACCAGAAAAGAAATATTAAAGACTTGGGTTTTTGAATATTTTTATTGTGAAGGCCAAGGAATCATCAGAACTTGTCTGATACATGTCTGCACGCCTCATGTTGTCCAGGTTGTGGGCTTTGTGCCCCTTGAGGCAGATCAGGCCTCTTCATGTCCGATTCAGGCTTTCCGGGTTTAATCTGCACGATTCCTTTTAGTGTAGAAAAAAGTGAAATTAAGCAAAAAACTACAGGGATGCAGTTGTAACAGTGATGATTTAATGTTGAAACGTCCGTACGTCCAACATCAAAATCCAATCTTTGCAAAGATATCATCAATCTCGCTCTTCTTCACGCAGCTGGGTTCCTGCGAAGTCTTCTCAGCCGCCTCGGAGTTTTCTTTTTGACTGTGTCTGACCTCACTGTTCACCTTCGTGTCCTTCACCAAGCTTTCTTCGGGCAGATTCTTTAAGTTCTTCCCACTTTTCGTCTTTGCTGCTACACCAAAAAGATCTCTGGCTATGCGAGAAGGAGTTCTAGACAATCTGACTCGGTTCCTGACACTTCCATAACGAGCCATAAGCGTAATAAATCGGTTTCTGATGCATCCATGAGTCCTCCACTGAAAAGAGGGGGGGCTGGATGGAGGCTGGGCGGCCCCTGTTCCGTTACGCAGAACTCGTCTGACCATCATACGCAATCTTCTCAGCCTCTTCTGCACCCTGAGGGATTAGACAGTGATAGATTAGACACTCACTCCACATCACTGCGTTACACCAAAACGTTAAAATAACCAAGAGCCGTACCGGACCCCTTCACCCTCCGCCGTCTTCATCCTCTGGCACTGGAGGAGTAGGAAGGCCAGATGCCGTCGCTCCTGACGCAGCTTACACTTCCTGCACCAGTCCGTCATCTCTTTCAGCTGGACATCCAGCTCGCTAAAGGAGGACACAGTCCTCAGCAGCTTTAGGTAGGTTTCCTTCTGCTGGACGAAAGCTGGGTCCGGCTCCACTGGAGACAGTTTAGCTGCACACTGTGAGGAGGAGGAGGAGACGCCGTGGGTTCTCTGCAGCACTGACCTGATGTCCAACACTGACGAAGAGCCTGCAGACGAATAGAGGAGAAGAAGAACACTATTGAGTGTTCACATCACAAATATGTCCAAAAGTATCCAGACGCCCCTCTTAATTGGTCCACACATTGTATGATCTCCATAGAAACGCACTGGTATTGGGTGCTCTGGACTATCTATTAATACCCTTGACTTTAGAAGAAAGACAAAAGCTTGTGCGTGTGTCTACATACTTCTGGACATGTAGTGAATATCATACAGAGAGTGGTGGACAGCTGGATGGAAAACCCTGACCAGGCAGACCTACCTGAGTAATGCGGCCCTTCCCGTAAAACGGCCTTCCCTAGATCCACGCTAGACTTCCCTACTCCCTCTCTGGCCAGCATCTGCATCAGCTTGCTCTCGTCTCCTTCTCCGTCCTCCACCTGCACCTTCTCTCCTTCTTTGAAGAGCTTGTCGAGGGCAGAGGATCCGGGGGCTCCTGCCTCGTTCTCTGTCTTGAGCAGGTCACAGTGAGAGGGGCTCAGGAAGCTTTCCAGGTCTTCAGGCAGGGCGAAGTTAGTAAGGTAGGCCATGGGCCAGCACTGGGCCACCTGCTGACGGAGCTCTACGGTGCTCTGGTACATGGGCACGAGGGCTCTTAGGATACCTCTGAAGAACACCCTGGAACACAGGAAATGCGAAGAGTGGGTGCAGGGTTCTGATTGGCCGAATCATGTTCAACACTAGACACACACATACATTAACTGTAGGAGCACACCATACTGCTTAAACCACTGTGCGGTTCATAGAATAGCCTTTGCTGGTCAGTCACAGGCTCCTGCTTATGTACTTCACACCCTGGTGGAGGAACCTTGTGCTGTGATTAGTGATAATAATAATAATAATAATAATAATAAAGTCAATTACAAACTGAACTCTCATAGCTCTCATGAACTTTCATGGCTTAATGGTTTATCTTAAACCCCCCAAACTCTTTAAGGGGTGTGTATTTATTTATTTATTTTTTTTACTTTTATTTTGTAATTTGTCTCATAGTCTCATAACATACTATAACATTAGTCTCATTGTATCTAGTGAGTAATTAACAGTAATGACTAGATAATAAACTGTTCATTTCCATATTTCCATATATGGACTGTGAGGAGTGGGGAGTGAATTGTACACTGTCAAATAAAAATAATAAAAAATAAAAATGATATATTAACTTAATTAACCACATTAACATTAAATGACTCCTTATTATTGTTATAATAAAAAATAAAACTCTATTCTATACGCTATTCTTTTTTGGATCGGTTGATTAATGTAATATCTACATTTCAATATTTTTGAAATGTAAAATGATTCTGTGTTGAGCCCAAGAACCCAGCATTAACCCGCTCCTCTGAACTCACCAGAGTCGACTGAGCATGCTCAGGAGCACCAAGTTCAGCAGGATGAACTCAGCCAGGCGAAGGTGCTGCCTTGTCAGTCTGTCAAGTTACAGAGTCAAGGCTGTGTGATAATGACAATTAGAGCATACTATCCACTCATACCCGTGGCCTAGCCCACAGACAGGTCCAAAAGTATTTGGACAGTGACAATCATCACTGTGGTATCACCTCGATGGATCTGAAGGGAAGCAGAGCTGTGACAGGTCTGATTTGGTCTAGTTGGTGTGAATAGGCCATGTGGTGCCCGTTCATGCAGAGGACATCACTACACCTGGACTTTCCTGCCGAATGTGAACGCGTGGATCTCAGTAGATGTAAATTAGGGAACTCAAACATTACCGGTAAAGTACAGCAGATAATGCATCAGATTCGGAGTGTGAATAAGGAACAGTAACAGTAATAAGAGTTTGCCCCTGGCAACTTTTTTTTTATCTGTTCTGAATTACTTGCACTGCTTATAGTTCAATGACCCCTCCTGAGAAGAAGTGTTTGATCCTAGACTCCAGAAAGTCTTTGTCCTCATGCTATTTCTCATCCTTTCGGAGACATTTTGTTCGCGCTATTAGTTGAAGGATACGAGAAGGCTTTGGTGCACTGGTCCAGGGTCCGAGCAAGGAGACCAGAAGCTCCCAGCAGTTTGAGACAAAACCACTCCAGCACAGGCTGACTGGGCACGTCGCAGTGCCCAACGTCCAGCCCAACATCCCTGCACAGAGAACGATGATGGTCACCAATCAATATTCAGGGGGACAAAAATAAACAAACACTGCATGTCCAAAAGTATCCAGACACCCCTTCTAAGGCATGTTGACATCTGTCCATATATAATGGATGTCCATAGAAAAGCACCGACCAATAGAAGAGGGCATCAGCCAACTTCAGCACCCAACATCACTGATGATCTTGTTCGGCTGAATGCAATAAATCCTCCTCACAGCAATTTTCTCTCTTAATATTTACTAGCCTTCTCAGAAGAGTAGAGAGAGAGAGATTCCGGGGCAAACTCCCAGTTAATAACTTTTGATTTTAGAAGAAACACTGGATGAGCAGGTGTCTACATACTTTGGGACATGCAGTGCATTACACATAATAATAATAATAATAATAATAATAATAATAATAATAATAAAAATAACTAAAAATATTACAATAATAATACTTTGTATTTCACAGCATGGGTACACAACATACATTTCTTTAACACACACACACGCACACACACACACTAACTTTACCTCTGAATTTTATTGGGGCACAGCTCCTGGAGGTCTTGTAAAGCCCCTAGTAGTTTCATTTCGTTTAGCCGGTTTATGCATTGCTCCACCTTCAGAATACAATCAAAATTTTATTCAACAAAGCTGTTTTATGACTCTTAATAATTATTCTCTTAATAATGCATTCAAAAAATAATTTAGTAAATATTAACACACACACACACATATATATATATATATATATATATATATATATATATATATATATATATATATTTTTTTTTTTTTTATTTTATTTTATTTTTTTATTTTTTTATTTTTTTATATATGGCTGAATAACGTTCTGTGACGGGGAGGAAAGCAAACCTTAAGGACTGATAGATTTATCATGAATTTAATGTGTTTAATTACGTCTTCTAAGAAACTTTTATTTTGTAATATATGTGAGCTGGAACTGCCGGTGACGATATCCGCATTCGTGAAAATATCTTTTATTAAAATATTTTTTTCCATTTCCTATCAACAAAATGCATAAACTATATTAATATGATGAACTTAATTGATTTATTTAACCATTAAAGCATTTATTAAACAGAACTGAGGCTCCAGAATGGGACTGCTGCCCCATTTAAGGTGGGACGTCCGATTCCAGCATGGAGGTAAAATTCAGCGTCGTGCTTTATCTTTAATTTAATGCCACATTAAAATAAAAAAATTATTAAAGAAAATTATCAAAAAATGCACACAAACCTGCTTGATGGCCCTGAAAGGCCTGTGTTGTCTCTGGCTGTTGTTTACCACATACAGAACCTCATACAGGACCCGGATCTCCGTGTGCAGCACGTCACTGCCCAAAAGCCTCAGCACATCAGAACCGTGCGAAATAAAGCTCTCCACCATCTCCTCTGAGAGAGCACAGGCAACATCAGACAAGCATTAATGAGGGAACAAAACTTTAGCTGCGTTTATTTTAACGGGAATCTGGCTCCCCAACCCACGTGTGCAACGTAAACAACACCTAGCCCCCCTCTGTACACCCACCCTCGGCCAAACGACACTGTTTTGGCCTGTAGTGAAATATAAGCGGTACCTGTAGCAGCACTGAAGGCGATCCGACAGGTCGAAGCAGCGCTGGGACGCGGAATATCCACCTTATTCCACAGATCCACCGCCATGTTTCTTTAAAGGCGACCGGGGACAGACCTGACGACAGCCGCGTTGCCAGATCCCGTCACTGTAATCCCCCTGAAGAGCAGCGGGACTGACCGATACCACCCACTGCGTCTGCGATACGGTGCCGATTCCAGAACTTCAAATTCTTTAGCCACACAACAGAGGCACGGTATGTGATTTCAGCAGCAAATCTGTATTACATTATTAATATTATATTAATATTCATTATCCCACATGTGATAAATCATACATGAATATTATAAATCATGTATATATATATATATATATATATATATATATAAGAAGCCGATAAGAAGATAGATATATAGATAGATATCACATGTGGGATAAATCATACATGAATATTAATATAATATATATATATATATATTATTATGATATATATAAATATATATATATATATATATATATATATATATATATATATATGTGTGTGTGTGTGTGTGTGTGTGTGTGTGTGTATAGAGAGAGAGATAGGGAAAACATTTGTAATATGTAATATATTTGTAATATATTTTACAATATATGCCCATTTTCCAGTGTGTTAATATATTTTATGATACACAGATTTATTGCCACATGTATATTTAAGAATATATGAGTTGTATAAAGAAAATACTCCTATGTAATCCTTTTACCAAAATATTTTCGTATGCCAATATTACTTTGTGTGTGTAAATATATATTATGATGATTATTGCATTTTTAAAAATATGAGAATACACCCCCTGAGTTTCTCTAAAGAATGCAGTGCTGCAGTTCCAGTTTGTGGACTCACTCCGCTAATGAACTTGTGCTGAATCATCCTGTACAGGTGGACTACTGGACTGGAGCAATCGCTCATCTTCAGCAGACACAGGAGGCAGGCGTGACCCTTTAGGAGGTTAATGATCAGCGGATGTTTAACTCAGTCTTCTGTTCCAGCTGGTTTTAGACTTCCTTTCACTAAACTGTGTATCACAGTATATATCCTGCTCCACTATGTTACTGTTATTGCACTGAAGCTTATCTTTTTTGCTACAATTAAATTAGTTGGGATTGTAATGAAGCCAGAAAAGCACACAACAATACTGATATCAATAATAATAATAATAATAATAATAATTGCCACATTTTCTGTATATAAGAGTATACATAGATTGTGCAAAAGGATCTTATGCTATTGTGAAATACTTGGTGATATATTCGCCAAGATACAAATAAATTTCATGGGAAATTTGCATATATTGAAATATATTAGGGAATATATTACATAGTAGTTTCTAATATTTCACAGTGTATTTCTGTTGTACAATCCATATATTCCCCAATATTTGAAATGCTGTAATCTGTATATTGTAAAACACATATATTACATATTACAAATTCATTTTCTAAAATACCACAATATATGTTGCACCTCCCATTTATTCTCCATATTCTCATATTTTAAAATGGCAATAATCTGTATATCATAAAATATATTTACACACACAAAGGAATTTTGGCATATGGA
The DNA here is from genome assembly GCF_030463535.1 of Salminus brasiliensis. Taxonomy (NCBI): domain Eukaryota; kingdom Metazoa; phylum Chordata; class Actinopteri; order Characiformes; family Bryconidae; genus Salminus; species Salminus brasiliensis. Next base: position 41,789,557 of record NC_132885.1, on the reverse strand, counting down.
AATATTTTGGTAAATGGATTACATATGTTGCAGAACTCATATATTCTGAAATATTCCAGTGGCAATAAATCTGTGTATCATAACAAAAATGGGCATATATAAAATAATGGTAAATATTTACATAGATATATATATATATATATATATATATATATATATATATATATATATATATATATATATATATATATATATATGCAGTTATACATATATTATATATATATGTACATACAGTTATATATATATATGTACAGTTATTGTAATATGTAAATTATATTTTAAAACATAGAAAATGTGCATAATTTGAATATACTATTAGATAGGCCAGGTAGGCTCTGGACCCACTGTGACCCTGGCCAAGAAGAAGCCGATAAGAAGATGGAAGAAGCACAAGTTAGATGGATGATTATCTGGAGAACCCAAGATAGCTCTAAAGATTGTTTCAGCTGATGGTTCTTCTATTGAAACATTCTTTAGAGAACTCAATGTGTTCCCTGAAAAGAACCTCAGGAGGCTTGAGTGCATTCTTTAGAGAACCTCAGAAAGCTTCAACATATTCTTTAGAGAACCTCAGGAGGCTTGAACTCATTCTTTAGAGAACCTCAGAAAGCTTCAACATATTCTTTAGAGAACCTCAGGAGGCTTGAACTCATTCTTTAGAGAACCTCAGAAAGCTTCAACATATTCTTTAGAGAACCTCAGGAGGCTTGAACTCATTCTTTAGAGAACCTCAGAAAGCTTCAACATATTCTTTAGAGAACCTTAGGAGGCTTGAACTCATTCTTTAGAGAACCTCAGAAAGCTTCAACATATTCTTTAGAGAACCTCAGGAGGCTTGAACTCATTCTTTAGAGAACCTCAGAAAGCTTCAACATATTCTTTAGAGAACCTCAGGAGGCTTGAACTCATTCTTTAGAGAGGGGGATTACAGTGACAGGATCTGGCAAGTCTCTGGGTTCTTGAACGCATTCTTTAGAGAACCTCAGGGGTGTAAATGGATATATCGTTATTGTCATTACTGAAACACTGTTTAGAGAACCTGCAGTGGTTCTTCACGCTGAAGGGCAGCTTCACTTCACTACAGGATGATTCAACACAAGTTCATTAGCGCAATTTTGCCCATGTGACTCTTAAAAGATGTAAAACACCATCAGAACAAAGCAGGAAATGTCAGAACCCATCTCAGAACCTCAGAACCTTTATTTACAAAACCAGACTCATCACTATCTTCCTCCTTCTGCATCTTGTCCAGACAGCCAAGGATCTTCACACACGCTCCTGTATCCATGCGATGATCTGAGAGTTGACCTCATCCAGCACAGACTCCTCGGCCCTCCCCTTCACCGCCAGGCCGTGATTGGCCTCCTCCACCCAGTGCACAGAGCTGGGGCTCTTCATCTGCTCCACAACACGTTCCAGAAGTTTCTAAAGAAGCCAGAAACAAAGGTCCAGGCATTAGAACGGACAGCGTAAGAATCTGAGACACTTTGACAAGAACCAAAACTGTGATGTTCTAGATAATGACTGGGTCAGAACATCTCCAGAACATCAGGCAGGTCTTCTGGGGTGTTCCCTGCCGGTATGCAGTGGCCGGCACCTACCAAATGTGTGCCACGGAGAGACAACCGGGGAACCACTGACAGTGTTGGACACACACTCACCCTCTCACACATTTGGTCAGCTGTTCCGGATACGAAGAGCACGGGGACGCGGGACAGCGCTCGGAGGTCTTCGCTGCGCTTCACATGTGTGTGAGTTTGTCCAGGAGGATGCAAAGGGAAGGACACACACACCAGGCCTCGCACGGCGCTCTCGTCTGCGGCGCTCAGCTGTCTGCCCAGAGCTACGGCGGCTCGAGCACCCATGGACCGACCTGACAGAAGCACAGACACACATTCCTTTAATTTAAAGATCCCAAAAGTGGGTTCCTTGCCATTTTTGGTTCCCAGACGGGAGCTTGGGAGGTTCTTCAACAACCTCTTCAAATAAAAAATTCTATTGAAACATTCTTTAAAGAACCAAATGTGGGTTCTGACACTGATCCTTACACTGAATGGTTCTTTAAAGGACTTGACACAAAATCTAAGTTGGATCCCAAAAGTTGATTTCTTTGGAGAACCAAAGGTGGATTCTTAAAGATCATGTATATTGATGGTTCTACATTCTATTCAAACAGCACCAAATGTGGTTCCTGAGAGATGCTTTTAATGGACGGTTCTTAAAAAAATAATAATATAAATAGAAGTCTTTTTAGAGAACCTAAGGTGATTCCTGTAGGGTGTTTACAATGGAGGGTTCTCTGGAGAACCTAAAGTAGATCCTTAAAGATCATGTATATTGTTGGTTCTTTTAAATCATCCATTAAAATGTCCATACTTTACAGTACCAAATGTGGTTCCTGAAAGATCCTTTCGGTGGATGGTTCTTTAAAAAAAGGCTGAATAGAAACATTTTAAAAGAACCTAAAGTCCTGAAGCACATTTTCAATAGATGATTATCTGGAGAACCCAAGATAGCTCTAAAGATTGTTTCAGCTGATGGTTCTTCTATTGAAACATTCTTTAGAGAACTCAATGTGTTCCCTGATAAGAACCTCAGGAGGCTTGAGTGCATTCTTTAGAGAACCTCAGAAAGCTTCAACATATTCTTTAGAGAACCTCAGGAGGCTTAAACTCATTCTTTAGAGAACCTCAGAAAGCTTCAACATATTCTTTAGAGAACCTCAGGAGGCTTGAACTCATTCTTTAGAGAACCTCATGGTTCTTGAACTGATTCTTTAGAGAACCTCAGAAAGCTTTAACATATTCTTTAGAGAACCTCAGGAGTCTTGAACCCATTCTTTAGAGAACCTCATGGTTATTGAACTGATTCTTTAGAGAACCTCAGGAGGCTCGAACCCATTCTTTAGAGAACCCCAGGAGGCTCGAACCCATTCTTTAGAGAACCTCAAGGTTCTTGAACTGATTCTTTAGAGAACCTCGGGATGTGTAAATAGATATACCATTTTTGTTATTAATAAAACACTGTTTAGAGAACCCGCAGTGGTTCTTCATGTTGAAGAACTCTACGTGGGCAGCTTCACTTTACAGGCGTGTGACTGATCATCACATGCGTCTGCTGTAATCATTAATCACTGAGGCTCCGCGGCCGCTCAGATCACTCACCCGCCAGGAAAACATTACTCAGCGAGAACCTCTCCAGGGTTTTTAGGTAATCCTGTAAAAAGAAAGCCAAGCAAGCTGAGCATCAGTAACCCCGAGTGCAATGACCATCACTGCACTGTGTCCTCCACTTACAACCACTGCCTGGAACGCCCGCACCCTGTAGGCGAGGTTCAGGCCTTTACAGGTGAACCGGAGGCACAGGACACCGGCGGCAGCCGCACAGCCGGCCAGAGAGCGCAGGGCCTTCAGATTCATGTCCCCTCCAGCTCCATGTGTGAGGACGAGTCCTGTCTTCACCACGTCCACCTCAGGAACAGTCAGAACACCGTCCAGAACTTTAGCCCCAAACGGAATGGTCACTTTCTCCTACAGGAACACGGAACATTAGGACACAGCTCAGGTTCTCCACCCTGGACCTGGAGAGAGAGGGTGTTCTCTAGGGTTAGATAACACACAGATATGTCACTGTCTGGCTTGACCCGTTCTTTTGAGATGCACAGTGCTAAGTCATGATTTAGAGATACTAAGTCATTATTTAGAGATACTAAGTCATTATTTAGAGATACCAAGTCATTATTTAGAGATACCAAGTCATTATTTAGAGATACCAAGTCATTATTTAGAGATACTAAGTCATGATTTAGAGATACTAAGTCATGATTTAGAGATACTAAGTCATTATTTAGGGATACTAAGTCATGATTTAGAGATACTAAGTCATTATTTAGAGATACTAAGTCATGATTTAGAGATACTAAGTCATGATTTAGGGATACTAAGTCATTATTTAGAGATACCAAGTCATTAATTAGGGATACCAAGTCATTATTTAGGGATACTAAGTCATTATTTAGAGATACTAAGTCATGATTTAGAGATACCAAGTCATTATTTAGAGATACCAAGTCATGATTTAGAGATACCAAGTCATTATTTAGGGATACCAAGTCATTATTTAGGGATACTAAGTCATTATTTAGGGATACTAAGTCATGATTTAGAGATACTAAGTCATTATTTAGAGATACTAAGTCATTATTTAGGGATACTAAGTCATGATTTAGAGATACTAAGTCATTATTTAGGGATACTAAGTCATTATTTAGGGATACTAAGTCATGATTTAGAGATACTAAGTCATGATTTAGAGATACTAAGTCATTATTTAGGGATACTAAGTCATTATTTAGAGATACCAAGTCATTAATTAGGGATACCAAGTCATTATTTAGGGATACTAAGTCATTATTTAGAGATACTAAGTCATGATTTAGAGATACTAAGTCATGATTTAGAGATACTAAGTCATGATTTAGAGATACCAAGTCATTATTTAGGGATACTAAGTCATTATTTAGGGATACTAAGTCATGATTTAGAGATACTAAGTCATGATTTAGAGATACTAAGTCATTATTTAGGGATACTAAGTCATTATTTTGGGATACTAAGTCATGATTTAGAGATACTAAGTCATTATTTAGGGATACTAAGTCATGATTTAGAGATACTAAGTCATTATTTAGGGATACTAAGTCATGATTTAGAGATACTAAGTCATGATTTAGAGATACTAAGTCATTATTTAGGGATACTAAGTCATGATTTAGAGATACTAAGTCATGATTTAGAGATACTAAATTGGTCATTTGAGAAGCTAAGCAGTTATTATGAAATGCTAAGTCATTATTTTGAGATACTACGTCACTATTTTGAGATACTAAGATAAGATAATCCTTTATTAGTCCCGCAGTGGTCTAATACTAAGTGCTATGTTATTATTTTGAGATACCTTGTCATTATGTTGAGATACTAAATTGGTCATTTGAGAAGCTAAGCAGTTGTCCAAGTCATTATTTTTGAAATACTAATTCCTTGTTTTAAAATACCAAGTCATTATAATGAGATACTAAGTCGCATGCATCAGTATATCCATAACGTGTAATGACTGTGACTCTCTAAACTCTTCAACGTCTGGTTCCATTCACCACCACTGTAAACAAATCAATCTCTGCTTTTTTTCTCTACAGTTTCTCTAGAATTCAGCATTTTACACCAAACTAGTCTGAATGGCTTTGTTTACATTTTAACCGTCTAATGATGCAGAGATTTCCAACAATTAGTCAAATTCCCCTTTAATCCTAATAGCTCTACTGATGTTTACAGTCTGGGATCTCAGGGGTCAGCTGGAGCTTTCATCTCCTGCAGGTTCTGCAGCTCTTAAACCTATTCCACTCTCATTAACTCACTAACCAGCTCTTCCTGGCTAGAACTGTGTGTTCTAGATAATGCAAAACACTCAACCAAGCAGGAAATGGGTTATCCAGAACCTATCCAGAACCAGAGACCCACAAGTACAAACACAGCAGGCTTCTCAGTCAAAAGCAGATGATGTTCTAGATAAGTTCCTGCTGATGGAAATGCAACACGTGCTGTAAAGTCTGATTATGACTACATTTCCTACCTCACCAACAGCCTCCATCTTCAGCCAGGCTTCTGTGGAGCTTCAGGGCAAGTCGACTGTATACCGCCACCTTGTGGCGAGGAGCGTCTTCTGTGCCTTTGCTGAGGAACAGTGGAGCTAAATGAATACACTCATACTTATTATTATTAATATTACACTGCAGTTTTACATGGTGAAGTAGGTCATGATCTAATGGGTCCATTTAACTCAAATTTAGGTCATCCTCTTTGTTTCTACTGACTTTTAAACTGACCTTTAAACTGGTCAGGCTGGTTGACCAGCTTAAAGTTGAATGATTTAGCTGGTCCATGAGCCTGACCAACCTGACCAACCTGGTTGAACACTGCAAGACAGTGATGGTGACCTGCATTACCAGCATGACCATGCTGGTCAACCCTATTGTGACTATTATGGTTGACCAGTCACACCCAGTACAACCAGCTTGGTCAGGTTGGTCATGCTCATAGACCAGCTAAGCCATCAACATCATTGGCCAGACGGGTATAAAGGAGTGCTAAGCCCCCCCCGCTCGCCCCCAGGATTTAACCACTCACTTCATCAAGGCTTTAGATGGATCAGGTGTTCTACACTGAGGAGTACTGTGTCCATAGAAATGGACCGGACACTTTGAGAGCTCCTCACACAAAGCCCCACTTTAAGTTGTTTCTGGATGACAGAGTTTATGAAATGTCATAAAACTGAGTGTACCCGTCCCCATCTTCTCCTGGACCCACCATCCAACAGACTATGGTCCACTTCTGCTTCTCCAGAGAGAATAAAACACTGGATTCCATCACTTTACAATGTAATACATTTAATGTCAAGATTAAAAAAGCTCACATTTTATAAATAAACACAAAAAGAAAGATTCAGTCATGAAAAAAACACAAGGTGCTTGTCGTGACCGGTAAGATGTGCGCTTGGGAATGTTTCAGAAGGCAGTTGTTTCACGACCCCACGAGTGGACCCTCAGAGCTCATCTCGGACCTTAACAAAACAAAAAAAACAACAAATTAAAAAAATGTGTCTACCTGTAATTAACTCTATATAACATTAGAATAAACCCAAATAAACAAAGTCAGTGGTCAGTGAGAGTGTCTACCTGTAATTACCTCTATATGACATTAGAATAAACCCAAATAAACAAAGTCAGTGGTCAGTGAGAGTGTCTACCTGTAAAAAGCTATGTAACATTAGACAAAACCCAAATACACAAAGTCAGTGGTCAGAATGTGATGATGGTCAGTAAAGTTATTGAGATGTTGGTTAGAAAAAATAAAAAATGTCAATGTCAAATTCAACTGCGTTTTTCACTCCTGACTGAACTGTGGGCTTATAAAGAGTCACAGGTTTGTTAAACAATGGGCTGTAAAGAGAGGCACTGCGTTTGTACAGCTGGATCAAAAGCAAATCGGACTGATCTGAAAGTCATAACTACATAAAAAAAAAGGACATCGTAAAATGATCGCAGACGTACAGACGGTTTATGTGCGCGAATAAAATAATCAGATTCTTAATGAAGGCTGTTTAGAAGTGGACGGTGAGAGCACTACGTGGTGACACATGGTCGCTTCCTTTGCTTTTGCCGAGCGGACATTAATTCTCAAAACTGAGCAAGAGGATCTGCCAAAGTTCATGCCCTCTTCGGAGTAACTGTACAGCGAGACACTGTACATCCAGTTTCCTAATGTACACCATGATGTTACACAAACAGGGAAGCAACAATAATATGAAATCATAAGCAGATTAATAATTCCTGGAATTAATATGTTGAAATTTAGGCTGATATTGATACATCACTGAAAGTGTCTACCTGTAATTAACTCTATATAACATTAGAATAACCCAAATAAACAAAGTCCGTGGTCAGTAAGAGTGTCTACCTGTAATTAACTCTATATAACATTAGAATAACCCAAATAAACAAAGTCCGTGGTCAGTAAGAGTGTCTACCTGTAATTAACTCTATATAACATTAGAATAAACATGTAGTCAGTGGTCAGAATGTAATGGTCAGTAAAGTTATTGAGATGTTGGTTAGAAGAGCACAGGTTTGGATGTGTTCGGCTGCACCAGCAGCTCCTGAGGGATTGGGTAGATAACCCAGTTGTTGGAGAAGAACTGGGAACACTGGCCTTCTTCCAGGAGAGCGCTGGGAAAGGTTGGGCTAACACACTTGCTTTTGCAGCAGCGTCACACACACCTCGTTTCTGTGGCAGTAGCACGGGAAAAGATCATCCTTGGGCTGCTCCACCAGCTCCATGCCTTCACGGACTTTAGGCTCAGTTACCTGCAGCTTCGCGTACTCCTACAGGACACATACACACACATACACACACACACACAATCAGAAGGTACAGACTAAAAAACCTTGAGGCAAATCTTCTGTGTACACAAGAGATCAGATTTTCTGATCTACATCAGCGTCTGAAAGTCTGAGCCCACAGGAGGATCTGAATTAGTTTTTTTTGTTTTGTTTTTAAACCTGAAAATTTACATTTAAGAAAACTGGAACTTTGACCATGGTCAGATGTGTGTCAGAGTCTGATCTCTTCCACTGAAGCTGGTGTTCTGAGAACTCCGGAGGATCCGATCTGCTCATCAGAGGCTTAATCAGGCCTAATTCTGCCATCTTGGCTCTACGTTTACAGCAATTAGGAATTCCTAATTTCTTTTTTAGGTGGAGATCATCATCGGATCATCAGACCAGCAGAAGATGCTGGATGGGATATCCAATCCAATCCGATCTGATCCTGAAACAGCACACACTCGTACTGGGGGTTAGGAGAATGTCTGAGTAGCCTCAGCCTGATGCTCGTCTTCAGTGAGGAGCTTCGGCTCATTTTGATGTGCAGCAGGTTTGAAAAGAAGAAATATCCAATCAGTTCTGTCTGATACTCAAGATCTGAACACGGGTTTAGTCACAGACTAAGTGGAATGGTACCACCTCTAATTGTGGGGCACTTTACAGAGCTCTGCTGAGGTTTCCATTATAAAATGAACATGCACCAGAGTTTAAAACCCAATACTAGTCTCTCGCCGAGTCTCTGGCAGTATCGTATAATTTACTGCTACATGTAGGTTTGGTGTTGTAAAATGAAGAGGCTGACTCATCACTCTACGCCATGTAGTACATGCAGTACTGTGCGAAACGTCTGAGAACACGATCTCTGGGCAATTAGTGCAGGTTCATTTGTTAAGAATTAATAATAGAATAAACACAAACAAGCTAATTAATATTTCCTATCCAACACCTGGTTTCTCTCATCAGTCCCTCCTTACAGATCAGGACCTGCTGGTGGAGCTGTCTAGAGTTCACAGAGAAGATCAGCCCCCAAACACATACGGACCACTGACTGTTTATTTGGGTTTATTCTAATGTTATATAGAGTTAATTACATGTAGACACTCACTGACCACTGACTTTATGTTTATTTGGGTTTATTCTAATGTTATATAGAGTTAATTACAAGTAGACACTCTCACTGACCACTGACTATGTTTATTTGGGTTTATTCTAATGTTATGTAGAGTTAATTACATGTAGACACTCACTGACCACTGATTATGTTTATTTGGGTTTATTCTAATGTTATATAGAGTTAATTACATGTAGACACTCACTGACCACTGACTTTATGTTTATTTGGGTTTATTCTAATGTTATATAGAGTTGATTACAGGTAGACACTCTCACTGACCACTGACTTTATGTTTATTTGGGTTTATTCTAATGTTATATAGAGTTAATTACAAGTAGACACTCACTGACCACTGACTATGTTTATTTGGGTTTATTCTAATGTTATATAGAGTTAATTACATGTAGACACTCACTGACCACTGACTTTATGTTTATTTGGGTTTATTCTAATGTTATATAGAGTTAATTACAGGTAGACACTCTCACTGACCACTGACTATGTTTATTTGGGTTTATTCTAATGTTATATAGAGTTAATTACATGTAGACACTCACTGACCACTGACTATGTTTATTTGGGTTTATTCTAATGTTATATAGAGTTAATTACAGGTAGACACTCACTGACTACTGACTATGTTTATTTGGGTTTATTCTAATGTTATATAGAGTTAATTACATGTAGACACTCACTGACCACTGACTATGTTTATTTGGGTTTATTCTAATGTTATATAGAGTTAATTACAGGTAGACACTCACTGACTACTGACTATGTTTATTTGGGTTTATTCTAATGTTATATAGAGTTAATTACAGGTAGATACTCACTGACCACTGACTATGTTTATTTGGGTTTATTCTAATGTTATATAAAGTTAATTACAGGTAGACACTCTCACTGACCACTGACTTTATGTTTATGTGGGTTTATTCTAATGTTATATAGAGTTAATTACAGGTAGACACACTCACTGATCACTGACTATGTTTATTTGGGTTTATTCTAATGTTATATAGAGTTAATTACAGGTAGACACTCTCACTGCTGAGATTCACAACTCTAAACCATTTTCTCGACTTCTGTGCGGTACTGCAGTCCCTCAGTCTCACACTCCTTTCATTTGTCAGACTAATTGGAGGGATCGGCCCTCTCAGCGCTGCCCACACTGGACCTGTGCGCAGGATTCTTGACAGAGTCATATAAACTTCAAGTAGCTAAAGCCCTCCTGACCTCCGCGCCTCAAACGTACACAGTGTTTTATAACTGGAAAGTGCTTTGAGGCCGGGACGGGAGTTTAAAGATTAATGTTTGCTGTTTTGTGGTTATGGACCATCATAAAGCACTCCTGAACAGAACAGCCTTAAGGCCATGCTGTGTGAGGAAGAGGAGGAGGAGAAGGAGGAGGAGGAGGAGAGAGCGGGGTTGAATTTTTATAGAAACCTGGATCAACCAGAATGCAGTTTATTTGGGGTGGGGAGGCCGTATGGGTTAATGAAGCATTATACATTATACACACATCTTTATCCAGTCTTATGCAAAAGTTTGGGCACCCCTGTTCAAATGGCACAGTGAATGTACATACGTTAATAAACCATTAATTTACAGTAAGCAAACTTAAATAGAACATTTTTCTGCACATTTTACACAGAATTTATATTTATATTTCTATTTGAATTTAACAGATTAGAAAATAATATATAGAATTAAATAGAGTTAATTACAGGTAGACGCTCTCTCTGACTATTGTATTCGTTTATTAGGAATTATTCTAATGTTATATATTTGATTACAGGTAGACACTCACTAATATTCAAATGTACCATTATTTTTTTCACACACACCACATTATTTTCTTTCAAGTAAGTGTTTTAAAATGTGCAGAATTATTACTTACAACACAACTATACATGTAATTACACCATGTGGGTGTCCAAACTTCTGAATAAGATTATTATTAACGGTGCTGCTGGGTTTATTACACCACAATCTGCCAATCAAACACCTCCAGTCGGTGTTGGCCATGTGGTCAGAAACTGACCTCAAATGCAGGACCTAAAGCAGGGGTGGCCAGCTCCGGTCCCAGAGGGCCAGACTCCTGCACAATTTTGTGCTTCTCCTGCTCACCTGACTCGACTCACCTGTTGGCAGGTGGCAGGTTTGGTCGGTCCGTCAGAGCAGAGAAACCAGCATACCGTGCTGGTCTCCGGCCCCCCGGCTGCCTACCCCTGGCCTAACTGCATCAACAGATGGGCTACAGTCTCTGAGGGAGGGGTTTCTAATAAAGTGGCCAGTAAGCATAAAGAGCATAAGCGTAAACAGCCCAGCAAGGGGGCTGTCCCTGACACACAGTACCAGATCAGTGCCACAGAAGTACAACTACCGGTGGTCTTCCTAAAGATGGCAGACGCATACGTGTGAGGAAGCGTCTATGTTAAGGTCTAGAGAACCTCTGTGTAATGGATGTGCTCTATACCGTTTTAATGGTTCAGATAAGGCAACAATGATGTGGCTAAATAGCACTGTGAAAGTGTGTGTGTGTGTGTGGTCATGACATGACCTTGCGTTAATTAACCCGTGTCTACTCTGTCCTTGGGTTTGTTCACATAAAATTGATGGGTGGAGATGGGAGATTAGATATGGTTAGATACACACACTGATAAGCAGAGTGAGCTGAAAAGGCTTCTGAAGACAGAAGTGATCGCGGCTGGACTGCAGCATGTCCGAAAGAACTGCAGGGGTCACCTCTTTTATCCACCTTTAGGATGGATTTTAAAGCTCTTCTGCAGGAGTTTAAGGCTCTGAAAGGCCAAGCAGCTGCGCACCTCGCTGACTGACCGACTGTCTGTTTTTTTACTCACTTTTAGGAAATAAAAAATAAATAAATAAAATTAAAAAATAAAATAATAATAATAATAATAATATTAAAAATATATATATAAATATATATATATATATATATATGTTTAAAAAAACATTAAAACAATTTTGTTTTAATTATTTATTTATTTTTATATGTATTCATTTATATAATATATAAATATATGTAGTTTCATATTTAAATTTTTCATATTAATATATGTAATGTATTACATATTAGCACTATTTTCATTTTCTAAACACTATTATTAAGTGTGATTTGTTTATTTATTTATTTTTTCACTATTTCACTGTAAAAGCTCTGGTAAACAACCAAACATGCCTAGGAAAACACATCAAGGGTAGCTACCTGGAAGAGTCTGAAGTAGTAACAGAATATCTTGTCACCCATCAGCTGTGTCCGTGCAAACTGCTGACCGGCCTGTGCAATTTGTTTAGCCTGTAAGAGAATGAAAGAAAAAAAGCATTTTTTGAGAGATTAATTTTTTTTATTAAAAAACATAAAATTATATAATAATAATACTAATATAACTAAAATACCAGCATATATAAATGTGGTGTTTTCCTTTATTTACTCCAGCAAAACAGTAAACGGGGTGTAATGCGATGTGAAGGACGTATTAATGCATTACCTGTGTGCTTCTATCTAGGAATTTAATGCTGGAGCATCATAAATGAATATTTCAACCTCTCGTAAAGTCTTAAACTTAGGCAGAACTCAATTTACTACTACCGAACCGTTCCTGTAAAGCGTAATTATGTAATGAATTTTTAACAGCCCTGAAAAGTGCTTTAATTTTAGTCCCTCATAAAGATAACTAGATATCTTCTAGACTATGACCACTCTCAGAATTCGCTTTTTTATTTTTTTGGGATGATCTTTGGACTATGCGGTCTTATGGACAGAAATAAATGTATGTGTACACTGTGCACACTGTACCTCTTCATCATGGTCTTTGGCCCACTGGATCTTCTCCAGCAAGTCACTGAGGTCTGCTTTGAAGGGGATGTAGTGGACCCAGGGCTGGAGCTCGCTGTAGAAATGCTCGTAGTAGACAGAGTCCTGCTTCAGCACCACACTGTCCCCGGCCAGCAGGTAGGGTAGCCGATACGCCGCAACGGTGCCGTCCACATTTATCTGGTACTTATACTGACAAACCACGAACAACAAGAAGTTAGAGCAGCGGTCCATCAGTCAATACACCCATCTAGCCATCCACACTCTCTCACACTCTCTCACACACACACACACACACACACACACACACACACACACACACACACACACACACACACACACACACACACTTGTTCATTAATCCATCCATCTGATCATCAGCCGTCCATCACCGCCATTTACCTACGTATAGTTGCCCACCGTTACCATCCATCCACATACCACGTCAATCAATCCAACCTCCACAACATGTCCAAATGTTTGTGGACACCCCCCTCTAATAAATGCATTCAGCTACTTTAAGCTGACACCCACAGCTTGTCTAGTCCCTGTAAATAAGTACTGCCAATAGAATAGGACTCTCTGGAATGATGTTGCGCCATCCAATACTTCATCTTGACTTCACTAATGCTCTTGCTGCTGAATGCAATCAAATCCTCACAGCAATGCTCTGCTCCAAAATCTAGTAGAAAGCCTTCTTCCCTGGAGAGTAGAGACAGTTACATCAAGAAAAGCAGGATAAACTATTTTTAATGCCCTTGGTTTCAGAAACAGAATTTCAGAATGAATGAGCAGGTGTCCCAATACTTTTGTCCTTTTAGTGCATCAATCCAACATATCCATCCATAGACCTAACCCAGGCAATCTAGCTATACACATTTGTATCCAGCCATCCAGTCACCCAGCCAGCCATCTGATCCACCCCCCTCACCTTGAAGAAGTCAAAGAAGGACACGTGCTTGACGATTGGCCCGTAGAGGCTCTCGTCATGTTTGAAGAAGAAGAAGTTGGTGAAGGCAGCATCCAGCAGGGTGGGGTTGGCCCTTGACAGTTTCACCATCTCCAGGCGCTCTCTTCTGCTGTCCCGGCCCCTCCAGAAGCCCGTCCGGTTTTTCTCAGCCCACGGAGGACCGGTGTTCCCTTGTACAGACATCATGTCCAAACTCACTCTGTAAGAACACAGAGGGAGAAAATGCAGAGCGATTAAAAAAAGCAAGCTAAGCAGTTGCTGTGGTATCTCAGTCCGTTGCTATACTACACAGCCATTGCTGTGCTGTTGCTAAGAAATTGTATGTTATTCCAGGTGGTTGCTAGGCAGTAGTTATATTGTTCTAAGTGGTCATTATGATGTTGCAAAAAACGGCTAATATTTATATCCCAAGTGGTTACTAGGCAGTAGCTCTGCTGTTCTAGGTGGTCACTATGATGTTGCAAAATGACTGATCTGGTCTCCCAGGTGGTTGCTATTTGGTTGCCAGACAACTTCAATGCTGCTCCAAGTGGTTGCTGTGCTGTTGTTAAGCAGTTGCTATTGTTGCAGATGGCTGCCAGAAGGTTGTGAAGATGGTGTTCTGAAGGCTGTTGAGGTGCTACTAACCATGTATGACGGTTGCCAGGGTGTGGCAATGTGGTTGTTATGCCATTCAGAGTGATCCCCCCCCCCCGGTCATGAATACAGGACAGTGCATTATGGGATCACCTGTGTGCTTACATGAACTCCATACCTGCCCATAGTCTCCAGTACAGACTCGGTGAGGTCATAGGTCGGCATAACGATGTCTCGCGTGTCGTTGGACCCACACCAGGAGAAGATGGGGTGGAGCTTCTCAGCCGTCCGGCTCTTCTCCAGGGGCCAATCCCCTAAGTTCACAAAGAACTCAACATCTGGAAGCCTAACCTGATCACATGGAGAGACAAAAACAGGGAGGTTCTTCATTCTTCACGGATTTATTAGCCAATGCTAGAGAACCAGGACACCTCAAAGAACCTCAGATCTGCAGGCTCTTGATCTCGCTAGCACTTCATCATTTATGATCACTACGGTGTGATCCAGCCGTGCTGTAGATCAGAGTAATCCTCCATCTCAGTTCATTGTTCATTGTGTGGCGCTGCCCCCTGCTGACCGGACCGGATAAGGCATGTGGAATAGTCTTTCAGCACAGATGAGACACCAGAAGACACACTGAGGATTGACAACAGGACAACAGGTCATGTCTGTGTCTCTCGTTACTCACTTTGCGTGCGAGAGAGAGAAGGAAGGCATCCATGAAGATCCTGAAGCCCACGTGCTCTCCATGTGTTTTGATGTAGACCTGCGCACACACACACACACACACAGACACACACGACCACACAAACCCATAAGAATGCTACAACAAGGACCATGTGTGTGTGTTGGCAGGGGGGTTGTTTAATGGTTCTTAAAGGGTTCTTCAGTAAGACACTGGTTCTTCTACAGAACCTACAGAACTAGTTCTTCACCTGGTTAAAGGGTTGTTGTTTTTTTTTGGCATTGGTGGAACCCCTTTTGCAGACCACCAAAACAAGTAAAAGAAGAAAGAACACCCTGGTTTGTCTACCTGGTTGTTCTTGATGGTGTAGTGACACAGGCTCTGTCTATGCCCAAAACGCTGAGGGACCTCAAGGGCGTTGCGGTCTGGGTCCACTCTGGGGAAGACGGACAGGTCACGCTGGATCTGAGGGAAGGAAGAGGGGCAATGCATGTGCTTCTCCCATAATGCTCCACTGGACTCGGGACAGTCGCACGACTCATGGTACACTGGACCTGGGAAATAGGGAAGGAGCAAGAGAGTCCATCAGTACACATTTTAGAAAGCTTAAAGGCTGCTACTGTAGTCAGCAAGGGTCAATATCATGGAAAATTCCTTTTTTATAATTTCTGAAAAATGCAGATTCTCATTTCTATTAAAAATGTCCTTTTATTTCATTAATATTCGCCACCTTTAAAACAGGCCAATCAGAACAAAGCTCAATTACATACCCCACCCTCAGAGGCATGGTAACAAAACAACAGCCTGTTTAGTTGAAACTGACCCACAGAAGATAGGAAACTGTTGTCATGACAGACCCCTTTAAAAGATGACTCTCACCTTTGAGGAAGTACGGCGACTTGGCCACGTGTTGGTCCTTCAGCAGGACCTGGATGTTCAGGTCACTGTAGCTGGCGTACATCCGATAGCGCACCAGGAAGGACCCATCCCGGCGGTCTAAAACCTGCACCCAGATCCTGGAGAAGGGTTCAGACAGGGAAGTGATCTTCACCTCAAACGTGTTCTCTCCTGGCGAGGACGTAAAGCTGAGGACCGCAGAGAAAGGTCAAGCGTTATGATGACAGATTTGGAGAGATCACAGATTTCTAAAGCGGTTCTGCCAAGATCTTTCTGAAAGCACATCATCAACAAGCCTAACCTGAGGTGAGTCCGAGTGCATCTGCCAGAACAACTCCAGAACATAAACGGCACAGTATACAGTTAGCTAGCTGAGGAGACTGCAGTAGGTTGTGGTGTGGTTAGCTTTTAGCCTGGCACCTGCTCACTTCACCAGCTCTCCCGTGGCTTTCCCTGGCCATTGCATTAGCGTTTAGCCCTTTTAAGCTTGATTTCACTTTCCTGGACTTCTTGGGCTGGATTTACGTACCTTTTTGGGTCCGACGAACAGCAGTGTTTGAGCTTCACGGTTTGTCACTTTCATAAACTCGTATCTCTCACTATACAACTATGTCTGACCTGCATCCACCTTGTTTTGGATTTTTTCTCCCTGCAAAAAGGTTCCAGTTCTAGTTCATGCACTGCTCTTTTGAGGTCTATCCACAAATACATAAATATTTTTTTATAATGTTTAGGTCAAGGGACTTAAAAACTTCTCTAATCTTCTTGAGGTAGTCCAAAATTGATTTTGATGTATGTTTAGGATCATTACCCTTCTGTAGGAGCCCTTCTGCACCAGTGAAATGCTCCTTGTGCCACTGGCTGCAACACAGCCCAATGCATGCTTGCTCAACAGTTGGCCAGGTGTTCTTTACATAAAATCTAGCCCCCTTTTTTATCTTCCAAACATACTTTTGCTCTTTCTGAGCAAAAAGATTCATTTGAGCAGCATCAGTCGGTGCAGGACGCCAACATGCATTAGGCGTCACACTTATACATTTGATTATATGTTAAATGAATTCTGATTTTTTTTAAATAAAATTCTAAAGACAAAATGTTTATCCTTATTATTATTCTGAATTATTTGTAATCGTTATTTATACATATATATTAGAGATATATTAAAAGCTACAACATTTGTGTAAATAAAATAAAATAAAATAAAATAAAATAAAACATTAACATGTTTTTTAAAGGGTAAAATTACTACAGCTGTTAAGAAATATAAATAAAATAAAAAAAAAATAATTAATTAAATACTGCCTATTAAAACTCCCCTGACCACAGAGCTGCCTCCGCAATTGACAAACTATTACGCTGATTTTGGTCAAAATTATACAAAAGCTGGCATTTTAGTGTTTTTATGTGCTGATTATTCATAAGTACGTTTATTTTATTTAAGTTTAAACTGTAAAAGTTCGGGCAAAAATGGTCCCTGCTAACTGTTAGCCACGTTAGCTCTGTAGCTACTCTGCGGTTGGAATTGTCCGTTCCACCTTAAATGGTGCAGCAGTTACATTCTGGCGCCTCAGGCGCCAGAATGTAACTGCTGCACCATTTAAGGTGGAACGGACAATTCCAAAAACAAAGCCAACTTCGCCCCTTTTTTCGGGCTGAACCTACCCTTCTACCCCACAACAGCAGTCTGCAGCAACCTTTAGGCCTGAGCTAACGAGCTAATACCACTTACTTCCCCCCGGATTTGTCCACAGCCTGTATGAAGAAGTACCGGGCAGGGAGCACCGCGTCCGCTTCCAGTCCGAGGCCCCACACCAAACTTTTAGCCGCGCTAGGCGCAGGGCTCCCGGCGTCCACTCCAGCTGAGGATGGGAGCCAGAGGAGCAGCGTGAAAAGCCCTGCGAGCTGTCTCTGCAACATTGCTGTGCGCTCAAATGGACGTTGGAGTGGCTCCTCGGCAAAAACTAAGCCTGTCAAGCCCCGTGATTTGTAATCATAAGGCACCCCATCTACAGTTCCCCATCATTAGCCTAAAAAAGCAGGGATCCGCACTGGCCGGCCTGCTGAGTTCTGTCCCCACCTGTATTCCGTCAAATCCCGCCCCCACTTCATTTTGAGGGGGTCACTGTTACAGAAAATCCCTATATATGGTGGTTTTGGGGCTATTTTATGTGCTGTAAGGGGTAAATTTATAAGGTTGTGATGTCATTGTGGAGGCGGTGCCATGCCCATATAAGGAGATCCATAGCTGAGCTGGTTTTCTCTATGAGAGTAATGTGGTGATATCCAATAGGACCGTCCCAATTGCGCACTAATTAGCATAGGTGTCAAAAGTATTGAGTGGAGATACTAGGGTTTGAAAGACTTCTATAGAAGTTGAAGTATCAAGTAAAGGTGTAAAAGTAATGGTTACAAGTAGAAAAGTAAAAGTAATGGAAGGCCGAAAGCTTAGGCCGCACCACAGGGGCCTATAGTGCACTACCCTCCCCCCCTCCCCAAAACCCCATTTCTCTAAAAGTCATAATGAGGATACTGTTCTATATTAATATTAATATGTGATATTCTAATGTTCTATTAAAATGTTGATGTTAAAATGTTGGGCTGCACTAGGCTCCTGTTTCAGCTGCAGATCTGCCCATTGAAAATGAAGCATTTCAGTAATATCAGCTCTATTAAAGGAGCGTCTCTGTGCTCTACTGAGCATCAACATGAGCTTCATGGAGGAAAATATGAGGAGTCGTTGTCTAGAAGTTCTGTAAAGCTGCAGAAAGTCAGACTTCAGAGGCGTGTGATCAATAAGCTTTATTGGAGTGTAAATGTGGGGCTCAGTCGGGACGTTTCACTGCAGCTCTCTTGAGTCTCTGCCACGGACACAGTCTTCATACTAGACTACAGACACAGTCTGCTGTGAGCTCGCTGGAGAGGGACGGGACGTGTGCAGGTGTGATGGATCTCTTATTAACCAACAGGGAGTCAGAATGGTGTCTGTTTATACTTCTCATCCAATCACGATTTATCTGGATGTTTTTTTTTTCTTTCGGAATGAAAACAAACGAGTAACAAGGCTGTTTTAAAATGTAAGGAATAGAAAGTTCAGATAATTGAGTGAAAAAGTAGAAGTTAAAAGTCTGAAAAAGAAATAATTACTCCAGTAAAGTTTAGAAAACCAACATTTCTACTTAAGTAAGATAACGAAGTATTTGTACTTCGTTACTTGACACCTTAACACTCACTAACACCTAGTGTCGGAGTATGCAGTGTCCTATTCGGCAACATGTAGAAAAGCCCCCAGCCATAAACGACCAGAGGTGAACGGTCTCAATGCAGGCGTAAACATACAGTAAGTCCTATTGGCCGGTCCTTCAGGAGCTGACCTGAAGGTCGTACGCATTAGATTAACCACAAAATTAGCCACAGACAGTGGAACCAACCAATGTTTTGATTCACAGTGGGTGGAACCAGGTTTTCTGAGAATGACACATCATTTCGAGGCCTTCTAGAGGTTCTAGATACGGTGTTGCCAGGTATCTTTGCTATTACAACTGCTACAAACCAGCTAATATATGTGTTAGCAGATATGTTAAAGTGCTCAGATATTAATCTAGAACAGCCCCAAGAAATGATCACGTCGCTGCTGTCCGATTGAAAAAACCTTGTATCTCCATTTTCATTCCTTTTTAGTTTTCGCCATGGTTTGAACCCTGTGCGCTGTGTTAATCATTTCGGATAACCAATAGAAATGCTCCAAATGGCTTCGAATAAACTCTAATTTACATTGACTTCCATTCAGAGGTAAGGATGTTTTGCTGTTTTCTTAATTTTGCAGATGAGTATCGCCGTTAGCTTATCGCTAACACACTAATAGATTCCTTAGGGGCGCTAGCAGAAATTAGCACATTAGCGGCTTAGCGTTAATGGCTAATACAGTAACGTTTTTCGGTTCTACAGAGAAAACGACATTACAAAGGGTAAGGTCGGGTAATGCCATATCCGAATTGGGACAGGTCGGCCTACCGATCTGCTTTATGGATGGATGTGGACGGATTATCTTCAGTCCCCTGTGCGGTTTATTCTGATTAATAAAGCTGTAATAAAACATCATCAATCAAATTCAGTGCTGAGGAAAATAAAATGTTGATTACTGATCATCATTGTGCAAAAATAGATTCGCTAAAGTAATAAATAATAATAATAACCCCGGAAACATCCGGCTGGGAGTAAATGAATGTACAGACGGAAACAAATCAGTCTCAGTGTCGCGTGTACATCAATCAATGTTTATTTCAATTTGATTAGCATCAACATATGTTTAATGATTTTTTTTTGTTTTTACTTCCAGTAATCTCTATAACACTACTGTAATATCGATAAGAACAAAAGGTGGTAGTATCCATTTAAACAAGACCGACGTTGCTGCCTTCTCTGAAGAGTCCAGCGGCTCAGTGTTTGAGGGAACGGGGGGAGGTTAAAGGTGGGTGGACTACAGAACTCTATCCAGGATGTTAGACAGGGTACCATCTTTCAACAGGTGCAACATTTACAGAGGAATATCCAAATCACATTAGTCAGTAATTTCATTTATAGGCTATGACATTTCTTCCCACACTCTCCGCAGGTTCAACTGTACATTTTAGTATAAAAGCTCAGAACATAGAAACAAAACACCCTGTAATATGTTGTTTTTCTTTTTCTGCTGCTGAAATAAACATGATGACGTGAAGAAATCCAGGAACTGGATAACGGACGCTTGCACATTCTCTTGGCCTCGAAAAAACGACTAGCCTAGCCTTGGCGCTAAGCTTGTTTGAATATCGCGGCTGTTTACTCTGTAACACCTATCAGATCTGTGGTGTTCGGAGCTGTTTTCTACTACGACACGGAAACGAAGCGAACCCTGGAAAAAAATAATAAAAAAAACGAGACCCAAGGCCGACCTCAGGCCGCATGGCGATACTTTTTGTGAAAGTAAAAAAAAATGCTAACGTCTCAATACTGTGTTTTATGCAGGAAACCTCTGGAAATGCTTCATACCGTCAAGCCACATTACAAGGACTGTTGACTGGATCTGAGAAGAAGACTGTGTTCATTTGAGGTTGGTAATTTTTCATTTTGTCAGTTTCCTGAGCCACAAAAACAAACCAACCAAGCTAGCTAACGTTTCTGTACCCAGCTAGCACACACAGTCCAACTGCTAATGCTAACAGCTGTGTGAACGTATGGACGCGACTGTTTTTCTCGACCTGTGAGGCTAAATTATCCATTTTCTCCTCACTTTTTACCTCACGTTTGAGTTGAATCATGTGAATCACACTGTATAGTGACTAGCATGTTAGCTAGCTTGTGGCTCTTGCTTGTGGTATTTGCTTGAGGCTAGCCAACTTGTTAGCTTGTGGTTTGAGCACTGGTTTGGAGACTGGAACGCTACAGCTGTTGTTTCAAATATTGTTTTTGTCGAATGCTTTATTTTGAGTATCATCAATCGTTACCCTCTCTAACCTGTGGTTAGATATGGAGAAAAAATGGAGATGAAAACATGCACCTCGTAAAGCCACCGTAATTGCTAGCTTCTGTGCCTTGCTGGCATTTTTTAGCGATTGTTAGTCGTGCTGGCTTGTTTTTGGCTAAGCTAACCCTTCAATTTTGCGTGGAAACAGTGTGGAAATGGCACTCTCATTCTGACTGGATTTCGACAGCATATACAATAATGTCTAGGCCCTTTTGTGTGTGTGTATATATATATATATATATATATATATATATATATATATATATATATATATAGATATACAAAAGAAAGTGCAGAAGAAGTGAAGTGAGTGAGCTGTGGTGGGAATTATGGGGATTGTAGTCTTACAGCACAAGCACAACAGATCAAAGGGAGAAAAGAAAAAAAGGCTAAACCAAACGTCATCGATTTCACACTCAACCACTCAAACACTCCAAAAAATACAATTCGGAAACACTTATTTTTTCTCTCGTTCACATGTAGCTAATGCTAAGCGCAAGGCTAATCGGTTCACTCCAAACACTCTGTACGCACACGTACGTTTACGCTAAACGACAACGCTCCAAGGACATGAGTGTTCATGTCGCGCGCCCAGGCTCCGCCTCCTCCCCACGCGCATATCCAATGAACGACCTGAAGACACAAGTGAACAATCATCTGATGTGATGTAAACTTCTAACTCATTCTACGTGCTACTCACAGACTCGTTCAAGCTTCGCGGATTTGGCAGAGGTTTCTCCGTACGACGTCCCTAGTGAGGTACACCGTGACGCACCAGACCTGGCCCAAGGCAGCAGAAAAGTCCAGAAAACGTAACAGCGTAGCCGCATGAGAGAGTTTCTATTGGTCCAAAAGGAAAAGAAACGTTATTTTAACGGACACGAACGACCAGCCTCGTCCCCACCCCCAAAACAGTTAGTAAAGGCTAGTTTTCATCTACAGGTAACAGCTCGAAAATATCAACCACAGACAGCATAAGAAGTTCATCGCTAGTTTACAGGAAAGATAGCTACTTCACCCATCGAGAATATGGCACATGTATTATTAGAACACTGGCTTCATGAATAGAAACACAACCCAAGTAAGAGCACATAGACGTACACTCATGGCACGTATCGCCGGATACAGTTCACGTCTCGCTTATACGTCTAAAACCACGTGTTTGTTTATTTATTTTATTTTTTTATTCGTAGTCGCGTCGTACGTCGTACGTCGTTTCTAGGTGCGGGTGAAGTAACTCGACCGAAGATCGACCGGCTCGGTGGTACAGCTGTTTGTTGAGGGACGTGTTTCGTGTCTGCAGCTGTTTTAGCTTTAGCTTTAGCTTTTTTTGTCGTAAACACTGGGTAACTTTTTTGCGTGGAGTAGCACGTGTTTTTTATTGTTCTTTTACCGCGTTTTTGCGTCTCTTTTCGAGATCAGAATACGAGGGTGTGAATACAAGTACTGGCGTGAAGACAGAGTGGTGCGTTTTAAAGTAATACATTATTACAACAAAATAGTATGGCGTAATTAATTCATAAATAAGTCAATAAATCAATTAAAAAAAGGATATTTTGGCCTTTTAGCAATGCAGGTATACAGCTTGTCTTTTTTATTTATATTTTATCGCTATTTCAAAAAATATAAAGTTTTTTTTTCCTCGTAAGTTTCTGGTATTGGCTTATAGTATTAAATAAAAGTATGTTATTCTTTTTTTCCCCTTTTTGTTTTAAAGTAACATGCTGCTTTTTGAATATGGCAGTTTTATGTTTTATAGGTCATCCATTTTTGTTTCATGCAGTCTCGTTGGTTTCGTAACGCTCAGAGTATCTACACAGCAAGAGCCGATCCACCTCCTGTGGGAAGACCCCCAACCCCTGTACATGAACAAAGATGGTCTAATCCACAGCTTAGGAAAAAGGGGAAGGAGCCCTCCAACCCCTCCCCTCTCCCCAACAACAACAACAACAACAACAACAACAACTCCAACCCTCCAACCCGCTCGCCAACGCTAACGGTACGCGTCCTCGTCGTTTTCTGTCCTCCGTCCGTAGAGCCGGTCCGATTGAGACGTAGTCCTGTACACGTGTCCCAGACAGAGGTGGAGCAGCCTTCAGTCCCTCCATTATCCTCTCTTTCTGAAGGTGAAGGTCCATGTCGCAGAATTAGCGCCCCCTCCTTGTGGCCGGAGGGCGGAATTAGCCTTCGTCCAGAGCTCTCTAAAACTGATACCACTTCTTGTCCTTGCATTTCAGCATCAGCTGTGGGAGAACGTGGGAAGACAAGCGTGAAGGTAAAGGTCAGCTCACTAGGCCACAAATTCAGTGCTGGTTTAGAGTAGGGGTCATCAGGTTCGGTCCTGAGGGATCGGACTCTGGGACGGTTTGGAGTTTTCCCTGCTCGGACACACCCACTAGGCCTCTATCTGGCAATTATCTTGAGCAGGGAAATCACCAAACTGGGATGGACTGGAAATGATGACCCCTGGTATAGAGGCGAGGGCAGCCCAATAGCACTGCAGCACAAAAGATCCTCACAGTTGGATTACACTGGAATGGTGGTGTTATACAGGTGATCACCGACCAGCCATAACATTAAAACCACCTGCCTGATATTGTGTAGGGCCGCCTTGTACTGCCACAAAAGCTCTAAAACCCATTGAGGCATGTACTCCACAAGACCGGAGTACATGGCTAACAATTTTGAGGTGGGCGGGGCCTCCATGAGCATCAAAGAGTCTTGGTAGCCAGTTCACTGGTTGGCCTTTCTTGCAGCATGTTTTGTAGGTCTGTACTGACCACTGCATACCGGGGACACCCCACAAGACCTGCCTCATGTTCTGGAGATGTTCTGATCCACATCACAGTGTGGTTCTGTGGCTCAGATTCTTACAATTGTCCATTTTTCCTGCTTCAGCACCTTCATCACCTTCAAGACCTGATTTTTTTTAATGTTATGGCTAAATGGTGTAAAACGGCTAAATGGGCCGAAGTTACCACAAAGAAATTCTGGTCGGACAATCGGTCCATAGATCTACTCTTCTCTCTCACCTCGTGAGCATGTTTAGAGAAGGTCTCGGCGCTGGACATCATGAGGGCTGTCCTCTCCTCCAGCTCGCCCAGTCTCTGCCCTCTCTCGTCCAGGGCGATGCGGGCCCGAGCCAGTTCACCCACCGCACTGCCGGCAGCCACCCGCATGCCCTCCATGCTGGCCTGGCCTGGGATGTGCTGGGCCAGGCTCCGAGAGGCCTTCCCCGCTGCTGCTTCACCGACTACACACACACACACACACACACACATATATATAAATATATACGACGGAAGCAAGAATATTAATTTTCTCCATGTTCTAGATAACAGAGAGGCTTACAGTGTCAGAAAGCACTGCTGAATATTACCGGATGAATTAACCTCGATGGGCTGGCAGCTGTTCAAGTGGAAGGAATCATTTTTAGCATAATCACTGAATGAAAGGAACACTCACAGAGCTCCTCGCGGTCAAAGGTCTGGGCGTTCCCTCCGAAAAAGCCCTTCAGGAAGCCTCGGTTCTGCGCCTCGGGGGTCTCTGTGGGCGTAAAAAGCTCCCCCAGCATCTCCTGCAGCCGATCAATCAGGGAATCAATCAGTGAATTCATCAGGCAGTCAATCAGGAGCGTTTAGGTGATCAGCCAGCATTACTGGCAGTACACTAGTTCCTCCACATGATGGCAGTGTGGTAGAAGCTTTCATCCTTCATGCCCCCTCTGTTGTTTACGGTTCGGGATTAACACTGTGCCGCGTGCGTTCCGGCTTATTCCATACACAGCATACAGCACCAGCATGTTTCCCCTTGGGTATTTTAGGGCGCTGTCTTTGCGAGGTTATAAAGGCCGAGTCAGCAGCCCCAATTACATGCAGACTCAAGGTAAAGTATACTGCCAATTAGAGATGCACCGATCCGATATTAGGATTGGATATCGGTCCCGATATTTAAAACATTAGCTGTATCGGATAATTAGGCCGATCCATGGAACCGATCCTTTCACTTTAATTGGTTGGTGTGAGACTGCACTAAAGTTTTGCAGGTTTTGGTTGCTGCTTGTATGTCTGACCAAGTTACTTATTTATTCTCAGCTGAATTACGTGAAATATTTAAAAAAAGGTTAATTACTGTTTGTGTGTTTGATAAAGGCAAATCCCGATGCCTGAAATCTCTCCCACATGGTGAGGTGTACGGTTTATTAAGTCAACAATGGTATCGGATTGGTATGGGGTATCGAGCAATATGCAAAGTTTATGTATCGGTATCGGTATCAGAACTAAAAAAGCCGGATCGGTGCATCCCTACTGCCAATCAGGGCTGGTATAAACAGTTGCTTAGGGCCCCTGAGAGACACACCAGTGTGCGGTTGGTTGTGTTGTTGTTTGGGCATGATTTTAAGGGAACGTGGGTGGGGTCTAGAAGGGGGCGTGTTAACTATACAGCTGCTTAACTCATAAAGGTCCTGTGCCAAATGAACTGGACGATAGTAGCTGGCTGTTTTGACATGGGTGGCACAGCCACACACACACACACACGTATGTATATATTCATATAAGATATTTATAATGTTGAATATATCGTTGATAAATGCTTATTCTGGGGCAATGTTACATGTTGGGAATCGGGAACACTTTTATTTACCGCAGAGAAGTGTCCGTAAATTAATGGCCTTGCTTTGGCGTTTGGCCGACTGCATAATGAAGCACCACCTCAGAGGCCTGTAGAGACCTTATCCACTTCATCTTTGGTTTAATACAATCCGTGTCCAGAGACCCAGCTATGAATATCTGCCCTGCAGGTGTGTGTGTGTGTGTGTGTGAGAGAGAGAAGGCTAGTGAGGTGCAGCAGGGCAGGGCTCAGCTCAGCAGAGCTCAAAGCACCCATGACAAGCATGACATTTCACTTCAGTAGACACTGGCACGCACACACACACTCACACACACACACATGCATGCAAAAATGTGCACACCCACATTCAAAGGCATAAACACACACACACACACTTGCAGATCAAATGAGTGATTAAACACACATTCAACTAAAGACTAATTTTGAATAATTTCATCCATCAATAACTTCAAAGCAATGACCAAGCAGTGTGTATCTGCAAGTGTGTGTGTGTGTGTGTGTGTGCCTCATTTTTCTTCTTTATCTGGTGAATCACCACTGGTAATCCTTTATGCCTTTAATCTGTGTCTGGGAAGTGGCCCTGTACATATGCACACACACCAATTAGCCATAACATTAAAACCACCTGCCTAACTATGAATAAAACAGCAAGGCATGGACTCCACAAGACCTCTGAAGGTGTCCTGCTGTGGCGTCTGGCACCAAGACTAACGTCAGCAGCAGATCCTCTAAGAAGTCCTAGAAGTTGTGACGTGGGCGGGGCCTCCATCAGCATCAGTGAGCCTTGGGCGCCCATGACCTTCTTTTCTAGGAACACTTTTGGTAGGTCAGTACTGATCACTGCATACCATAAATACCCTGATGCCTGATGTTCTGGAGATGTTCTGACCCAGTCGTCGTCTAGAACATCAGTTTGGTTCTTGTCAAAGTGTCATCTTCAAGAACTGACTGACAGGAGCCACTGGGCCCAGCTCTCCAGTGCTCTCCACCTCACCTGGCAGTGGGGTTATTATTATGGCTGATCGGTGAGTATATATAGGCTACATAATACAAAGACCCTCCAATGGTGATTCACTCGGACCACAGCAGTGTGTGAACATAGGAGCCGAGCGAGGTTTGCACACACCTGCAGATTATCACACATCTCCTGGCTGTAGGTGATGCGCTGTATCTCTGTGGGAGAGCTCAGGTAGAGGGCCTGCCCTCCGTTAGTGAAACAGAACGTTCTCGCGATGCGCATGTCCGTCAGCGGCAGGTAGTGCACGTCCAGCAGGGGGCGTAAACTGGGCAGGCTGTAACACACGTACACACACACACACACACACATAAACCACAAATGAATAAATATGAATAAATCAACTGAAATCATTCCGTTATGCCAATTACAAACCCCCCCCCTCAAAAATCAAGGTCAGATCAAATGAATGATTAATCAATAGCCTGCTGAACTGAGCGGGCTCCCTGATCGGCACTGCCATCTTATTGATTCCGTCCACGGTTGACAGCAGGATTAGGAGTGTCGGTGTATTATTCTGGGAAGTGGACTTAGGATTCGGAAATTGAATGCTCCAAAAGATTAAAGGGATCAAATTATTGGGACTAAAGTGGGACAGTTTTTTTTGCAGTGTGGAACAAATCTGGAATTTCCGACTATTTGGGATAGTCGCTGCAGAACTCTAATTATAAATATATATAATATATGTTTATTGTTATTATTATTATTATTATTATTATTATGATCTGGTGTCGACCTGAGGAGGACGGGTTCCCCTTTTGAGTCTTGGTTCCTCTCAAGGTCTCTTCCTCTCGACCCGAGGTAGTTTTTCCTTGCCACTGTTGCCACTAGCTATACTATATAAAACTATATAAATAAAATTTAATTTCATTTCATTTAATTAATTAAAAATGACTGATTAATGTGAATGTACGTGTAAATGTTGCACATGTTATACAGTCAAGGATCTGTCAGATGAAGTGTAAAGTTATAATAATTAGTTATCATTAGCATAACGACCCACTGTAGGGCAAAACACACGTGTTTGCCACATTAGCACTAGCGGATAGTGACACTGGGAGCAGATACCTGTGTGTCACTGATGGGCCGGTCATTTAGGACAGAAATCTGGGGTGATTTTACCCCATAAATGCATTATCAGGGGTCCAAGCACCATTTTTTTTCTTCCCAGCAGACCAAACTGTAAGTCATACAGGTATGAAATCATAATATGGACAAAAGTATTGGGACACATGCGCAAAATGACTGAACGGCCTCAACCAGCATGCAGGCTGATGATAAAGAACCCAGCTTAGATGTCCAATAAATAAGCAGCAACACCCGGCAGCCCAAATCAGCAGTGCTCCATAAGTAACGACGGTCGAACCTGAGGATCATGACGTGTCCGTTGGCGCAGAAGCAGGCCAGGCACACGCTGTTGGAGACGGCCACCACGTCGGCCCGCAGCACGAAGGACGACTCTGTGATGTTGTGCACATACAGGCAGGCCTGCGAGGGCATGAGGAACACCTTGGCCTGGCGCTCAGAGCAAACCACTGCCAGGTGGCCGTCCCCGCTGGCCTCCTGCGAGGAGCAGGGCGAGAAGTTGACCAGCTTGCGCCTTCGGGGCCGCTCAGGATCCTCGGGGGCGTTCGCGTCTCGCCACACCTCGTAAGGACTCTGGACCAGACAGCCCGAACAGTCCAGGAAACCGAACCGCAGGACGGAGCCTTTCAACATCAGGACCGTGCCTCGAGAGGAAGGTAGCAAAGAGAGAGAGGGAAGGGTGACTTTGATAAAAAAAAGGAGAGAAATCAAGTGATCTGATTGGCAGTGAGCATTTCGAGCATTAAATGGAGTGTACACTCCAGATCATTAACATCTCAATGACACTAAGAGCCACTCTCCCATGTGACATCAATTAAAGCAATTATTCGAACCCCCTGGTACTGCTCAGTATAAGCACTTCAGCGCTGTCCACATGACCTTGTCTTATAGCCATCATGAGCCAAATATACCTGAAGTGACCTATCCATCCAGTGGCTTCTTGAGCAGAAACCCAGAACGGTACCTCAGAGAGCATCTGAACAACAGACCAAAGAGGTATTTTCAAAGTCTGAGGACAGAGCTTCACATTAGCGCTGATACACTACCGCCTTTTCTAATTCAAGGCCTCCGGTCTCGAACAGTATGGGTGCTTATGTAAGATCAGATTCCCTCGGTCTTTACTCGGCACAGCCATTAGGCATTATCTCTACGCTGTATGACACTGTACGAGAACGAGCTTAGATGTAGGCAGATATGTTTAGGTCCATTTATTTCAGTCCTTAGGAAGTTTAGTAGAGAATTTCTTCACATCCATTTAGTGAATTAGAGGTTGGGCCCATAATGTTAATAAACGCTGTTTGGGTGAGGGTTACAGTATACTCACCTCTATAGCCTGGTAGATATGTGTAGATTTGGGCCCATAGATTTCAGTCGAAATGGTCTATCGAAAGGGTTTGGGCAAACTATCTTTTAATAGTATTAGGTCCAATAGGTCCAATAGGAGTTTGAGCCATAGGGATGTGCCCAACAGGTCTATTGAAAGGGTTTGTCTTAAAGGATATATATATATATATATGGTCTAGCCCAAAGAATATATAAATAGCGATAGGCCAAAAAGGTCAATTCAAAGGGTCTAGCCCAAAGGGAAAATCTACTGGATTTGGCCCAAAGAATATATCAATAGGAATAGTCCCAATAGATCAATTTAAAGGGTTTGGCCCAAAGTGTCTATCCATAGAGTTTGAGACATAGGGATGTGCCCAATAGGTCTATTGAAAGGGTTTGGCTCAAACAATATATAAATAACGATAGGCCAAAAAGGTCAATTCAAAGGGTCTAGCCCAACAGGTATATATATAGGAATAGGCCCAATAGGTCAATTCAAAGAATTTGGCCCAAAGTGTCTAGCGATAGAGTTTGGCCCAAATGATCCATAGAGTTTGATCCAAACAGTCTATAAACCGAGTTAGGCCCAAAGGGTCTATAGAGTTTGGCCAATACATCTATCAATAGACACAGTCTCAAAAGTTTCATTCAAAGGCTAAAACCTTTGGGCTAAACCATAGGGTTTGACCCCAAGGGTCTACCTTTACAATTTGGCCCATAGAATCTATCAATAGGGTTTGGCCCTAAGGTTTTATACACATATTTAGGCCCAAAGGATTTGACACAAAGAAATTATCAAGGGTAAGATACAAAGAATCCATTCATAGAGTCTCTCATAGGGTTTAGTCAAAAAACGTCTCCATAGACTTTGGTTCTGACCCAAGCGTCTGACACACAGGGTATACTGATCTCTAGAGTTGGACCAAAGAGTCTTATCAAAAGAGTTTGAATAAAAGCATCAATCCAAGGTTTGTCCCAAAGGGTCTATGTATAGGGTTTGACCAAAGGGTTCTCTCCACAGACTTTGGACCAAGGGTTTTTTTTGCCCACATGGTCTGGTCTTATTGTCGGCAAAGCAAGTCAAAAGTGATGCTCACTGGTGGGCGCCACGGTGACAGGCTCCTCCATCCTCTCCTGCTCATCGGTGGGGATGGACATGGGCACGAGCAGCAACAAGCCCAAGCTGGTGCCCACCCACAGGCATGGTGTGGGCAGCGCGTCCGACTTGCGGCCGTACGACTCGGCGAACTGCAACGTGGTCACCGCCTCTTTGGTGTCCCGGTCTATACTGGAGACGCTGGAGCTCCGCGAGCGGCTGAATGAGTTCTCCCGACTCTCTGGAAAAAACAAAGACCAGGAGGAAGGAGAGAGGACGGAGGGCGGGAGAGAGAAAGAGAGAGGCGGGGAGGAGAGGGAGAGCGACATGGGAGTGAACAGAGAGAGAGAGAGAGAGAGAGAGAAGTGAGAAGAGCAATGGAAGAGGTCAAGAAGAGAGAGAGAGAGAGAGCGAGAGAGAGAGAGAGAGAGAGAGAGAGAGAGAGAGAGAGAGAGAGAGGAATACAGAGGGAGAAAGCGGGAGACGTTTTAAGGACTGGAAGCTGTAAAACAGAAGATCAGGATTACAGTGAATTCACGAACCACATAGACCTGAATCAGCAAAGCCATGGACGGCTTTACGGGGACTGGGAACAGGACAACGTGACGGAAGAAGACAGGAGACGCCCTTCTTTCTGATTGGCTTTTATTGTTTGGCAGTTTCAACAAGACAGATGAAAATCAAAGGCTTGCACAGACAAAGCTTGCATACACAGTAGCTACACACCCCTACACACACACACACGACCACACTGTATGAGCACACATTCAGCAAACAACGCATTTGCACAGTCACTTTTTTGCACTGACTGACCGACCGACCGACCTTCCTGACTGCAGGACCAGAGCTTTTACTCCCCAAAAATGGACCGCCAACTACCCAACCTGTACATAATCCCCCCTTTTGCATGCAATGCCCCATGTCACCAGTGAGGGCAGACTAGGACATAAGGACTAGCCTGGAGGGAAGCGCCGCATACCCGGCTTCGGCATGCACCAGCCCGCAGTCGCCAGTGACGGCCAGCACCGCAGCGAAGCGATGGGGGGTGGGGGGAATGGTGGTGGACGAGAGCGCAATCTACCCACCCTGGAGGGAGCAAGGCCAATTGCGCTCTCTCTGGGCCTAGGAGCTTGACCGGGATTCGAACCAACGACCCTCTGATCTTGGTGACAGCGCTCACTCCTGTGTTTGATTAGTAGGGACTAGATCCATTCCTGAGCTCTGACTCTACAGTAATTGGGCTTGTGACCAATAACAGTGGGTCAGTAGTCGCAGGATTGGTGACAGTCTAAGCCCATTGTTTGTTAGCAACATTAGCCTAGCGTCTACTGTTTTAGGCTATAGAGGCACACATCAGATGCCAAACTTGTCTTGACTGATCTACTAGATCTGTGATCGGTGATCAATGAGGTTCACGTGATTTTTGACCAAACTGCCCCTTTAATGAGTTTACATATGAAGGCCTGAGGTTTGCTTAAAGGGCTCATATCTTACACCTTTGTTATATTTTATTTTTTACTTTTTTGTCATACAGTGTTTCCCCCATATTGCATCGGTGTATTTTATGTACTATAATAATATTAATTATTATTATTATTATTTTGAATTAATTTTAAATATATTTTTATATGCTTTTCAGCCTCTAGGGGTTTTGATACTGTGCCTTTAAGACATATGTAAACAACCTCTGATTCTTCTGATTGGCTCCCTTTCTTTAAACACCCACATTGTATTAAAGGGAATGGTTAAACTGCTGTACAGGCAGAAATTTGCATAATATGTTTGTGACATCACAAAAAACTGTAACATCAAAGCAGGCTGTTTCTGCAGGTCAGCGTTTCATCCTTCATGTTTACATACTAAGTCTTGTATTGTCGGAGAGCGAGGAGGACGTGGATGTCCACCATATGGGCCCTTTAAACTGAAGACCTGTGTCTATATATATATATATATATAAAAACACGTAACAGAGACGTGGGCGTGACACTGCAGGACAGGAGCTGGAGAGAGAGACAGAAGGAGGATGACACTACGACACCGCCACTCTCTCCAGGCTCAGCGGGACGCAGACGTGGGGCTCGTGAGGAAGCGGTGATGAAGGACAGGACTGGACGGAGTGTGGGATGAGACGCTGATGGGGTGCGGCCCTCCCCCTGAGGGCCCCCCTCTCCCGTCTTACCTCTCTCGCTCCAGGAGTAGGTGCTGGTGTGGTGCTCATCGTGTGAGTACATAGTGACACCATGCAGCTGCTGCAGCATGGCCCGTCTGGACGGGTAACCTATCCATCACACACACACAATACACACCGATACACAATACACACACTCAAGTGCACAAATAGACGCACACATACACACGTTCAAGGATTCACACACATACACACACACAGTGACAACACCATACACACATATATATAAATATATAGACATACACACACATACAGTCATACACCGTGTCGAAGACAGGACAGAGTTCGGACAGAGACAGAGGAGAGAAAGGAAACACAGCCGGTGAAGATAAACCGAGGCTCAAAAAAACAACAAAAAAACAATGTTAGAACCCACAGCATAGAACCTAAGGTTCCACTTGAGTTGTCCCAGCATTTCTGTGGTCAGATGTAAAGAGAGGCCTGCTCGGAGCCCAATATCTAGCCATTTTCATCGGCTGTGTGAGGACCAGTCCTCTTATATTATATATATAGGCCAACTACTTAATGCACTTAAAGGGGAACTCCACCCAAGTTTCAAAATTTCTAAATAATTCAGTGGTTGAGATGTAAACAGCCATGCAGAGTGGGGTTGGTGTGGAATGCTCCATTTCAGAGAAACTTACTGACACAGATTGATTCACAGTGGTGGTGATAGGAACCAGCTGTCGCCAAGTCTGCTATCACTAGTGCAATTTTAGAAAGGGGCATATCAACCTTGATTTTTTTATTTCATTTTATGCTAATGTATTTATTTTAGGAGGAATGTCTTATTATTATCATCATCATCATCATCATCATCATCACATTCTTTACTATTGAGATTTAAGGCTGCAGATTTTTAGACTATGGGCAATTATGGTCACCTAGTTTTATAGAATGTAGAATGTAATTCTGTCAACCTGCACTTGTCCCCAACATTGGTCCCTCTCATTTGTCAGACCAAGTCCACACCCCTGTCTACACTGCAAATAAGATTTCGGCCTAAAACACGCTTTAAAAAGACCCCGTCATGGTGGAGGGATACGTGCAGGATGTTGTGTGGCAAAGTAGTCCCTGAAGAAAACAAATATATTTTTTTAGATGTTTTCCTATTTTCCCCATCATCATCATTCCATATATAGCACTCGGTAGACACGTGTCCTCTCTGGTTCTCTGGTGGGATCAGATAGCAAATTAAATGGTCATTTGTGTGTTGTTGTCATGGCGACCGACGCCTGGCTCCATTCACCACCAGTGTAAAGAAAAAAATCAGACTTTGTGCTGATGCATATTCAGTTTGTCTGATTGGTGCGTTGCTATATCAAACCATCAGTGTGTGTAAGTGTGTTATTTTTGCGCCCCCCCTCCTTTCTGCTGTATGTATGAGTGAGGTCGATGGTGGGGTTAGAAATGCCCCCTGGCTCTGCTGCACTGACCACACACTGATGACCCGGCACAGCATGAGCACTCACTGTAAGCAGGGTTAGGCTGTTCAGAAGAGAAACCGTTGTGCATGGAAGATAAGCATGCATGTGTGTGTGTGTGTGAGTGTGTGAGTGTGTGTGAGTGTGGGTGTGTGTGTGAGTGTGTGTGGGTTCCGCAAAGCTGTCACATACAGCTGTGCGTACACAGGCACAGATTTCTTGAAGGCGAAGCGCTTGTTTCAGAAACAAGGCGACAGCAGGGTGATGCAAAACAAAACACAAAGGCAAACACACACACACACACACACACACATTTTTTGTATGCATTATATACTCTATTGGCAAGTATATATATATATATATATATATATATATATATATATATATATATATAACAACGTAAAATGCCTAATCCCATAGAAAATGCCTAACAATAGTATATCCCATATTTATTATATACATAAAAATAATATATATATATATATATGTATATGTATCTATTTGTAAAAATATATCCCATATGTATTATATACATTTGAAATCTATATATAACAACATGCTCCTTGTGTATGTAGTATATGTACCTATGTCTAATAATAATAACATACCCTGCATGGATTATATAGATGTAAACGCCTATACGCAACAATAGTATATCCCATATGTATTATATAGATTTGTGAGTATCTATATGGAAACAAAATATCCCATATGTATTTTGCATGTCGGTATCTATGTGTAGTAATAATAATATAGCCCATACGTATTTTATATATATATATTTATATAATATAATATACAACAACATACCCCATGTTAATATAACATATATAACATATAACAACATACCCCATGTATATTTAGTATATGTATCAATGTGTAATATTAATAAAGTTCATATGTATTATACAGATGTACGTGCTTCTAACCATAGTATAGCCCATATGTATTATATACATTTGTGAGTATCTATATATAACAACATATCCCATATGTATTTAGTATATGTATCTATGTGTAAAAATAATATAGTCCATATGTATTACATAGATGTATGTGCTTATAAAAATATAATATATAATCCCATATGTATTACATACATTTGCAAGTATCTATATGTAACAATATATCCCATATGTATTTTGGATATGCAGTTATCTATGGTTAATAATGATCATAATAATAATAATAATAATGTACCCCATATGTATTATATAGATGTAAGTGCTTACAACAATAGTATATCCCATATGTGTTCTATATGTGTAATAATATTTACCATATGTATTACATAGTTGTATATGTATCTATATGTAAGATCTCCTGTATGTATTTTGTGTGTGTAATCTATGTATCTAGGTGTAATAATAATATACTCTATATGTATATTATAAGGTTGTATATAGCTGTATGTATGTGTATATATATGTAATCCCATATGTATATAGTCCGCATAAGTATGTAATAATGCACTTTATATTTGCCAACATACACACACAAACACACACACACACAAACAAGTTGACCTTTAGCGTCGCTTTCATAACAGACATCAACCACATCTAACAGGACAACATCTGGCTCATTAGCCGCTCTCTGGACGTGTGTGAACGTTCACAGCCGCATCTGTCGTGTACGTGTGAATAATTCATGATGGAGGAGGGAAAGATTTCCACTGTAGTGAAGGTGACACTCTCTCACTCGTTCCCTCTCTCTCTCCTAGGGACCTATTTGTTCAGGTCATCAGCTGTCAGTCAAACATCGGAGACACCTGACGACTCTGAGGTGGAGCTCCTCAGCAGGATCTGCGAGCGAACTGCGGTCTAGCTGCCTGTCTGGCATTTACCCTCAGAGGCTGTGTTGCTTTTAGTGAGTTTCGGGCTCTGGAGGCCCAAAGCACTGAAGGGTTCAGTGTTTAGCCTGCTCTTCCACACCGGTTCAGCTCAGCTGAGCTGTCATGCTACGTTAGCTAACACGCTATCAGCGATCCGGAGTAACTGAGGTTCAGCTAATGTTAATGGTTCACAGTGAGTCACAGAGTACTGCGGCCCAAACCACGCTGGCCAGACTGCATGGACAAATTTATCAACCTTGGGGTCAGATCACAATGTAATTAGCCCATTGGCTCACCTAAGTAGCTAAGTTTGCTATCCTGTGGGATACACCATATGTCTAAATATTTGTGGACACCCCTTCTAATGAATGCATTCAGCTAATTTAAGTTGCACTCATTTCTGCAGACTTTCTGGAGCAGATAAACCCAATGTACCTAATGCCAGGCGTGGGCTAGAGGGGTATAAAGCCCCCCAGCATTACGCTGTGGAGCAGTGGAGGAACTGTGTTCTCTGGAGTGATGGATGGTCCTGCAACGCTCCTCCAGAATCTCAAAACGCCCTCCTCCCTGGACAATAGAGACAGTTACTCCAACAAAAGCAGGATTGACTGAATGAGCAGGTGTCCCAATACTTTTGTCCATGTAGTGTATGATATGTGAGCATGTGCTAATCTGTCTAAGTCTGATTAAATGGCATCTGAAGGGTATCAGTGTGTCCTTGTCCCGCTCGTGACCCGAGTTCGCTCAGTGCATTAGTGCGTCTGCACTCGGCGCTCCCTCCCTGCTCGTTATTAATGTGACACTGCGTATCCCTGCGTCCCCCCCACCCACCCCTCCTGCTGTCCTCACTTCCTGTAGCGTGTCTCATTAGTCGCGGCCTGGCTCGTCTCGCTGCTAATTGACCTTTAATTATCTCTGCGACCCCGCTGTGCAGCCGCATGCCTGTTGCCGCGGCAATGAGGACACACGCTTCGCGCGGAGACGAGACGGAGACGACGCAGGAGCGATGGAGACACTATGGCGGACGATAACAGTTTTCCCAGACGGATACGCGGCCAGGGGCTGCCTTCAGAAAGTGGCGTAATGAGAATCGATCTGCTGCTCTGCGACTTCGGAAACGTATTCAGACGGAAAAATCTATTGCGTGGTCACCCTGAGAACTGACCCCACCCCCACCCTACACTGACGGACCACCATCCATGTCATTCCTGGTGGGAAAGGTCCTTTAAGGTCCTGTCATATTTGTTGTTCTCCATGATAGCCTTCAGCTGTGGGCATAGCTTGGTTGTGCTGGTCGACCCGTTTGGTCAAGCTGGTCATGCTGGTCAACAAGTCTGGTCATACAGGTTGACCAGTTTGGTAATGCTGGTAGACCAGTTTGGTCAAGCCGGTCATACTGGTGGCCCAGTTGGTTGTGCTGGTTGACTAGCATGGTCATGCTGCTGAAAAAGCATGGTCAAACTGGTTGACCAGTTTGGTCAATCTAGTCATATGGGTGACCCAGCTTGGTTGTGCTGGTCAATAAGTCTGGTCATACTGGTTGACCAGTTTGATGGGCCAACTTAGTTGTGCTGGTCAACAAGTCTGGTCATACAGGTTGACCAGTTTGGTAATGCTGGTAGACCAGTTTGATCAAGCCAGTCATACTGGTGGCCTAGTCAGGCCTGGGTGGGGGCGTGGTCAAATTTGGGCTTCAGTTTCGTTCTCGTGCTGACCTCTACATCATAGAAACAGGCTTAGGAACCGCAACAGTGGGAGACTGCCCAGATCAGTGTGTGTGTGTGTGTGTGTGTGTGTGTAGTTCTGATGAACGAGGAGGACGTGAAGAACGAGGACAGGCAGCTGATACAGAACAGTTCAAAGAGAGAAGGTATCTTCACACACACACACACACACACACACACACACACACACACACACACCAGTTCCCACATTTCAGCATATCCAAGCAGTGGTGATTCAGGGAGTTCGGAGCCCTGGTGAATTACAGCTCTGACATTAGCACAGTCCTGCAAACTGGGGTCAGCGCCGCTAACACAGCGGTCAGGAATACTGGGCAGATTTGTGAATGGCCTCTTGTTAACACAGTTGTGAGAACAGTCTCATGGTGGAAAAATGAGCGGGATAAAATGCAGAATTTCCAGGATTTGCAAAACTCTACATTAATTATTCATTATTTTACCATAAAAAAAGAAAAAAAAAAAAACAGAAAAAAATATATATATCAGGTCAGAAATATGAATTATTTGAAGTATTAAAGGGCCTCATATACTACATTTTTACCTTTAAGACGGCCGAAGCTCTGTTCTGATTGGCTGCTGTGCCTTCAGAAAGCAGTCCAGGCTAAAACACTCCCTACGACTTCAACTTCGGTATGAATGGGCAGGGCAAAGCACGACCAAGCTGGGCTGCTAGTATGACCCACGAAAAAATTGACCAGTTTGTGGGTGGAGCCTGGATATCAACAGGTCTCATCAGTTGATTTTTAGGGATGTTTAAAGAAAACGTTTACCGGTTCACCAGCGGCAGCTTCTGTCTAAATGGTGAACTGATCTGAGGTTGCAGAACGTGCTAAACCGTCTGAGAACCATAAGCCACTCGTGTGTGTGTGTGTGTGTGTGAGTGTGTGTGTGAGTGTGAGTGTGAGTGAGAAATAATAAACAGTCACACATTTGATGTGCAAGCCCTTGTGGTGGAAGCATCTGCCTTTAAACTTATTACCTAGCCATCAAACGGCATTGGGAATGAGCGCGGTGGCTGGGACCAGAGCAGGAGTGGAGTTCAGCTCCATGTTTGAAGCATTAGTACAGTCTCAAACATTAAAGGGATGGAGAAATCCCTCAAAGCTCAAAACGAAAAGCTCGTTTTTGTGATTCGCTCTGACGGGGGTTTGCGTCCTTTCTTCTGGGGCTTCAAATGATGGGGAATGCTTTGTCTAATAGTTCTCATTGTTCTCAGATGTTCTTAGAAGAACCTCATTAGATCACTCCACCAAGTTCCACACACTGTTTACTCATTAACGTTCTCATCAACTCATGCATCAGTTTGAGTTGAGACAGTTAGAGGTTTCGTCTGTGGCTCCGCCTCCTCAGTCTGTTTACTGTTTATTCCCATCTGCAGGTTAGAGCGCCCCCTATCACATGGAATAGGGAAGGTCTTCCCATCCTATTCTCAGACTCCTGACCATGGAGGATAAAGCTGAGGTGTTGATGGGATCTGACCTTACGACCTTCTGAGTCTCTTTACAAGCAGGCAGTTAGACAGTCGCTCCACTCTAGAGCTGTGAAGCCGTGTGCATTTCTGTGTCTGAGAAAGAAGGGAAGGTGAATTCGCTCAGAGCTGTACGCTTTTTTAATGTAGGGTCATTTCACAGCTCTGGACCGGCCCTACAGTCTAACTGCTGCTCTTTATAAAGTGTGAGGAAACAATGAGTTCAAATCCCAGCAAGGCCTCATGAAGAGCTCCATTATCAAAAGCAGACGCCCAGTCTGGATATGTCAATATGTGATAGGGGGCGCTCTAACAGATGCAGATGGGAATAAACAGTAAACAGATTGAGGGGGCGGAGCCTTAGCAAAACGTCTTTAAAACAGTACTGAATCAGTTTTTAGTTGCAGCTCATTTACTGATGGTTTTGAGGCTCGACTCAGGATGGATTGCTGACCAAACTGATGCGGAAGAGATGCAGATGTAAAAAATGTGAGTTAGGAGAATTTTTAGGAGGCTAAATTATGTTGTTTCACTTCTGTTTGTGAAATAAGACCCAGCGAATTGGGATCAAGGCCGATCCAGGCATATTTTGGATCAGGATTTGACAGTTTTAAGCCTGGTTTAGTTTCGATCCTTTGTTTTTACCGCTGTGTTCTAGCAGAGCATCCTCTGGTGCCCTCTAGGGGCCATTGACAAACATTATTATATAAAAACTTAGTACATTAATATGGTCAGCTTCGACACAAACCCGCTGAGAACAGAAATCACAAAAAACACTGGACTGATTCTTCCGTATCTAGGCAGTGGAAACGAGGAACGGAAATTGGGGCTTAAAAAGGCACTGTATCCTCCGGGTCAGTGCACAGGTAAAGTGTGACAGGTCCATTTGAAGTCACCAATTTCTGCTCAGGAGAAAGTTCAGAAAATAAAGCAATCAAATCAAACAGTCAGTGAACATGGCTAGTGGTCAGCTACCCTCTTCCTAATGTCTATGCCCTCAGCATGCAGGAGGGGGGCTTTGGGTGGGGGTGGGGTTTAAGGGAGGAGATAAGGGAAGGAGGAACTGAGGTAGAAGGGCATGGGTGATCAGATCTGGTATGGGAGGGCCACCGTCCAGCACAGTTTCCCTGCTCAAACACACCCTCCACAGTAGAGAATCGAGCTCAGAATCACTGGCGACCAATTTATTTTAAGCCCAATCCAGTTCCGATCCTTTGTTTTTACCGCTGTGTTGTAGCACAGCGCCCTCTTTTGCCCTCCATGTGCCATTAACAGACATTATTCAGTTATTAACCACTGAACCATTCCAAATATGACTCCTTTTGATTTATTATGGTATATTTTAATGGACCGGGTAGTGACTGTTTCAGGCCAGATCAAGTTCCGATCCTTTAGGCCAATGTTTTTACCGCTGTGTTGTAGCACAGCGCCCTCTGGTGCCCTCTATGTGCCATTTAAAGGACATTATATTGATTTATTATGGTAGATGTCATTTTAATAGATCCAGTTTCGATCCTTTGTTTTTACCACTGTGTTGTAGTTGAGAGCTGAGAACAAAATGTTACCCTAAGCAAGGTCTTGTGACTGACATGTGCCGGCCGGTGGCCCCCCAGGACCGGAGCCGAGCCCCCCTTTGGTAGAGGGATAGAGGGATAGAGGGAGAACAGGCACACACCTTCGGTGAGGGAGGACACAGGCAAAGAGACCTCCATGCATGCGGCGGACTGGGCCTTGCGGAAGGGCGGTCGGCCGGGCCCCCGGCGGCTGAGGCGCGGCCCCTCTGGGCCCCCAGGGACACGGGGCCTCCCGGGCACGCAGGGCTGGGAGGTCGGGCTAGTGCAATGTCCATTCACATGATCTGAAAGAACGGGCAGAGCATTAGCACGAACGGAACTGAGGTTAGATCAGCTTAGAGAGGAGGGGGGGAGAGAGAGAGAGAGAGAGAGAGATAGGAAAGAGAGAGAGAGAGAGAGAGATAGGAAAGAGAGAGAGAGAGAGAGAGAGAGAGAGAGTGTGAGAGATAGAGAGAGAGTGTGTGTGTGTGTGTGAGAGAGAGAGAGAGAGAGAGAGAGAGTAGTATAACAGCAGCGTTTTCAGCACAAGCTGATGAAGAAGATGAAGCAGAAAGGCAAGAACAGAGGAGGAAGAGGAGGAGGAGAGGAGAACAGAGAGGTGATGGCAGAGTCATCGTTGGCCTGAAACGAGCATTCAGCCGGAATTTCTCATCCTCAGGAGGCAGAGCAGTTTGTGGGCGGAGCCTAGATAGGCCAAACTGATATGAACACAGTGGCTGTAGGTCACTGCTAGAGTCTCCGCTCTGATGGTTGGCTGGTTTGGAGGGGGGGGGACTGAGGATGAGGAAGCCCGGTGGTGGAGCCCAGTCCGCGGGCGTCTACCCGCCCCTTTCCCCTGGCCTGCGCCAAGACTCGTGCAGACTGCGGGAGTTATTTTCCGAGCTCCGGCACACTCCAGGGGAAACTGAAGCACAAGAGAAGGCTACGGGTCTGCATATAGTACACACACCCACTCATAGCACACACACACATGCTCACACACTCACTCTCGAGCTCCAATTCAGAACCCATAATAATTTCCCTGGAGCTGCGGCCCGGTGTTTAAAGCTAACGCCTACAAGTGCTTTCATCCACACAGCGGTCTGACCTGCACTTGGCCGTGGGTAAAGCTGTATTTTCCACATTACACACTAATCTGCTGTCATTGAGTCTGTTTCCGAGGCGTGGTGCGACCTACAGCGCTAACGCTAACGTCTTATATGTATCCTGAACCCTCAACAGCCTCAACAGTCCATTCTCCTCCCGCAGTGTGAAGCCGACCTGCTGGAAGAAAGTGCTCGTTACTTCACACAGAGGTTCATTTTCTGAAAGACAGACGTGGGCAGACCCTCGGCGGGAAAACGCTGGTATGCTATAGCTTCAGCCTAAAGCATGAGGGGGAGAACGGAAATCGAGAGAGAGAGAGAGAGAGAGAGAGAGAGAGAGAGCATTTTGGAGAAGACAGAAGAATGGCCCAATCACAATGAAGCAAGACCGACTGCACCTGGTATCACGCCTGAAGCGGAACCACACCGCTACACTAGGCTTAGCTACGTTTAGCATGCCGTGTAAAGCTGGCTTGGAAAACGGCGTGCCGAAGCGATCGGCGATGCAGCATTGTGGGAAATGTAGTTCACTAGCTGCAGTCTCTGAAGCTAACGTTAGCGTTAACGCTGTGACGGCGACAAATCGGCCCATTTGCAACAAGACGCAAGACC
The DNA here is from genome assembly GCF_030463535.1 of Salminus brasiliensis. Lineage (NCBI taxonomy): Eukaryota > Metazoa > Chordata > Actinopteri > Characiformes > Bryconidae > Salminus > Salminus brasiliensis. The sequence goes on along the minus strand of NC_132885.1, from coordinate 41,746,953 downwards.
ACGGCAACTCAAGATGCTAGCTAGCTAGTTAAGCAACTATCCGCTAGTGCAAGGAAAAGTGTCGATTGATACTCCCTTCAGTCGGTATCCAGGCAACACCGACCTGGTCGCCATAGCGATTGGTCGCAATACCCCTTGGGGGTGTGCGGCAATGAAAACGTGCAAGACAAGGCGTAAATGCGAGATGCTAGCTAGCTAGTTATGCAACTATCCGCTAGTACAAGGAAAAGTGTCAATTGATATTCCCTTCAGTCGGTATCCAGGCAACACCGACCTAGTCGCCATAGCGATTGGTCGCAATTCCCCTCGGGGGCGTGCGGCAAAGAAAACGTGCAAGACGAAGGCGTAAAGGCGGTTACGGCCGCTTAGCGGCATGCTAACGTTTCAGGCGTGACACCGGGCAGGAAGGAGGAGAATGGTCCGATCACAATGGAGCAGGCTTTCGAGAGAGTAGAGTCAAAAAGGATGGTCCAATAAGGTTAGAGCATGGCCAGCTTGAGGTATAGGATGGTCCAATTAGGATGGATCGGCAAGGCCAAGGTATTACAGGTAAAGAGAATGAACCAGTCGCGATAGAGCGAGAGCGAGTTCTTGGGAGCGACACTGTTTTAGTAAGGGGATGAGTATGAGGTACGAACCACCTTCGTAAACACTTGCAAAATGTACACGCAAAGAGACCGGAACTGAAAACAGGGAAAGAGAAAACGGACCGGACATTTCTCAGCATGACACAGGATGGAGGAGGGAAAAGGAGCAAGAAAGAAATTCCCAAAAAAAAAGCAAAGTAAAAAAATGATAAATAAAAAAAACAGAACGAAAGAAACCGCTCGCTTTCGGCCTACCGTACCAAGATCAGTCTTAAGATCAGTGGGTAGACTTAACTTTCTGCCTGGTCCCTTTACTGAAACAAAAGAAACAGGAAAGAAGGGGGTAATTAATCCCTTAACGGAAAAAAACAGAATGCTGATGGTTGGAAAATAAAAAAATAAAAAAGGAAGGAAGGAAGGAAAAAAGGGACTAAAATAAATGGACGTATCTGTAAACAAATCAATAATCAATAACCACTCGTGCATAATGGTGCATACTGACATGACAGTCCGTGCCACTTCATGCCCAAACAACCACCAGAAAACAGAGATTCCACTGGGGTAAACTTAGCTAGAGCACTAAGCTACTACAACCCCTTAACCCTTGACCCTAACCAAACCTAGACTTAGCTTTCAGCTATTAACCTCCTCCAGTCAGAGCTGAGGTTCTACAGTGGAGGTTCTAGATAAGCTCCTCCAGTCAGAGCTGAGGTTCTACAGTGGAGGTGAAGGTAAGCAGACGTCTGAAGCTCTAATAAAAGCTCCTCACAGAAAGTTCTTCACCTAATGGTGATGAAGACGCTGCCTGATGCCTGAGACACTGTTCTACCAGAGTTCTGAGAAGAGCTCGGCTCTAGAACCTGCTTTTAGAACCAGATCATTAAAATGGTGGAGGGATACATGCTGCAGGGTGTAGTGCGGCTACAGAAAGTAGTCCCTAAAGAGAACTGGATTAGTTCAGATTCTCTATTCACTATTTTACCTTCATCATCATCATCATCATCATCATCATTCCATATAAAACTCAGAAGACTCGTGTAGCTGCACTGGCGGGTTTGCATAGGAAATAAATGATGAAGAATTGAGGCTCATTTCTGCTTCTGGAAATCCACTAGAGGGCAGGTTAGAGTCAAAAGCTTTTGCCAACAACAAACGTGGCGACGGTGGGGGAGGATAATCGGCTGAATTACCGTAAAAACGCAATAAACTTCCACCATAACCTCCTTTTCTGCCAGAGTTTCTTTTTCGGCGTGTCCGTATGGCCGTGGTCGTGTTCTGCTTCAGCTATTGGCTACACTGCCCCCTACGGTTTCCGGTGGTACTGCTCATTTCGGTCCGTATCCGCAAGACTTCGTAGAAGCCGAACAAATACAGAGTACAGACAGAAAGCTCTGATGTAGCTTGCATCCTACTCGTTAGCCAACCAATGTAGCTAGCATCCTACTCGTTAGCTAGCCGATATAGCTAGCATCCTACTCGTTAGCCAGCCAATGTAGCTAGCATCCTACTCGTTAGCTAGCTGATGTAGCTAGCATCCTACTCATTAGCCAGCCAATGTAGCTAGCATGCAACTACTCAGTCGAGCTGCCCCACCCCCCCAATTTGGATCCCAATTATCTGCTGATCTTGCACAAGTTTAGCTTGACAGCTAGCTTTACCTGTTAGTATCAGCTTTATATCATATCGACAATATAACGACAATATAATATCGTTGAACTTTCGCTAATATGTGATTCACGCTTAATAAATAAAGTTAAATAGCTACGATTTATCCAGATAAAAACTATAAAATACGAAATATCTTTCGATAAATTATAATCTGAAGGGGTGGGGAGATAGGATGTGTCACGATTCCGGCACTGGCTACCAAACATGCAGATTCACTTTATCACTGAATGGTTAATCCCATTAACCCCTTATGCTCCGTGGCCTGTATTACTAATTACTTACTACATGGAAAGCAGGGCAACCACCCTCTGTTCTGAGGAGGAGTCAGTAGGAGTAGGGTGCTACGCCTTTAGCGTGCTACAGCGCATTCGGTATGTGCTATCCTTTAGGGGCTAAGGGGTTAAACTAGATTTCCAACAGTACAATAGTAACACATCCTCCGGGTCCTAGGTTTTCTCTCAGGATTCTCTGTGATCTGGAGGTTTCTCCACAATACAAGAAGCACAAAACATCAAAAATCAAACCATATGAAATGAACACACACATCCACCCACCCACACACACACACACACACACAGTCTGACTCACCCGCACACCGAAGTGTGAGGTCAGAATGAGTAAAAAAAGCCAACATTTTGCAAGCATTTCGCAGTCCGACTGCAAAGGTAGAGAGACACACTGCCGCTGAATGTCCTGTAGGCCTATACTGGCCTGCACTGCGGTTGGGCAGGACTGTGGATAAGATGGCAAGGTGACCCTCAACAGAAGAAAACCTCTTCCAGAAGTCATCAGCCGGTAACACTCGGATACTACTCACACCTCGAGTCTCAGGAAAACACGTAACCCAAGAATTCGGAGGCGGGAATGAACTGTTGATCGATCTTAATTGCTTGAAGGCGGCTTGCTGGATGTTCTACCAAGTTGCTCGAACCTTGATGGGCCTTGAGAACCTGCATATTTTAGTGCCACACAAATGTTAAAAACAGAATGCAGCTAGCATTAGCATGCTTATGTAAAAAAATGCTAATCAGCCTCCGCTGTTCCTTCATGGCCTGTGTTCAGATCTTCTCAGAGTGCTGATCTGGGATCTGCGCCCACCTCTCAGATCATCCAAAATAGAAAGGATATCTGATCCCAGATCGGCAGTCCTACTCCGAGAAGCTCTGCAGACCCTGCACTGGTTTCTGAACTGGTTTCCTGAACTGCTCAGAGGGTCTCTGAGGCGGCTGTAGGCTCTGGAAACAGGGTAAGGTGGACCACCAACATCCAGAGTTGAACGGCATGGAGAGTAAAGGTATGCGTCCGTTACGTTGGCATGGATCCCAGCTAACGTGTCCATATATATGGGTAGCCCAACTGGGAACCAGAAAGTTTTGCCACACATGTGGATGCCCACCAGGGCATTAGGAGGGGGTTAAGCATCTGGGTTGTACACTGCACACGGGGCTTAGATGGGACCCATGGGAGATTAATTTGGGCTGTAACAATAGGGCCCATTTTGGGACTGATTAGCTAACTTAGCGATTAGCAAAGCTAGTTAAGTCGGTTAATGGAAATAATAACATGAACCAAATTGGGTCATCAGAGCTGGGCCGATCTTTCAGATCAACACAAGCAATATCGTCCACGTTTTGATCAGAGTCCGCTAAGGTTGACTGAGACATAGTCAGTCCAGGACAATCAAACTGCGCTGCTTACCAACTTAGTTTATAGCTTAGTTAGCCTAGCAGTGTTAAGGCTCATTTATAGGCTCTTTACGTACGAAAAATAAACGAAATAACCATCAATGCCCACATATTTTGATGGGTTCTTAACGTGGGCATTGGATGTAAAGCAGTACATCCACTAGAGGGCAGTTCAGAGTCAAAGTTTCTGACAACAACAAACATGGCGACGGTGGAGGAGGTCGTGAAAATGTTCGTACAATAAAAAAGCAGCTAAAAGCGATGAGAAAGTTGTTCGTGTCTCACTCAAACTATTGGCTACACTGCCCACGAATTCTAGTGATACTGATTCATTCTGTCTATATCCGTGAGCTTTTGCAAAGCTTGGACAAATACGTATAAAATGAACGCAGATTACGGACAGACGACTTCTTCCGCATCCGTAAGCTTTTACAAAACATATACAAATACATACAAAAAAAGGCAGAGTACGGACAGACGACTTTGTCCGTATCTGTTTCCATATAACATTAAGAATAAATGAACCTTCACACTGATAGGGGCTGGTGCGGACTTCGTCCTTATCCGTAAGCTTTTGCAAAACGTGCACAAATACGAATAAAAGAAACGCAGAGTGCGGACAGACAACTTCGTCCATATCTAAGCTTTCACAGAACGTGGACAATTACGAATAAAATAAACGCAGAGTACGAACAGACGATTTCGTCCATATCCGTAAGCTTTTACAAAACGTACACAAATACGTACAAAATAAACGCAGAGTACGGACAGACGACTTCGTCCGTATCTAAGCTTTCACAGAACGTGGACAATTACGTACAAAATAAACGCAGAGTACGGACAGACGACTTTGTCCATTTTCCAACGTTTCCATACATAACGTTAAGAATAAATGAGCCTTCACACTGATAGGGGCTGGTGCGGACGTAAACGTAGTTATTAATAGAGTATGTGTTGAAAAGATGTCAGGAGCTCCTCTAAGTGTTTGACGTGTCGGGAATTAAAATGAAAAACGTTCATCTTGGCAGAAATCTGCGCTGTACCTTGGTTTGGAGGGGAAAGGCAGGCGTGAGGCATGTGGTAACCTTTCTCTCTCTCTTTCTATTCCTCGTCCTCTCTCAGAGGAAGTGGAGATGGAGGGGGATTTGGCCGTAAATGGAAGAGCTCTTGTTCTGAGCGCCGCGGCGGAAATTGCTCTTTGTATGTGGCGGAAAAAATTCCGGAATCAATAACCTGTGCCTTACAGGTGGACTCCCTCTACTGAGCCCCGCTGATGCTGATGAACTGTTTGTATGAGTGTGTATGAATGTGTGTGTGCTAGTATTTGCATGACAGACCTGGAAATCTGCATGTTAAATGTGTTCACACCTCGTATGTGAGCGTATATACACCGTATGAGTGTATATACCCACTGACTCCTGTGTCGGACATCTGTTATTGTATATCCTCAGGCACGGCTCCAACGAGTAACCTCATTAGCTGGCAGCTGGTGACCATGTACTGTCCCTGCCGCGGCGCTGTTCCTCCATGGTCGGATTGTCGGAGTTAGCATGTGCCAGCGTCTTCGAAACCTGCCCCAAAGCCTTCGGTGTCTTCTCCGAGGCTGACTGCAGTGATAGGAGGGCTAATTTGGGAACCTTTTAGAGGATTCATCGCGGAATTGTTCGCAGTCAAACCTGCTCTGCAATTTGCATGAATTACTGATATGATTCTGCTCTTTTCAGCCTACGCCCGTCCTCCGCCCCTGCAGATACACGCCACCGCTTCAGAAGCTTGCCAGGGATGAATTTTTTTGTGTACCCATTCTCATATCCTCTCAGATCCTAAACTTTCACAATTTCTATTTAACCAAAAAAGGAAAAGGGACAGAAACCAAATATGGACGTCCTGCATGGTCAGTACTTAGTGACACCCCCTTTGGCGACTCTTTAGCAAATCTCCTGTTTGGGAGATCTCCAGCTTGTCATTCTTCCTGCAGAACAATTCCAGTTCCGGGAGGTTCTTGGTCCATCTTGCTGCTCAGCTCTTATGAGGTCTATCCATAGATGTTCAGGTACGTTTAGGTCAGGGAGGCTAAACCTTCACCTTGCGCCTCTTGAGGGGGTTCCTCATGGAAGTTGAGTTGATCATTTTTATCCTGCTGCTAAAGCTCCTCCTCTTTTTTATGTCTTCAGAGTTTGATGTTTGCTTCCAGAGTTTACTGGTATTTCATTGAACCCATTATTCCCTCTACCAGTGAAATGCTCACTGTGCCACCGGCTGCAACGCAACCCCTGCACTGAACAGTTGGCAAAGTGTTCTTTCCATGACATTCTGCTCCAAGTTTCTCCAAACACACTTCTCTTATTGCAGCCATGAAGACCTCTTTTAGCATCATCAGTCCACAGGACTTGTGTCGAAAGCGTATCAGGCTTGATTAGACGTTCCTCTGAAAGCATCGGGCGCTGAATTTTATCGCGAGGATGCAGGAAACGATTCCTTCTGATGACTTTTCCACCACTCCATCAGTCCACCTGGAGGTCTTCAACCTTCCTTAAGATGCTTTTCAGCTTTTTTGGCAAGTTTTCTTGGTCTTCCAGACCTCAGCTTGACCTCCGCCGTTCTTGTTAACTGCCATTTCTCAACGACATGGCTAGCTGAAAACATCCTGGCTAAAACTTAACGATCTCAACACCCTCCTAAACCATGGCCACAAGTTACAAGCCATTCTTATCCTGTTCGTAGTATCTCAGTGCTCGTTCGTACGTCGTTTCGACCTTGCGTTGAAGAAAACAATAAACCCCGGCCAGATGTTTATGATCTGTTTTCAAATCAGGACAGTGCTGGTATATTTCACCACATCTGGCCATTTCATTTTCAAGATTTCCATGAGTAAAGCTTAAGCAGGTGCAAAAAGGTCAGCGCTAGATCAGGTGCACATGCAGTGAGCCATTCATTCTCGCACCCATGCTCTGGAAGACTCAGCCTCGCAGTCTCTGAGTGGTCATTCGGTGTTTACCTGCTAATGAGCTAACAAGGTGAATGAGCTCGCGATGGGCTCCACTACCGAGATAGCTGATTAGCATCATAATGTATTCCTGCTAGCAAGCTAAACAAGGAACAGGAAGATAAGCTAGATATTTTACGATGTAAAGGAAGCAACCGTTACACCTAAAAGGTTTTTGGTCCTCGGTTCTTTTAGTTACTGTGGATTCAGGCTGAGCTTTGAACTAGAACTAGAACGGAAGGGCTGAAACACCCCTCGTAGCTTTAGAATGAGTGGGCAGCGCTAAACTGCTGCTGCAAGCTGAATAGCCAAACAAACACTGTTTGGACAAAAGTATTGGGACACACCTCTTAATCACGGGATTCAGGTGCTTCATTTAGGAAATCCAGCCCCTAGCCCTGCAGTCGGCCTTTCTTCCACACATCAGTGAAAGAACGGGAGGTTCTGAAGAGCTCACTGAACTCCAGCGTGGTTCTGTATGTAATAGGAGACACCGCTGCACCAACAACAACAAGTCAGCTGGTGAAATTTAGACCTTCCCTCCTTTCCTTCCTCCATCAGCTGTGAGTGGTGTTATTATTGAACAGTGGAAGAGTTTAGGAGGAACAGCTCACAGAGAGCAGCTCAGTGTCCACTGAGTGTCTGTCAGACCACGTAAAGTTACAGAGCGGGGTCAGGGCCGAGTGCTGAGCTCCTCAGAGCAGAGTACAGAAAAGCCTCCAACTGACTCAGTAACTGCAGCAGAGCTCCAGACCTGCTGCTGCTGCTGGTAGAGCTTAGAGCAAAGGGGGACCAGTTTCATATTAATACAGCCTATGGGTTTAGAATGGCATTGTCATAAAAGCTCCTGTATATGAAGGTGTCCCAATACTTTTGTCCAAATAATGTATTTCATTAAAAACATCCATTTCATTATTTCAATGCCTTTATATGTCTGATTAGCTTTCAGGCTAGTCCCGTGCTAATCACTGGGGCCTCTAAGGTTAAGCCGCCTCTTGCTAATGCGCTGATTGACGAGCTGGCCGGTTAATTCTGAGGCTTAATTAGCTGATGCAAAAGTCATTCCAGCTCAGGCAATCTGCAAAATAAAGCGCAAGTCAACAGCTTCCTTCTGAGCTCACACACACACACACACACACTCGCATGTACACACACACACTCGCATGTACACACACAAGCATGGAGGTGGCGCTAAAGAGAGATGGACAAATGAAAGAAGCTCGCCCTTCGATCACTCTCTCTCTCAGGCCCACTGGCCATGAGCCCTTAAGCTCCGCCCACCAATGTATACTTTCATCACAACTGTTGCTAGGTGGGACAAGCAGAAACTCACTCAACCTCATGAGAGACTTTACAGTCTCGGGCGGAGACTTTACAGTCTCTCATTAGGGTGAATATTAATAATGCTCTAAATGTAGGTATTGTGATATACACTGAGGAGGCGGAGCTACAGTCTCTCATTAGGGTGAATATTAATAACGCTCTAAATGTAGGTATTGTGATATACACTGAGGAGGCGGAGCTACAGTCTCTCATTAGGGTGAATATTAATAACGCTCTAACTGTAGGTATTGTGATATACACTGAGGAGGCGGAGCTACAGTCTCTCATTAGGGTGAATATTAATAACGCTCTAAATGTAGGTATTGTGATATACACTGAGGAGGAGGAGCTACAGTCTCTCATTAGGGTGAATATTAATAACGCTCTAAATGTAGATATTGTGATATACACTGAGGAGGCGGAGCTACAGTCTCTCATTAGGGTGAATATTAATAACTCTAAATGTAGGTATTGTGATATACACTGAGGAGGCGGAGCTACAGTCTCTCATTAGGGTGAATATTAATAACGCTCTAAATGTAGGTATTGTGATATACACTGAGGAGGCGGAGCTACAGTCTCTCATTAGGGTGAATATTAATAACGCTCTAAATGTAGGTATTGTGATATACACTGAGGAGGCGGAGCTACAGTCTCTCATTAGGGCGAATATTAATAATGCTCTACAGTTTACAGTGTAATACCAGCATTCTGTAAAGTTTTTTTTCAACCTAGCAACAGTTGCCATGACACCATTATTCGTGGGCGGAGCATGGAGAGGTCAGTTCTCACCAGTTCAAACTCAGTTCAAGCCCTTTTCTCTCCTTCCTCCCAGTGCGTGAAAGCATCCACTCATCATCCACCTCTCACACACACACACACACACACACACACACCTACCCTCCCATTCTACCTCTCCAAACACACACAGTGGACTTCATGCGCTTGTGCACAATTGCACCCATGCTAACAGCCACCCCCTCGCCTCCCACACGCCCTCACTCACGCAAACCTGATGCCAAAACAAGTGGTGTGGAGCGCTAGCAGCTAGGCACAGCTAGGCAAGAGGCACTACGAGCATGTAGCTAACCCTACAGCAGCATGCTAATAACCACCACCCACCCAAACAAACACACACTGGCGGAGGTGCACACGGGCGGAGAGGCCGGTCCAGAGGTTCCAGAGCTTACCATTGTCCAGCAGGTAAAAGACTGGACTGTAATGGCTGGCCCGCAGGTTGGACACGGGCTCCGCCGTGGCCCGAGGGTCATTGTGGATGGAGGAAGGATAGGGCACTGGAAATCAGAGAGCCATACACACACACACACACATATACACACATACACATACACAAATCAGAACCCAACATTCCATGAGCCTCTAATATAACAGAGAGGAGAGGATGAGGTCTGAGCAGAGGAAACGTCTACAACCTACCCATCATAACAGCACGACAGCCAGCTGTCAGTCATACAACTTTCCATCAGTCACACAACAGTCAAACATAAATCACACAAGTCTACTATCAAATCCACGCAACAATCAACCATTAATTATGCAACATGTAACCATCAAAGCAGAACAGTCAACTGTCAATCACACAGCATTTGAGCATCAGTCACATGAGTCAGCCATCAAAGCCAAACAATGAACACCCAATCAGCCATCAGTATCATTACCCATGTACATTGTAGACTCAGTCAGCCATCAGTGTCACACAACAATCATCTGTCAGTCACACAACAATCAGCCGTCAGTCACACAACAATTGGCTATCAGCCACACAACAGTCAGCTACCAGTTACACATCAATTAGCAGTTAATTACATAACAATTATCAATCAGCCACACAACAACCAGCTAATGGCCTTACAATAATTGGCCAACAGTCCAAAAACAATAAGCTGTCAGTCACACAACAATCAGCCAGCAGTTACATATAAATTAGCAGTTAATTACACAACAATTAGCAGTCAATTGCACAACAATTAGCCATCAATCACACAACAATTGGCTATTAGCCCCACAACGATTGGCAATAAGCCACACAACAATCAACCATCAGTCACACAACAATCAGCTGTCAGTCACACAACAATTAGCAGTTAATTGCACAACAATCAGCCGTCAATCAGCCACACAACAATTTGCCGCAAGTCCCACAACAATCAGACGTCAGTCAACCAACACTCAGCAGTCAATTACACAACAATCAGCTGTCAGTCACACATCAATTAGCAGCTAATTTCACAACAATCAGCCATCAGTCATACAACAATCAGCTACCAATTACACAATGATCAGCCATCAGCCACACAGCAATCAGCCGTCAGCCGCACAGCAATCAAGCAGCCAATGCTAAGTTAAAAAACTGCAGAATAACTTTACAATAATCTCAAAATGAGAAACATTGGACACAGGCTTCACTTATTGGTCACATAATTCATATCACTCCCTCTCTAATAAATCCACACTGGAGAGGCTGAGGGCTGCTGAGTGCTCCTTCTTTTGGAAAAGTTGTTCTTAATGGAGGCTTTAACGAACAACTACAGCTGTAAAAATGAACCACATGACCTACACAAAAGCACCCCGACACTGAAGCAACACTAAATATAAAACAGTCCTCAGGCGCTCCGCCTAATTAGCGAGTTTGGGTACTTTGAGGTGCACCTCTTGCTGACACCGGCATTCAATTCAGTTAATTCTGCTCACCCAGCTTTTAGAACCCCAGAAAAGAAAGCACTGACCAGTACGACCGGCCACTCTGGAGCCGCTGCACATGAGCTTAAGATTCTTAAGATCTGATATATCTTAGTCTGGCTCATTTCAGCTGACTTACTCAGCTGGCTTACTGACATTTCTGCAGGTCTATGCACCCTGACGAAGCCCAGCGATGGTACCTGCCAACCTGTACCTTCCCATACGCTGTTTTTCCTGAAGCATCTTTTCCATTTTACCTGGAACTTTCTGTTCTAAATATACCCCAGTGGGTCACAGGCAATGGCTGACATTTCAGCTTATTAGCCACCTGGCAGAGCGCCAACGTCAACATGGGGTCACTGAGACCTGCCTCGGCTGTGCAGCCAAAAAAAATGACCCCAACAACCTCGCAAACAGCAAACAACCGCAACGACAGACCGGCGGGGCTCAGAGGGAGGCCGAGAGAGGACTTCAAAGAGAAGCACAGGACCAATTACTGAAACTGGAGGGAACAGAGAGAGAGGAAAAGAGAGAGAGAGAGAGAGAGAGAGAGAGAGAGCTCAATTCCAATTTCACATAGAAGCTGCCCTTCAGTAGTTGCCTAGCTAGTTTGCTTGCTTTGCTGACGGCACAAAACTACACCTGACTAGACCTAACGGCGTGGGACATCATAGAAACGACAGCTGACTAAAGACAATGGTACTGGACACCACAAAACCTACAATCACAAGAGCCAACAGTGTAGGACTCCATAAAAACTACAACTGTACAAGATCCAACAGTGTAAGACACCACAAAAACTACAGATGATTAGTAGTAACAGTGTAGGACACTACAAAAACTACAACCGTACAAGAGACAACAGAGTAGGACACCACAAAAACTACAGATGATTAGTAGTAACAGTGTAGGACACTACAAAAACTACAACTGTACAAGAGCCAACAGTGTAGGACACCACAAAAACTACAACTGTACAAGATCCAACAGTGTAAGACACCACAAAAACTACAACTGTACAAGATCCAACAGTGTAAGACACCACAAAAACTACAACTGTACAGGATCCAACAGTGTAGGACTCCATAAAAACTACAACTGTACAAGAGCCAACAGTGTAAGACACCACAAAACTACAGATGATTAGTAGTAACAATGTAGGACACCACAGAAACTACAATCACAAGAGCCAACAGAGTAGGACACCACAAAAACTACATATGATTAGTAGTAACAGTGTAGGACACTACAAAAACTACAACCGTACAAGAGACAACAGAGTAGGACACCACAAAAACTACAGTGGATTAGTGGTAACGGTGTAAGACACCACTAAAACTACAACCGTACAAGATCCAACAGTGTAAGACACTACAAAAACTACAACTGTACAGGATCCAACAGTGTAAGACACCACAAAAACTACATATGATTAGTAGTAACAGTGTAGGACACTACAAAAACTACAACCGTACAAGAGACAACAGAGTAGGACACCACAAAAACTACAGTGGATTAGTGGTAACGGTGTAAGACACCACTAAAACTACAACCGTACAGGAGCCAACAGTGTAGGACACCACAAAAACTACAGTGGATTAGTGGTAACAGTGTAAGACATCACAAAAACTACAACTGTACAATATCCAACAGTGTAAGACACCACAAAAACTACAGATGATTAGTGGTAACAGTGTAAGACATCACAAAAACTACAACTGTACAATATCCAACAGTGTAAGACACCACAAAAACTACAGATGATTAGTGGTAACAGTGTAAGACATCACAAAAACTACAACTGTACAATATCCAACAGTGTAAGACACCACAAAAACTACAGATGATTAGTGGTAACAGTGTAAGACATCACAAAAACTACAACTGTACAATATCCAACAGTGTAAGACACCACAAAAACTACAGATGATTAGTAGTAACAGTGTAGGACACCACAAAAACTCTTAATCACAAGAACCAACAGTGTAGGACACCACAAAAACTACAGATTAGTGGTAACAGTGTAAGACACCACAAAAACTACATCCATCTAGTGCCAATGGTGCAGAACAGGCTGCAAAAACTACACCCAACTTGAGCTAATGATGTAGGATCCCACAAAAACTACACCCGACTAAAATCTAAATCTTTACTAAGGAATTAAGGGCACAGTACAGTCGCAGCCTGAACTCTTTAGAATAGCTAGGAGATGTTTTAGGACAGCTCCGAGACGGCAGTCTGTAAACACGGCACAAGCACCCAGCAGACTGCAGCGGAAACAGCTGCCCGACCACTTCGCTCTTTCATTTATAATTCATCTCCTCTGGCCCGGGGCTACTTCCCAATGTACACATCTAAAAAGCCGGGCCTGGAATAAAACAAAAATATGAAACAATATCACGGCGGCATGAAATATTCATGCGAAACGGCAGCTTTCTGCAGCCTGCCATGTTCAACTTCCTCTCCTGTGAAATAAACAGCGAATAATGTGGTGTATAAATAGCTCCACGCCTGAAAAGTTCTGTCCATGGATCCATGTTGACCCCACATGTGGATTCCCACCAGGGTCAGTGATGGGACCAGGAGGGGTTTGCCAACATGCTCATATGGAACGTGACTCATGGGCTTGATGGGTTCCTGGTGGGTTCCAGGTGGGTGTGGGCTCTGAGTGGGTTTGTACATGTGTTGTTACTGGGACCCAGTTGGGTTTCCCAAATAGGCCCTGTCATCAAAGCCCACCCTAATCTCACATGGGTCCCATCTAGGCCCCATTTGCAGTGTACAACCCGACGGGGCCCATGCTTAACCCCTCCTGATCCCATCACTGACTCTGGTGGGCATACAGACCCCTCATGGGCATGTTATCTGGGTAGATGGAACCCATGTGAGATTAAGGTTGGGTTGTAGTAATGGGCCCGTGTGGGAAGCTCAATAGAGTCCCAGTAACAACACATGTACAAACCCACTCAGAGCCCACTTGGAACCCACCTAGCCCATGTTCCACCCATGTGAGGCCCACGTGAGAATGTAGGCTTGGGGAATTAATTCATTAAAAAATATCAAAAAGCAGAAAACACCATCATATCCTGTTGAGATATTAAAATACAGAAGACAAGCGAGATGAAAAGAGAGCGAGAGAGAACGAGATAAAGAGAAAGAGAGATAGAACGAGATAAAGAGAGAGAGAGAGAGAGAGGGAGAGAGATAGAACGAGATAAAGAGAGAGAGAGGGAGAGAGATAGAACGAGAGAAAATAGTGAGCGATGGAAAATGAAGATCTATTGGAGCTGTATGAAAGAGAAGGTGGGTGTGGTTAGTATGTAAATGACATGGGTATGTTTGGTACACTATTTGGACAAAAGTTTGTGGACACCCCTTTGAACAAATGCATTCAGCTCAACACTTTCAGTCGCACCCATTGCTGACACAGTTGTGCTAATGCACACAGATACAGCTTGTCTAGTCCCTGTAGACAAGTACTGCCAATAGAATAGGACTTTCTGGAGCAGATCAATCTATTGTGGTATTAAGCCCCCCAGCATTGAGCTGTGGAGCAGTGGAAGAACTGTTTTTTTCTGGAATGATGGTGGTAGTGCTCCATCCGGACCTCACTAATGCTCTTGTTGCTGAATGCAATCAAATCCTCACAGTAATCTAGTAGAAAGTCTTCTTCCCTGGACAGCAGAGACAGTTACTCCAAGAAAAAGCAGGATAGCAGGTGTCCCAATACTTTTGTCCACATAGTGTAAGTGTTAATGAAGTGGGTGTTGTGAGTGTGCAGATTATGTGGCTGTGGCCTTGTTAGCATTTATGCTAATGAGATTCGTGTTAGTAATATGCTAATGACATATTTAGCTGGTGTGTGGAAGAAGTGGGTGTGGCTTTGGAATGTTAATGCCGTGGGTGTGGTTGGTGTGAAAGTGTGGTTAGAATAAAGTGGATGTTGCTTTGGCATGCAAATGAAAGGGGTGTGGCTGGTAAGCTAATGAAGTTGTTGAAATGTTATTGGGATGCTATGAGCATGTTTAATTGGTTAGTATGCAAATGAAGTGGGTGTGGCTCTGGTATGACATTAGTAAAGTGGGGGTGGGTGGTCTGTTAATGAGGTGGGTGGGGCTTTAGAATGTTAATGAATTGGGAGGAGCTTACCTGAGGTGGGCGACTTGCTCCTCTCCAGGTCCAGAGACACCTGGTTGTCTGAAAGCTCCGTAAGGCCTGAGGCAGGAAGAGGAAGCAGACAGACATAAGGACTCGCTCTGTTAAACCGTCAAGAGCATCAGGATGTGCTGAGGAGCCTTCTGGAGCCAACATGGGCTCGTCTTTGAACCCTTTTATCAATACCGCCAAAAGATTAGGACTCTCTGGAGCAGATCAACATCAACAGCACCATGCTGCCTAATAATGCCAGGCGTGAGCTAGAGGGGTTTACAGCCCCCCAGCAATGAGCTGTGAAGAACTGGAATGATGGATGGTGCTCCATCCAATACTTCTGGGATGAGTTGGGGAGGTGATCAATCTTCCGCCGTTGACCCCAGTAGCATCACTGATGATGCAGCATCCCAGCTCATCTGCAAGTCATTTTAAGCCGTTTCTATTGGTCCATTTGTCCTGGGGTATTCTAATGATGTGCTAGGCAGTTGGTCTTATTGGACAGTGTTAAAGAGAGGGGAATAATAATGAGGTTATGATCCGACAGGGGTCAAATCCTGTAGCCTAACCTGCCGAACCAGCGCTCCAGAAGCAGCTCCGCACATCCACGTCACAGAAGACCCAGCATGGGTGTGAGTATCTGTGTGTATGAGTGTGTGTGTGTGTGAGTAAACACTCATATTGATCATATTCTAGGCCCCATCTGCACAAATATGATGAGGCCTGCACTGCAGCGACATCAATCTCTTCTAATGCGCCTTACTATGAATATGGGCGAGAGCGAGAGAGAGGAGATGGTAGAGAGACAGTGAAAGATTGAAGGAAGCTGGAATTATATTATAAACTCTGACATTATAATAGAAATATATTATAATAAAATCATAATCCATGCGAAAGTGTGCAGTGCAAGCCTCAACTAGTCACAAATACAGAGGCGAACCAGAGAACCAGCAGCCACCGCAATCAGGGTCAAGGAGAAGAGGGGGACGCTGCACTGGAGCGAGTCCCATCCACAGATATTGGTCTAGGATCCAAAATTTCTTTGGCGGTTCTGAAGCCAAATTCCAGGGTTTGCTCATTGGCCACGCCCACCACAATGGAATTCATTGTCTTGCAAGACGAAATCTCGAGCTTTTATGAAATGAAGGATCTTTTAGAGTAAAAAAAAAGATCTATTATCCTCAGGATCTCAGTCTGGAGAGTTTTGGGACACTTTGACCTTCAGCACTTCAGTACTTTGGTGCTTCCAGAAAGTTCTAAGCCTTATCTTTATGCTACTCGACTGCTGGGACACTTGGATTGGCTGAACCCTGATTGGTTACTCTACCAAAGCGCAGACCAAGACAAACCCTCGGCAAAGAGATAAGAGCATGAAATGGCTGGATGTTCGGTGCTCCTCGTCTGTAAGCTCTAAGAACCTCGCTCTTAAACATAAGGGTGTCAAAAGGGTTCCTTTGAGTGACTCCATAGAAGTGAAATCAGTTTCCTAAAGAACCTTTTAATGGACAAAGCTCCACGCGATGCCAAGGGTCCACACATGCTCACACTGGCTTGAACTGGCTTGAAGAGGTTCCTCCACTTTGGTCTCCAAATCCAGTCTCTAGGCCTGGATGTTCTGTTGGCCAACTGGTCACAGCCGTGGTAGGTGTGAAACTATGTGACCAATCAATTAAATCAAAATCCAGGACTGGAAACCAGATTCGCAATCCAGAGTTGGAACTCTAGGTTCTAGGTCATGAATCAGAGAACCATTTTGCCACCTCAAAGACTATATAGAAGGATCCACAGTCTAAATGGTTCTGCACTGTGATGGAGGCCTGTTGTAGATGGTTCTTGTCCATGTTGACTCAAAGCTCATCAGCCTGTCTTCTGGTCTAAGTGAGCCTCAAGTCAACACAGTTCTGGGACATTCCTTCAAAGAACCCTCCACTGAAAACTTCTATGGGCCTCCAAAAGAGGTTCTTCTGTCACATCGCTCTGAGGAACCATTCGCTCTGGACCACTGGTCTGGAAGGTTTAATGTATCTACTGTTACCCAATGACTCGTGCTATCAGCACATCCACCAACCAATGAACATCCAAGCATTTCAAGTTACGCCCCACCCGGACCACTGTGCCCCGCCCGCCCGCCTGCCCACCTGCCCACCTGCCCACCTGCCCACCCACCGTTGCCTTCTCCCAGGAGACGGGACTTACTCTGGTAGGAGGTACGGATCCTTTTCTTTGAATCTGAATAAAAGTTAGACAGGCCACGCATGCAAAAGTCTTGCAACAGCGCACCCATGCCCAAGCACCGCCACCACCCACCAGAGAGAGAGAGAGAGAGAGAGAGAATGAGAGAGAGAGGGAGAGAGAGAGAAGAACAAAAGAGGCTCAGAGTGAAAAAAAGGAGTGTGACCGCAATGCAAGACCAAGTTCAGTGTTCAGTGAGTGAGGGAGGGAGTGAGGGAGGGAGGGAGTGAGTGATGGAGGGAGGGAGTGAGTGCGTGCAGGAGTGAGGAAGTGAGGGAGGAAGGGAGGGAGTGAGGTAGTGAGGAAGGGAGTGCGAGAAGGAGGGAGGGTGTGAGAGAGGGAGTGAGAGAGGGAGGGAGGGAGGGAGGGAGGAAGAGAGTGAAGGAGTGAGGGAGGAAGGAAGGGAGGAAATGAAGGAGTGAGGGAGGGAATGAGAGAGTGAGTGAGGAAGGGAGGGAGTGAAGGAGGGAGGAAGTGAGGAAGGGAGTGAAGGAGTGAAGCAGTGAGGGAGGGAGTGAGGGAGGGAGGGAGGAAGGGAGGGAGGAAAAGGCTAAGGCCTGGGTAAGGAAGGAAGGAAGGAATGAGAAGCCGGTGAACATCTCTGATAATCAAGCGTAAAGAAAATGGATCAAAACCTGACCCTGGCATCGGCCAACCCATGGCCTCTCGCGCCACTCTACCGCTCTACTGCTAGAGAGAGGAGCTCAACTTCCTCACTCCATACAAAATAAGCAGCAAAATGAACAAAATACAACCAAACAGGAACGAAACACCCTGTTCACACCTGGCGAGTTAATGTGACTCATATCCGGATTGCAATCTGGATTTTTCTGTTCCACCTTAAATGGTGCAGTACCTCCATTCTAAATTAAACCAGTGGCTTCGCTTAAGGTGGAACGGACAAATCAACCGGGTCTAGGGTCTAATTGTAGAACCTGTAGAGATCTACATCCGTCTCAAATGAATTTTGGGTTCGTTCACACCTATCAGGAAACAATCCAGATTACGAGTCAGATTAAATGAGCAGGTGTGAACGGAGTCAAAGTGAAACAAACACAATTCAAATTAGTGTTAAAAAATGAGGGAAAAATCACATTCCGGTCAGTCCACGACAGACCTGAGCCAGGTCTGGACTCACAGTGATGTGGACATATGGACATGTGGAGACAGCTATAGGGGGGCGGCACATGCAGAAGTTGGAGTAAACTGTACTGTTTGTGACGCTCTCAGCTAATCCCGGCAAGATTAAACAGGATCAGAGCATCTGCCAAACACTGTAACCTGATCATAATCATATGCAGCTAAATTAAGTAAACAGGGCCATTTCTGAGAGAAAATTAATTACTGCTGACAAAATATGTTCAGAATTCAGTAAAAAAAAAGAGCTGAATAAGTTAATATACAGTGCTATGCTGGGTACAGAAGATTCATGTGTAAATGCTCACTATAGCTATAAATAATAAATAGATCAAAGTTATAAATAATAAATACAAAAATGTAATGTCTATATCAGTACAAAAATTCAACCATTACCCAGGTGTACTAGCTATATCATAAATAATAAAAAAGAATGAAAAAAAAAGAAATAGAAATAGAAAATAGAAATGCTATTATATGCTATTCTATATAATATCATATACAGCACCACTAAATGACCCTGAAGTGATCTGTGAAAGATCAATATTGGTAAAAACACTAACTATCAATCAGATCTGTGTACAGTTCTGCAAAATGATGCTGATATGATAAATGAAACATCCATATATATATATGATACGAGGTCCACTATATGTACAGTTACAAAAATGGCAAACATATGAAAGATGCAAAATGTCAATAACAGTTAAAAATATTTATTTTATTATTTAAACATTTTAAATAATAAATATATTTTAAAATAAATATTTCATTTTTTAAAATTAAAAATACTACATTTAAAATACATACAATTAGGAAAAACAACACTGATATGACAAAATGTCAAAATGATGAAATGTCCACAGTGTTGAAAAGATCAGATTATTGATCAGCTGTACTGCGAGTATGACACTAAAAATTATGTATATATAAATGTATACATGTAAATGTAGAAAGATTAGTAAAATGAAATTGATGAATGTTAATATAACATAAATGAAACATTAAAATATATAACACAAAAACATGAAATGCTTGATTACATACAATCTTTAAAAAATGATCATTAAATATTTGGCTGCTGCTCAGGTTTATATGTATATCTGAATTATAAAAATACAATAAACATTTCAACAATATTAGTAAAAATATATTTGTAAGTAAAAAATATATATTAATACAAAAATGATTGCAAAAAATTGGAAAATTATGATAATTTAGCCAGGTCTGTATGTTTACACATGTATATGTTGATGATGTCTGTACTGGAAAAAATGCCAAAAAGGGTTCTACATAGAACCAAAAAATGGTTCTTTAACTTTAAATTTTTTTTATTAAAGGTTCTGTATAGAACCATCTTCTACAGGGTTTGGTTGCATATAAAGAACTAATAAAAAAGCATCCAAATAGTTCTTTGGGTTCTCATGGTTCTACATAAAGAACCCATGAAGAAGCCTTTTTTAGGACTGTGTGTGTGTGTGTGTGTGCACAAAACTAAATATTTTTTAATAATCTGTTTTTATAAGTGTGTGTGTGTGATGGGGTGGGTAGGGAGAGGGGGGACTGGGTGATTAGTAGATGTGTGTGTGTGTATGTGTGTGTGTGTGTATGTGTGTGAGTGTGTGTGTGTGTGTGTGTGAGAGAGAGACAGTAGAAGCTGTAGGGTCTGTCAGGAGTCGTGCTGAAGCAAAGGCCGACAGAGATGTCAAAACGGACAACATGCAGAGAATGCAGAACCGTAAATGCAGCCTGTCTCATGCAGTCAGAAAGAGAGAGAGTGTGTGTGTTGTGTATGTAACAGTTGTGGGCGTGCGACAGAAGGATAGAGAGAGAGAGAGAGAGAGAGGGACAGAAGATTGACAGGAGACAGAGAGAACAGAGCTGGAGTGACAGTGTGAGAGAGTTACTACATATGTCTGCTCCTGATGGTGTGTGTACAGTGTGTGTGTGTGTGTGTGTGTGTGTGTGTGTGTGTGTGTGTATACCTGATGTGGACTGGCGGTTCTTGCGTGGGGAACGCGTGAGCCGCTGGAAGGGGTCGGCTGAGCCGTAGAGCTCCACGGTGCTCATACACAAGATCACCGTCTTCTGGAGGTAATCCACCACGGCCAGACCATTACAGTTACCTAGAGCCAACCTACACACACACACACACACACACCGTTACCTTACCGAAGAACCATGGCCTTTACTAAGGAACCCTTACAGAACCCCCTTTTCCCAACGCAAACGCAACAAGAGACTCATGCAAAATCTGTGTAATCAGGGGCTACTCACAGTCCGTAGGCGGAGTTTAAATCCAGGCTGGTGATTTGCTGAGGCGGCTCTCCGTCGACCCATAGCAACTGGACCACAAGCTCCGCCTGGTAACCAGGAGGCGCCCGTACCACACGGTCTTTTACCCTGAGAACCGAAATATTCATTAAAGAATCAAATCTAATTCAATCAAACTGCACTGAACTGAGTGATTCACTGATTCATTTCCTAAAGAATCACAGTCACGACAAGTCGATTCACATCAAGCCGATTTAATTCAAGTCATGCAAACTTAAGTCACGTCACATCAGGTCATGTCAAGTGTTTTCTATTAAAATCAATTTAAGCCAACTTAAGTCAAGTCAATTTAAGTTAATTTAAGTCAAGTCACATCAAGTTATGTCAGTCTTTTCAATTAAAATCAAGTACATTAAGTCAAGTCAAGTCAATTTAACTTAAGTCAATTTAAGTCAATTTATGTCAGGACAATTCAATTTAGGTAAATTTTAGTCAAGTCACATCAAGTCAAGTCAAGGCAAATCAAGTAAATTTATGTCAATTCAATTCAATTCAATTCAAGTCACATCAAGTCAATTCTATTCAAGTCAATTTACCTCAAGTCTGTTTAACTAAAGCTGAATCAAATCAGGTCAATTCAAGTCGAGTCAAGTTAAATTCATTAAAATTTAATTCAATTCAAATTGAATCATGCGGATGTTTTTATGATTCACTGAATCGTTTCCTAACAAATCATAATTGAATGGCCAGAGCGGCCAGGGACTTGCACCTCAACTCGACGCCAGTGTAGATCTGTGAATGGTGAGTGAGTGAATGAGTGCGTCGTTGTGTCCAGGTGCAGTAGCAGTAACTGACCTGAGGCAGGGGATGCTGTCCCTCACGCTGTCCGGCGTGTTGCTCCGGGGGCTGGGGGGCTGCGGCTGGGGCGAGTGCCCGCCCGGGTCTGTCAAACACACTGTGTTCTCCGTGTCTGACGGAGAGATGACGTCCTCCATCTCACACTGCAGACGCACCTCCAGAGACTGCAGGATCACAACGTGTGCGCACACACACACACATACATTTCAGAATAACGTAGCCTCCAGCACTTTAGGGATAGGCATCATCCCTAAATCTGTCTCCTAACTCACACACACTCACGTAAACACACACACATTCTGACCGTGATGGTGGTGTTGGCGTCATGCTTGCTGAAACGGTAGAGGATGACATGGGCGCTGATTCCCACCACGCAGAAGATGCGGCTCTGAGGGCACCAGCTGACCATCTGGATGGCATAGGGATCTTCCTCCACCAGCTCTGCACTGCGGCCCACCTCTGCGCCCTTCGGCTTCTCGAACACCTTCGATGTCTTCAGCTTGTAGAGCATCTGCAGCGTGACTGACAGAGGGGAGGGGCTTATTACTGCTTTGTAAACATCTGTAAACACAAAATTTACTGCATCTGCTCCACTGTAGGCAGACCCTTCCATGACCCCTTTTGGTCAACAGTCCATCCCGAGTCGAGCCTCCAAATCGTCAGTAAATGATCTGCAGCTGAAACTGATTCAGCACTGTTTAAAGAGGTTTAGTCTGTGGCTCCGCCCCCTCAGTCTGTTTACTGGTTATTTCCATCTACAGGTTAGAGCGCCTCCTATCACATGGAATAGGGAAGGCCTTCCTATCCTATTCTCAGACTCCTGACCATGGAGGATAAAGCTGAGGTGTTGATGGGATCTGACCTTACAACCTCCTGAGTCTCTTTACAAGCAGGCAGTTAGACAGTCGCTCCACTCTAGAGCTGTGAAGCCGTGTGCATTTCTGTGTCTAAGAAAGAAGGGAAGGTGAATTCGCTTAGAGCTGGACCGGCCCTACGGTCTAACCATTATCATAAGCAGATGCCCAGTCTGGATACGTCAATATGTGATAGGGGGCGCTCTAACCTACAGATGGGAATAAACAGTAGATGATTTTGAGGCTCAACTCCTTGTTGGATTGTTGACCAAACTTCTGAAGAGCTGCAGAAGTAAAAAATTATGAGTTTGGAGAACTGGACAGGCTGGACTGACTTTACACTTTTTACCGTGTAACAGACTCCCACACTTGCTGGCTCTGCACCGAGTGATGGTGGGAGGTGGATCATCTTAACCGCTACAACACACAGCTTCTTATTAATGCCCTAGTTGAGTTTGGGGGGCGTAAGTAGGCCTAAATAGGCAGTAAAAAACTCATAGTCACTTAAAAAAAAACTTTGTTGAATTTTGAGCTCCTGCGGTGGTGGTGGTATGGATCGTGAAGAAGTGCTGGAGAAAGGACAGGACTTAGATCTTATACTGACTTGTGAGCTTTTTGAAAGGAGAAGAGCGCTGAGAGGTTTGATATGAGGCGCAAGTCAGAGGCTGTATTGGGTCGTTTAAAGGGTAAAGCACTTACTGGCCGAGGCGTCCCAAAACTTTATCGATCCGTCTGCATGTCTGCGCAAGGGCAACAAAGAGGAGGGACAGAGAGCGAGGGAGAGTCAGTCAGAAGAGAGGGAGAGAGAGAGAGAGAGAGAGCACAGCTTGCTTAATCAATATTACCATTGAATCAAAAAGTTATGA
The DNA here is from genome assembly GCF_030463535.1 of Salminus brasiliensis. NCBI lineage: Eukaryota > Metazoa > Chordata > Actinopteri > Characiformes > Bryconidae > Salminus > Salminus brasiliensis. The sequence goes on along the minus strand of NC_132885.1, from coordinate 41,723,634 downwards.
AAAGTGATCCATTTACCAATAACTCAGACCAGGAGTCTTCATTGACTCCATATGAAAACACACCAAAAACCCCCCGCAGCCTGTAGACAGTTTGAAATGACCTAATCTTTCTCAAGTGTGGACTTACACTACATGTCCAAATGTTTGTGGACATCCCTTCTAATGAATGCATTCAGCTTCTCTGGAGCAGATCAACATCATGAACCTGTTGAAACCATGCTCTCTAATGCCAGGCGTGGGCTAGTAGAGGGGTCTAAAGCCCCCCAGCATTGATCTGTGGAGGAACTGTGTTCTCTGGAATGATGGTTGGGGGTGATGATCAGCCGTCCAACATCCTGACCTAGCTAAGGCTCTTGTTGCTGAATGCAATCAAATCAAATCAAAATCACAGCAATGCTCTACTCAAAATCTAGTAGAAAGCCTGGTTTCCTGGACTGAAGAGGCAGCAACCCCAACAAAAGCAGGATCAACTCTATTTAATACCCTTGATTTCAGAAATAAATAAACAATGAATGAGCAGGTGTCCCAATACTTTTGTCCACACCCACACTTACCCCGTTATGATTATCTCGGGATACGTCTGAGAGCCGATTGTCCACGTGCCTCCACTCAAAGGCCACTCCTGAGAAACAAACAACAAACCACATCATCCAAAACACTTGGCGGTTGCTATGGTATTACAGGTGGTTGCCAAAGTATTGCTAAGTGGCTGCTGTGGTGTTGGTAAGGTGTTTCTTGGTGGTTGCTTGGGTGCTCAAAATCATGCTTCAGGTGGTTTCTAAGGTGTACCATGTGGTTGCTATGGTGGTTGCTATGGTATTTCAGGTGGTTGCTAGGATGTTGCTAAGTAGGTGCTATGTTGTTAATAAGGTGTTTGTTGGTGGTTGCTTGGGTGCTCGAAATCATGCTTCAGGTGGTTTCTCAAGTGGTCGCTATAGCAGATGCTGTGGTATTTCAAGTGGTTGCTAAGGTTCATGGTGTTGGTAGGGTGTTTCTTGGTGTTTGCTAGGATGGATGATATGATACTTCAGGTGGGTTCTAAGTTGTTCCAAGGGGTTGCTATGGCACATGCTATGGTATTATCAGGTAGATGCTCAGTTGTTGCTATGAGGGTTCTATGGTGTTGATAGGGTGTTTCTCTGTGTTTGCTAGGGTGGTTGATATGATACTTCTGGTGGTTGCCATGGTATTTTATGTGGTTGCTAAAGTGTTGCTAAGTGGGTGCTACAGTTTTGGTAGTATGTTTCTTGGTGGTTGCTTGGGTGCTTCATACGGTACTTTTGGTGGTTGCTAAGGTGTTCCAGGTGGCTGCTCTGGCAGTTTAACTGGGTTAAAATCACTGCAGCACAACCGATAGCCTTCTATTAACACAGCTAAGCTCGGCCTACCTTGTGGCTGTAGCCAGTCTTTTTGTGCTTCGCCCCGATGGAGTACAGCACAGGGATGATGTCCGGAGGGCAGTCGGCGAAGTATGCCGTGCAGGTGACCGGGGATTCGTGGATGTCCATTGGGTAAGCGTTCTCAAAGATGGGGAAACTGGACAAAATGTCAGAGAAATAAACCTCTTAACCCTTTAACACATTCTTAGCTTATCGCACATCGTTTTCCCCACAGCACCACAGAGGTATCGTTCACCTGATCACTGAAGTTGCCGGAACTACTTTTTTGTTCTGGTTTTAATGTGTTTGCTAGGACCATTTCCCAAACTCTCCCTAAATACTAGGGGCCTATCTTACACCCTGCGCAAGATGCGTCGCAATGCTCGTTGCTATCTTACACCCTGCCAACAGTCTATTTTCACTCCTTCCACCTGCGTTGTTTAAACAACAGCGCTGCTTGTGAATATATCTATGCTGATGGGCGCAGTGTTCTCGAAATTACGGGTGTTCAGGTCAATTTCTGGCATATTGCTACGTATCTCAGCAACGGAAAACACACCAGGAGCTCCACTGACTGAAAACAGCCTAGGCAGTCAGACGTTCATTGCCATCTTGGCAGTAAATTGTCAACACAGGCGCGTGCAGCCCGATGCTCGTACACCCCCCACGCTCTACACCACTGAAATAGCAACCCGCCAAGGTCAGACTGACCGCACCTGGCTCTTAAAGGGAACGCTGGCGAGAGACACGCTGATTAGTTTATTGTTGCATGCTACGCCCAAAAAAAAAACACCCATGATTTGTGCGGTTCGAGCCAAGCAAGGCAAACTTTTCCCGCCGTTACCATAGCAAAGACACACCGACACGCCCTAAATCAAGCCCTGCGAGGTGTGCGGTTGCCGGCTTGCCTAAGATCGCTAAAATAGTGTCCCGAGACTCGCTATGCAATTTAGACCCATATACAGTCATATGCAAAAGTCTTGGCAAAGTCTTGATAAATACAATCAAATCCTCACAGCAAATGTTCCAACATCTAGTGTAAAGCCTTCCCAGCAGAACAGTGGGGACAGTTAAAGGAGGACTCTCTCACCCAGCTGAAGCTGGTCCACACCTCCTGCTCCTGCCCCTGAGCGTTTGGGATGGAGGAGGCGGAGGAGGCTGAGGAGGAGGAGGAGGACGAGGGAAAGGGAAAGCTTACCTCCGAGACTCTCCATTTAAAAGGGTCAATCAAATCAGGTGGACTCTGAAGCTTTGGAAGGGGTTCAGATGTAAGCTCTATGTCTGATTAATGTTGTCCTCAGGCTGGCCTTGCTGCTCAGTAAACATCTGACGTGAAACTGGCAGGCGTCTCCAGAGCCACTTAAAAAACACCCGCCTCTCTCGCTCGACCTTGTCCCTGCCTCTCAATAATAACACACTTGACCGACACTGCTGCATGAGTGGACACCCCTCAACGGCTTTAAGTTGCACACATTGCTGACACAGATGTGCAAAGTCGGGGAGTCCCAATACTTTTGTCCATTTAGTGTGTATCCCATATCTATCATATATATATATATACGGGAATAACTACCCATGGCTCAGGTGACACTAGCGAGACGTCGTGGCATGGTTTCTGAGATGCAACCCCCCCCCCCATCGCCCAGGTCCCTATTATCATGCCCTACTGGACACCAGTCAAATCGCGTCCTTTGCCCATGACGATGGTTCTGCGCTCTGCTACAACTGACTAGTGTGCTCGCTTAATCATACGAGCAGCAAACCCTGTCACGTGGCATCTGTGATGTCCTGGGTCGAGCAGGTGGTCATAATGTTCTGGCATGACTAAGACAGTGGGCAAGGGTGGTGGCATCTCGGAAACCTCTAACTATGTGGGATGTTTTAGAGCCGTTGTAGTGTATAATAATAATACTGTATTATATACAGTATAAAGTGTCTTTGGTGGTGAGAGGCGTTTCTTAAGATCATAGAAACTGTTATGTGAAGTGTTGGCAATGTGTGTGTGTCTATGTGTGTGTGTGTGTACACTCACTTGCTCTGTGTAAGGTCCACCACAATGAAGTCCTTCTCCAGCAGCACCACCACCGCATACGGCTCCTGCACTTCTGTTACAGCACAAAAACAGGGCTTTGTGAGGAGCTTAACAAGCTGCCACTTCCTCAGGACAAAAAACACAGCGCATCCAACAAGAGCGAAAGCCTTGTGTAGCAACTGCATACTGACCGAAACATGGTAGCTCACAGAAACCTCTGATTCTACACACTGCTGAGTGTTAGCCCCCTGGTGGCAGATTTAACCAGTAAAAAAAAAACTATGCTAGTAAAATGACCACTAGGGGGCCTGCAGAAAGGAGCAACCCTTAAACACTTAGTCCTCTGTAGCTCTCCTTTAGTTCTGGTTCCTAACATGTAATCATCCACTCTAAAGCGCCACCATGTAGTCACCTGTCAATCATCACTGATAACCAATGACATCACCCTGTCGCCCAGACTGTCCTCATTTTTAGTGTGTGTGTGTGTGTGTGTGTGTTACCGTTGAGATAAGGTGTTTCACAGAGCACAGTAAACTCCACAATAGGGTGGTCCATCTCCAGCACCGTGATGGCCTTTCCGTGCATGATGGTCAGAGTGGGTCTGCGTCCAGCTTTGTCGTACGACAGGCCGCCAGAGAAGATCACAAAGGGCTCACTGATGTGAGAGAGAGGGAGAGAGAGAGAGATAGGGGTACAGAGAGTAATCTTTAGATTACTTTGATGATTAATTGAGTAATCAGAGATCTTCAAAAGACCAAAAAGTAAAAACTTCAAAGACTAAACTATTATATATATATATATATATATATATATATATATATATATATATATTATAGGAAATAAACACATGTATATTTACATATACCTGCATATTTAGTTAATTAATGTTCAGCTCCGCCCTATTTCTGTGATGTAAAACAACCCAATTTACATATATCCACATATTCAATGTATCAGTGTGTAGCTCCGCCCTATTTTTATAGATATATCTTTAAAATATCTGCTTATCCACTCTGAGGCTATGAGGAGAGTTTCAGTCTAGACTGCTTTCTGAATGACAGTCAATACAGGGCAGCTAATCAGAACAGAGCTTATTTACATATACCAGTCTTAAAGGCACAGAAGTCAAAACAGGTTGTTTAATTGTAAGTGAGAAAGAGAGAGGCTGGAAAAGGTTGGGTAAAGAACGAGTTCATAAAACGGAGGAAAATGGCGGATACGGTTCCTTTAACAGTCAGAGCGCCGCTTTTAATGCGGGAGGATGAACACAGCGAGATGAGAAAGCAGCGCAGCTCAATCAGAACAGCGATTACAGCTGAGACGCGTGGATATTTGAGCGCTCGCTCGCTCGCCAGCCGAAGCAAACAGCAGAAACACAGAAGAAGCAATCAGAGGCGGAGTGATCAGACCATTGTTCCTGATTTGTTTACTGAGATGGAGCAAAAAAACTGAGCCGCCACATTTCCTCACTTCTGAGGAGATAAACAGCAGGCAGAGCTTCCTGTAGATAACAGCATGAGCGACACGCAAAGAAAACAAGGTTCCACACAGCACAGAATAACGGTTCTGGGTCTTGTGTCAATAGTGGAACCCTCTGCCAAGTCCTTTAAACTTCAAAGAACAAAGAAACAAGCAGAATAAAACGGAAGTATTCATCATTTTCTAAAGATCAGTAATCTGGTTATTTACTGCTTGAAAGTGTGTGTCTGTGTGTGTGTGTGTGTGTGCGCTCACCTGTTTCTGCAGGTCTTGTACTCCACCTTTAAAATGGGTTTACATGATTCTTTCCTACCGTCTCTTTGAGATTTACCTGAAACAAGGGAAAAGGGACCTTAGGTATCTAAAGGTAATAATAATAATTAAAATTCCAGTATGTATCATATACTGTATATCTATAGGTTATCTATTAGTAATGTTATTATATTCAGTATGTATTATATACTGTATATCTATAAGTACCTATATAAAATAATTACATATCCAGTATGTATTATATACTGTATATCTATAAGTACCTATATATTGTAATGACATATCCAGTATGTATTATATACTGTATATCTATAAGTACCTATATATTGTAATGACATATCCAGTATGTATTATATATTGTATATCTTTAAGTACCTATTCATAATGACAATATACCCAGTATGTATTATATACCATATATTTATAAATACCTATATGAAATGTAAAGGTATTTATATATATATATATATATATATATATATATATATATATATATATATACATTTTATAAATATATATATATATATATATATATAGATAGATAGATAGATAGATAGAAATAGATGTAGCTATATGTAATAATGGTATATATCCAGTATATATGTATATGTATATATAGTACCTGCATGTTATAGTAACATATCGACACAAACAAACAAACACACACACACACACACACACACACACACACACACAGTCTCTCTTCAGCACAGTGTCCTTCAGCACAGGCTGTGATCAGTGTCCATTACAAACTAATGAGGCGGCCGTGCCGGCACTCTAAATTTATAAATTATTGGATGATGAGTCATGTATGAAGCTGGACACAGCCACTCTCAGTGTGTGTGTGTGTGTGCTCCTAGTGTGACTCCACTCTGTAAATGAATGAGACATCAGTGGAGTAAACTTACCAGCACACTGACTAATTCATTTTTCTAGCCAATCAAATTTGATTAAGATGAGAAATATCGCTATAAAATATGACACTGAGGTGAGAGGCCTTCTTCAACATCCAGCCCCTACAGCTGAGAGAGAGTGAGTGGACATGAATCTGACCAATCGGGGCCATTAACACAACAGGACCAATCAGAACTATTTGGACAGTGGTGATATATATATTAATATATACTGTATATATACATATACACATACATCCCATAGTGCATCCCGTTTTCCTGTGTGTACTGATGTGTACAACAGCTCCACTACAAGCCCCATGATGTGGTACTTGGTTCTGCTTGGTTTCCGTGCCGTCTTACCGTGGGGGAAGGTGACCTGGAAGGGCTTGGCTGTGTTCCTCAGGTTCCACATACTTAAACTCCCATCAGAGTGACTGCACATGAACTGACGACCTTCATGATGCCAACTCACAGAGTGAATCGCCTAGAGACAGAGAGAGAGAGAGAGAGAGAGAGAGAGAGAGAGAGAGAGTAAGTAACTCTGTTACTATATATTTACATATATCTTTACAGTCATGCAAAAAAATGGATCCACTCCAAACTTTACAGGAGGAGGAAAAAACCTTCTTAACTTTCCATAGAAGTCAATGTAAAACGATTTTATTCCCAGTCATTTTGGAGCATTTCTATTGGTCCATTCATCATGAGATTCTGGAACAATATAAAGAACAACTGCCAGATTCTCATTATGAAGAAAAGTGAAAACGATAGTGCATGGACAAAAGTATTGGGACACCTGCTCATAGGTTCTTCTGAAATTAAGGGTATTAAAAGAGCTGATCCTGCTTTTGTTGGAGTACCTGTCTCTACTGTCCAGAGAAGAAGACTTTCTACTAGATTTTGGAGAAGCATTGCTGTGAGGATTTGATTGCATTCAGAGCGTTAGTGAAGTCTGGATATTGGATGATGATCACCATCCCACCTCATTACCCGCAACTCCCCAAAAGTACTGGATGGAGCTCCACCACCATCATTCGAGAGAACTGCTCCACAGCTCAATACTGGGGGGCTTTATACCCCTCTAGCCCACACATGACATTGGGCAGCATGGAGCCAATAGGGTCATGATGTTGATCTGCTCCAGAGAGTCCTATTCTATTGGCAGTACTTCACCTCTACAGGGACTAGACAAGCTGTGTGTGCATTTGCACATCTGTGTCAGCAATGGGTGCAGCTTGATGTAAGCTGAATGCATCCACAAATATTCAAAATGACAACAAGCAATGCAAGTGTGAGCGAGCGAGCGAGTGAGTGAGAGAGGGCTTTACCCAACAAGCTCCGGAAATTACATCCAGCAGAAACACTCCTCACTCTCTCACTCTCTCTCTCACACTCTCTCTCTCTCTCTCTCTCTCTCTCTCTCTCTCTCTCTCTCTCTCTCTCTCTTGCTCCCTCTCCTTCCTCATCTAATTAAACAGCCATTGGAACTGTTTAAAAGGCCTCGGGCTGAACTCGCCCCCTCTGACCACGCTGAAGCCGGAGACGTGTTTGATGTTGGTCCCGTTATTCGCTGGGTTTGGAGCAGGTGTGAGGGAACGGCCTGTTCGGCTTTGAAGTGTAAGAGCCAGACGCCGTCTGACTGGGAGAGACGAGAGGAAATGAAAACAACGTAAACAGGAACTCTACAAACGCCTCTTTACCAACACGTTAGAGAGTCTGGTGTTTGCTTTCCACCCTGCTTCCATATCCCACAATTCCCTCCGCTAACCAATACACCCCGCCCCCAAGATCCTTGCTGTTCTTGTTTCTAATGAAAATCATAAATGAACACCGGTATGAACGCCAAGGCTGAAAATTCCTAAACCCTCGAGAATCAGTGAGCAAGAGGGACATGCTAGACTCCAACTAGCAACTAGTGCTGCAGTCCTCCAGTCCAATCTCAGACTCATCTCTGGACTCATGCTCTTTCTATTACCTCTGACTATCTGACTATGTCTATTTTTTTGGACTGAACAATATTTATAATCAGACTCATCTTGGTCATATTTGTACTCAGACTTGGTCTTGGACTTTTTAGTACTTGTACTCAGACTCGTCATAACCTTGAAAGTATTTGTAATCAGACTCGGTCTTGGACTTAATAGGACTTGTAATCAGACTCGTTTTGGACTCAATAGTATTTGTAATCAAACTCGTCTTGGACTTTATAGTATTTGTACTCAGACTCGTTATAACCTTGAAAGTATTTGTAATCAGACTTGGTCTTGGACTTTATAGTATTTGTACTCAGACTCATTATAACCTTGAAAGTATTTGTAATCAGACTTGGTCTTGGACTTTATAGTATTTGTACTCAGACTCGTTATAACCTTGAAAGTATTTGTAATCAGACTTGGTCTTGGACTTTATAGTATTTGTACTCAGACTCGTTATAACCTTGAAAGTATTTGCAATCAGACTCTTTCTTGGACTTTTTAATACTTGTACTCAGACTCCTCTTGGACTTGATAGTATGTTTAATCAGATTCATCTTGGACCTTATAGTCTTTGTAATCAGACTCTGTCTTGGACTTTTTAGTACTTGTACTCAGACTCGTCTTGGAGTCAATAGTATTTGTATTCAGACATATCTATGGTATTATCCAGTAGCCAGGCTGTGCTAACGCAGCGGTAGCGATGTTGGACGAGGCCCATAGCTGGCATGCTAATGCCGTGGTAGCGCTTTAGGACGAGGCCCGTAGCGGACTCGAGTACAAGTGCACTTGTCTCCACACTAATGATCAGAGGTCTTGAAGAGGCTGAACTCGGACAGCTGTTCCTGTAGTTATTAGATACAGTCAGTCCGCCATTTTTCTGTACTGGAAATATAAAGACCCTGGATCTTACGGCACAAAGTTGAAGCCAATCAGCAGATCCCCATGCCATTAAGCCCACCCACGGAAACATTCGATGGCCACAAGTACGGTTGGCTGACCGGTCAGCCCTGCATCCAAAGAAATCATCTACAGAGCTATTAAGCGAACCTCCAGCAACCTCCTGGTTTACTCTCTCTGAAGATGCCCAGCTCATGCAAATCCAAACTCCTGCTAAGTGTTGTTCTAACATCTTCTCAAGCTGCCATGAAAACTGTGATGCCATCTGCATGAAGTGAGGAGAAAGAGCTTTGCTGTGGTGCTCAATCAGTCCCATTTTAACCTCAAAGACTCAAAGGCAGCCCAGTCTCTGGAGATTGACCCAACAGGCCTGACTTTCCCAAAGCTTCCCAAAGCACCTCAGCAACAGACCGGTCTCCAGCGGTAGAGCGAGCATTACCTGAACACTCCCTCTACCTTTAGAGATGATGCTGAGATGCTTTCCAAAGGTTCTTAGACCAATTTAAGGCTTCTTCTACCAACCTTTACATGATGGGGAGGCTCTTTGAACTTTGGAAAAGGTTCTTCACCAAATAGGGAACCAAAAGTGCATCATATAAATCCCAACCCATCTGAACTCCTTCATTTTTAGAAGCGCACACAAAATTCCACTGCAAACACTTTCAGTCTAAAATAAACACTCGTCCTCTCGGGAAAAGTTGTCTTGGAACACTTGAGCATGTGCCAGACAGATGATTACAGTCATTAGAGCGTCCATTAAAGTGTCCTGATTATAGTGTCCGAAGCCTCCTGCCAGCCCGTCGCCAGCTGTGGAGGAACGGGAGTTCAGCCAGGCCTTTTCACAGCCTGGTTTCACAGCAATTTCCACAACTTCTACTGTTAGCTGGATCAGAGCAGGCTAAGTTTAGGTGTAGGTGTAGGTGAAGCAGGCTAGGTTTAGGTGTAGGTGTAGGTGAAGCAGGCTAAGTTTAGGTTTAGGTGTAGGTGAAGTAGGTTACGTTTAGGTATAGGTGTAAGTAAAGCAGGCTAAGTTTAGGTGTAGGTGTAGGTGAAGCAGGCTAGGTTTAGGTGTAGGTGTAGGTGAAGCAGGCTAAGTTTAGGTTTAGGTGTAGGTGAAGTAGGTTACGTTTAGGTATAGGGGTAGTAGGTTTAGTTTAGGTTTAGATGTCTTAGGCTAAGTTTAGGTTTAAGTGTAGTAGGTTAAGTTTACATTTAGGTGTAGTAGGCTAAGTTTGGGGTGAGGTGTAGTAGGCTAAGTTTAAGTTTAGGTTGAGGTGTAGTAGGTAAGGGTTTAGGTGTAAGAGGTTTAAGTGTAGTAGGTTAAGTTTAGGTTTAGGTGTAGTAGGTTAAGTTTAGGTGTAGGTGTAGTAGACTAAGTTTAGGTTTAGGTGTAGTAGGCTAAGTTTAAGTTTAGGTGTAGGTGAAGCAGGCTAAGTTTAGGTGTAGGTGTAGGTGAAGCAGGCTAAGTTTAGGTTTAGGTGTAGGTGAAGCAGGCTAAGTTTAGGTGTAGGTGTAGGTGAAGCAGGCTAAGTTTAGGTTTAGGTGTAGGTGAAGTAGGTTACGTTTAGGTATAGGGGTAGTAGGTTTAGTTTAGGTTTAGATGTCTTAGGCTAAGTTTAGGTTTAAGTGTAGTAGGTTAAGTTTACATTTAGGTGTAGTAGGCTAAGTTTGGGGTGAGGTGTAGTAGGCTAAGTTTAAGTTTAGGTTGAGGTGTAGTAGGTAAGGGTTTAGGTGTAAGAGGTTTAAGTGTAGTAGGTTAAGTTTAGGTTTAGGTGTAGTAGGCTAAGTTTAAGTTTAGGTTTAGGTGTAGTAGGCTAAGTTTAGGTTGAGGTGTAGTAGGTTAAGGTTTAGGTGTAGTAGGCTAAGTTTAGGTGTAGTAGGCTAAGTTTAGGTTTAGGTGTAGTAGGTTAAGTTTAGGTTTAGGTGTAGTAGGCTAAGTTTAAGTTTAGGTTTAGGTTGAGGTGTAGTAGGTTACGTTAAGGTTTAGGTGTAGTAGGCTAAGTTTAGGTGTAGTAGGCTAAGTTTGGGGTGAGGTGTAGTAGGTTAAGTTTAGATTTAGGTTGAGGTGTAGTAGGTAAAGACTATGTTTAGGTGTAGTAGGTAAAGACTATGTTTAGGTGTAGTAGGTAAAGACTATGTTTAGGTGTAGTAGGTTAAGACTATGTTGAGGTGTAGTAGGCTAAGTTTAGGTTTAAATTAGGATTAAGAGCCCATTTCATCTTATTTCCCAGGGCAAGAATTTCTGGACCATTATGTCCTTAAACCTTAGATTTAAACACACTGCACCTTGTGCAGAGATATATGCAAATGAGCTCTGCTCTTATTGGCTGCTAAGCCCCGGATGTGCTGGCTTGCAGTGCTTATCTGCCTGTTTACTCAGTGCTGTGTAACTGAGTCACTTAGTTTGAGAGGTCGGAGGTCACTCAGCTCGAGCGGCGTCTGAATCGGAGGGCGTGTTTTCGAGCGGGGATAATGAGAGGACTTTGGCCCAGTTCAGCTGCTCATGCATTATTCAGTGCTTTCCTCCGCAGCCCGAAGAGACCGAGCCGAGCCCAAACTGGAGCTTTGTCCCAAATCTGAAAGTTGACATTGTGTTTTAGAGGCGGACTGCAAACCACACTCGCATTCAGCTCAGCTCAGTCCTGCCTCAGACCACTGCAGACTGGGAGCTGATGAAGCCCAACACAACCTCCCAGTGCAGCTGAACCCCAACACAACCTCTGCAGTTAATCACGCTAACAGCACACGGCTCCACTGCTGACGCCGCACAGCTGAACAGCTGAGCCATCAGCGGCCCAGCACGCAAGGGTTCAGCTCAGGAACGAATAGTGTTACTGTGATGTAATAGTGTTACTGTGATGTAATAGAGTTACTGTGATGTAATAGTGTTACTGTGATGTAATAGAGTTACTGTGATGTAATAGTGTTACTGTGATGTAATAGTGTTACTGTGATGTAATAGTTCCATTGTGATGTAATAGTGGTATTGTGATGTAATAGTGGTATTGTGATGTAATAGTTCCATTGTGATGTAATAGTGGAATTGTGATGTAATAGTGGTATTGTGATGTAATAAGTGGTATTGTGATGTAATAGTGTTATTGTGATGTAATAGTGTTACTGTGATGTAGTAGTGTTATTGTGATGTAATAGTGTTGCTGTGATGTAATAGTGTTATTGTGATGTAATAGTGTTATTGTAATGTAGTAGTGTTATTGTGATGTAATAGTGTTACTGTGATGTAGTAGTGTTATTGTGATGTAGTAGTGTTATTGTGATGTAATAGTGTTACTGTGATGTAGTAGTGTTATTGTGATGTAATAGTGTTACTGTGATGTAGTAGTGTTATTGTGATGTAATAGTGTTATTGTGATGTAATAGTGTTACTGTGATGTAGTAGTGTTATTGTGATGGTATACTGTTATTGTGATGTAGTAGTGTTATTGTGATGGTATACTGTTATTGTGATGTAGTAGTGTTATTGTGATGGTATACTGTTATTGTGATGTAATAGTGTTAATGTGATGTAGTAGTGTTATTATGATGTAGTAGTGTTACTGTGATGTAGTAGTGTTATTGTGATGTAGTAGTGTTATTGTGATGGTATACTGTTATTGTGATGTAATAGTGTTAATGTGATGTAGTAGTGTTATTGTGATGTAATAGTGTTAATGTGATGTAGTAGTGTTATTGTGATGTAGTAGTGTTATTGTGATGTAGTAGTGTTATTGTGATGTAATAGTGTTAATGTGATGTAGTAGTGTTATTGTGATGGTATACTGTTATTGTGATGTAATAGTGTTAATGTGATGTAGTAGTGTTATTGTGATGTAATAGTGTTAATGTGATGTAGTAGTGTTATTGTGATGTAGTAGTGTTATTGTGATGTAGTAGTGTTATTGTGATGTAATAGTGTTAATGTGATGTAGTAGTGTTATTATGATGTAGTAGTGTTACTGTGATGTAGTAGTGTTATTGTGATGGTATACTGTTATTATTAAGCAATAGGACGTGTGTATTGTGTTGTTACAGTGTTTCTGTGTTGTAAAATATAAACAATAGATATTGATAGTATCTATTAGTATTGATAGATGATATAATAGTGATGTAAATGAAACCTTTATTATAAGACTGTGAGAGACTCTCTCTCTCTCTCTCTCTCTCTCTCTCTCTCTCTCTCTCTTGTTCTTCACACATGCTGCATCAGAACCGAGCAATTATCGCAGCCCCAGCAGCTTATTTTACCTCAGACAAACCCCTAAATCCCAGCACCACCCTCTCACCACCACACAGACTGTTCTGGAACACACACTGGGGGGTCGGGGGGAGCAGGGCTGGTTGTTAGAAGCTTTGTGCTGTAGTTTGGCTCACTGCTGGCATTTCCCCTTTAGAAACACAGTGAGACCTGAGCAGCAGTTAGTCATAGAAGTGATTTACACACAGATCAGCCAAAACATTAGGACCTAAAGAGCTGTTGGCCCTCCATGAGTTGCCAAAACACCTCCCTCTACAGAAGGTGGTCCATGGTCTCTGACACCAAGTCACTCAAGCCGGCCGGACCCCCCGGCTAATTGGTGCACACGCACTCTGTCGTTCAGGTGACGGAGAAGAAAACAGGACTCATCAGAACAGGCCATCATCTCCCATCTCTCTGAGGTCCAGTCTAGATGCATGTGTATCCACTGTAGGCGCATTCAACGGTGGACAGGGGCACTCTGACCGGTCTGCTAACGGCCTGCAAACATGTGTGTCTCAAATTTCTGACCGGTCGTCTGTACAATCGGCTGCTATTTGAGAAGCGAAAGGCAGGCAGGAAAGGCAGCAGCTGTAGCAGCACTCTTTCACACACACTTTCCGTGAAGCCGGAGCCAGCAGAGACACCAGCCAAGCTGCGATTACGCTAAACACAAGCACACACTTGCTCACACACACACACACACACACACTCGGCAGAATGAAGAGAATCAGATCAGATTTGAAAAAGTGACAGACTTCCATTCAGCTGCGTTTCTGAATCTGCAACAAAGTGAGGGAAAAAAACACAAGACAGACCAAAATTCCCAGCGCCAGAGCGCCAGAGCACAGGGCCAGATCCATTCACACAGCGGAGATCCAGACAGACGCAGTGAAATGAACTCAGTGATCGAGACTGAGTGTTATCTCACTCTGTTGCTGAAAAAATCTCCAAAAATCAGTGTCATTTTGGAGCATTTCTATTGGTCCATTAATCGTTAAATTCTTTTATTATTATTATTAGTATTATTATATGTAAATCTGTCAAATTTCCCCTAATTTTTCTTCTCAATTTTGTACCTCCACTGAATCCACCTGTTCGTAGCTCCCCCTCGCACTAGCAATGCTCCCGACACTAGGAGGGTAAGGCCTTAACACACTGTGCCAGCCCCTGCCTCTTTTCTAACTACCAGCATCGCCGGGCAACATTTATACATACTGGCATTTGTACTGGCATTTATACATACATATATATATATATATATATTACTATATGTATTACTATTTTTTATATCTAAAATACATATCAGATATAATAATATTACATATAGGCACTTGCAATATATTTTTATTATATTATATATTAATATTACACACACACACACATATATATACATTTATATAATACATATAGTGACAGATTCACAGGTAGAGGCTGACTGTAAGTCCTCGTTAGGGGTGCATTAGTATTCCTTCTGGGTGAACCCAGAGCTTCCACAGCATTTATATATATAGAAATATATACCCACTCACCTCATCGTAGTAGATTCTGAAGTCAGCTCTTTTGGATCTCAGGTCCCACATCACGATCGTGCCGCTTTCAAAACCAATCAGCAGCTGAAGAAGCAGAGGATACAATCAGTTCCACTGTTTCACATTCACATATCACATTACTAATTATTATATACAGTAATATTGGAGCCTAGAGAGAGAGAGAGAGAGAGAGAGAGAAATAAAGAGAGAGAGAGATCTTATATATACACTTCACTCCCTCTTCTTTCCACTCTCTCTCTCTCCGCACTCATTCTCCTTTCTCTTTTAGCTCTCTAACTCTTTATTTCTCCATCTCTCCTCTCACTTACTCTCTCTCTCTCTCTCTCTCTCTCTCTCTCTCTCTCTCTCTCTCTCCTCATCCTCGCTCTGTACAGGATTTGTGAGGATTTGAGCGTGTGGGTAGCACAGAGGTCTCAGGGGGTCTTTAGACTTTGATTCACATGTGTGTGTGTGTGTGTGTGTGTGTATGTGTGTGTGTGTGTGTGTGTGTGTATGCAAATCTTATGAATTCAGAACTGCTTGGCAGGTGGATTCAGCATTTTTGCTGACATGGGCCTAAACTTTCACCTCTGTAAACACACACTTCTCTCACATACAAACATACATAAACATACTATATATATATATATATATATATATATATATATATATATATATATATATATATATATATAATAGGATAGGATATATTATTATTACTACATCAAGATACTAGCATAAATATATTATACATTAGGGGCATGTTATTAGCATAAATAGGTACTTATATATAATATAAATGGGATTATATATATATATATATATATTTATATATATATATATATATATATATTACTATTATCTAAAATACATATAATATATGCATAAAATATAATAATATTGTGTGTACTTGCCAGAGAGAGAGAGAGATAGATTTTAAGCTACTTTAATAAGCTTATTAAAAGTAATTGTTATAACTCTAATGACCCCATGTTACCCTCTTCAGGAAGAACACACCTCAGCTCCTGTCCACTGTGTCTGCAGTGCTAAACGCCAGCGCTGAGGTGAGGGTGAGACTGCTAGCTAACTAAGTACTAGCTAACTCCACGATAATTAAGCAGAGGGATACGTTCACCTCTGACAAATCATTAGCACCTGACACGCACTGTCCGGAACCACAGCATGAATTAGCATTGCGCAATTGAAAACCCTGAAAGGCCAACCAGCAGTCCTGCTCAGTCCGGGCTGTCTGGATACTTTTGGACATATTATGCATCTCCATGCTGCTCTGGATCAGCAGAGTTATGTAAATGTAAGCCATGATCTGTCAGCGATGAAAACAGTCAAGCTCAAGACAACAGAGCCACCGCTGACCCGTCCCTCGCTTTCGCTCTCGCACTCCCAGTGGCACCCTGTGACACAGCGGCTGCTCGTATCTGGGTGAAAGCGTCTGACTGACAGTGGCAGGTCTGCCAGAATGAGGTCAGTCAAACTGAAGTTATGTGGGTCATTAGGAGCGATCTGTTTCAGCCTTGTTCTTCCACTATCTGGGGAAAGGATCCGGAGAGCAGATGTGAGCCTCCGGAGGGGACAGCGTGTAGCACAGCCAGTCTGCTGACAGTACAGAGTGAGTGTGGTGCTTTACAGCTCCACTGACGTGTCGGGGAAGATGAGGGTCAGCAGAAGCTGCCAGCTGAAACTGATTCGGTCAGAGTATCACAGACTCTGAAATGTCCAAATGTTTGTGGACACCCCTTCTGATAAATGCATTCAGATACTTCAAGTTGCACCCCCTCCAGGCGTGGGCTAGAGGGGTGTAAAGCCCCCCAGCATTGAGCTGTGGAGCAGTGGAGGAACTGTGCTCTCTGGAATGATGGTGGAGGAGCTCCATCCAGTACTTTTAAATGGGATGAGTTTGGGAGTTGGGTCTGAGGTGGGGTGGTGATGATGCAACGCCCTTGTCTGTCATATTTTTTGTTTCCCAGCTTAATCCTGCTGGAAAGTCCAGATCATTTCGGACGGTCTAAGCTGGTCTTTGATGGTCATGGTGGTTGAAAAGTTGCTCATCCAGACGAAAACATACCCTATACTGGTGAGCAAGCATGCTGGTTGACCAGCTTGGTCAGCGTGATCATGCTTGTAGACCAGCTTAGCCATCAGACTGGTCAGATGCTGGTCAAGAGATAAGCTGGTCAACCACATTGACCAGCTTGACCAGCACGGTGGTGAATAAACGGTTCAAAAATATCAAAAACTGCATCCCAAACTGCACCCAACATACAAGTGCAGGAAGTGAAGTGTGGAAGTGTGTGGCTTCATAAAAGGCACAGCACTCTCTTACCTTCCCTTCATCTTTGGGACTGTCACTCAGATGGACCACGGGCCCCGGATGTGTCTTCGTTGATCTGCGAAAGACAAATCGCCGTCATTTAACCACATTCACATTCCACAGTGTTCCACGTAATACTGGCCCGAGTTCTACTGCCCGGCGCTCCCTTCAGGCCCTCTTTATTACGACTATTAGGTGAAAGTAAACAAGCTCTGCTCTAACTGGCTCTTCTGCAATATTCCTAGCTAAAGAAGCAGGCTGAAACGCAACCAGTTACAATATTAGAGGAGGTGTCCCGAAACTTTTGTCCTTATAGTGTATATACTCTTATATTGTTTAGAGGCTCCTGAGTGCTGCAACGATCTATAAGTGTTGTGTGACCATGTGCTGTTAGTCCTCCCTCTCCCCCATGGCTTAGCATGGCCGATGCCAGCCAGTGTGGGTGTCTGTTAGCTGACTTAGCAGTTAGCTAGCGTTCTCCTCCAAACGTGTTAAGCTCCAGTGATGTCGTCTTGGCCTTATATGAAGGACGCATGAGCTTTCCTTCACCTTCCTAGCGCTGGTAGCGTCACACGATGTGGGAATCCTAAGTAGTGGGTGGGATATATATATATATACTAGCATAAATATATTATACATTAGGGGTATATTATTAGCATAAACAGGTACTTATATATAATACAAATGGGATATTTGATATATATATATTACTGTTATCTAAACTACATATAATATATGTATAAGATAAAATAAGATAAGATAAGATAGTCCTTTATTAGTCCCGCAGTGGGGAAATTCACAGTGTGACAGCAGAAAGGGATAGCAGGACACTCAGTTACAAAAATTTAGATAAATAATTTACACTATGTACACAATATAAATAAGAATTAAAAAAGCAATAAACAATATTATTTACAGCAAAAGACTCTTAATTGCACATGGGGGGGGGGGGGGGGGGATATTGCACATAGTATTCCCTGAACATGAACATGTGTGTGTAGTTAAGTGTGTGTGTATGTGGTCCTCTGGGAGCAGTGTTGGTTGTGTAGTCTGACGGCAGCAGGAAGGAAGGACCTGCGATACCCCTCCTTCACACACTTGGGGTGAAGCAGCCTGTCGCTAAAGGAGCTGCCCAGTGCTGCCAGAGTCTCATGCATGGGGTGGGAGCTGTTCTCCAGCATGGATGCCAGCTTGGTTGTCATCCTCCTGTCTCCCACCACCTGCACTGGGTCTAAGAAGCACCCCAGGACAGAGCCGGCCCTCTTTATGAGTTTGTCCAGTCTCTTCTTATCTGCCGTCGAGATGCTACTGCCCCAGCAGACCACTCCATAAAAGATGGCAGATGCCACCACTGTGTCGAAGAACGTCCTCAGGAGTGCTCCCTGCACTCCAAAGGACCTCAATCTCCTCAGCAGGTAGAGTCTGCTCTGGCCTTTCTTGTAGAGAGCAGCAGTGTTGACTGACCAGTCCAGTTTGTTGTTCAGATGGACACCCAGGTATTTGAGATATAAGATATATAAGATATAAGATATATGAGATATATAAGATATAATAATATTACATATAGGCACTTGCAATAGGGGGAAAATTTTAAATTGGGGGAAAACGATCCCCAAAAGAACCTTGTTCTGGTGTTTTGAGGCACTGGAGGTGAGTTCTTTCTCCAAACACTGTGAAAGCAGCATTACTTCATGCACCACTTTGTACTGAAGTTCTGGCTTCATGAAAGCACCGTCAAACACGCAAAGCCATGACTCACTGCTCAGGCCTCTGGGTTCAGGGCTTCAGCGCCCGACTGAATAGCGGCGGAAAGTTCTGCGAGTTCTTTCAGTCTACAGTTCCTCTCGCCAAGGTCTTCTTTTCCAAAGCATTTCTACAGAGGAGAGCGTGGAGGTCAGAAAGCGCTGCGCGAGCCGGCGTTTGACTGAGTTCACCGGCGTGGTGAGCAGATATTCCGAGTGGGAGACGAGTCAGAGCAGGAGGCCGGAGTGAGGGTTGAAAGAGAAAGACAGAGAGAGCACACAAACTCCCACACAAACATGGAGTTCTCGGCAGCGTTAAATACGAATCCTCTGGCGGCGTGTTGGAGCTCCCTGTGCTCTTTGAACAGCACTAATGTTGCAAACTGTCTGGATGTGTCTCAGCACGGAACAAGGGATGTGTCTTTGCACAGTGGTGGAGAGCTCCGAAACGAAGGCTTAGGCCACTGCGGTCGAACGGAAATGAGGCCGTCAGCTCTGCGGCGGATTTCCTGGTCCAGACTATCCATATCCACCACTCGCGTGGCTCACATGTCTATTGTAGGCACTTTCAAAGGTGGACAGGTGTTTGCATGGGCACTCTATGGGTCTGTAGCTACACAGCCCCATCCGCAGCAGGGGGCTCTGCACTGTGTGTTGTGAGGTATTCCTCCCGTAATAAACATCTCAGTTCTCCTTCTGCCCGGATGTGCCGACCACCACCTGTAGATGCTGACCACTGCTGATCATTGTTGACGTTCTGACCTCTGAGGGGTCTGGGTACAACAGTCAATTAGCATCTAACGGAGATCCCAGGTCTTGCATGGTCCAAACATGAGCTTAGAGCATATGACCATGCAGTGGGAGTCGGAGTATGAAATGTGGGGGGTGAGCTGTATGAAGTTTAATAGAGCAGCGCAGGGATCAAACACTGCGAGCCAGCTCACGAAATGTCAGTAAAGGTCAGGAGACCTGTCCAATGCTCACCTACAGCCAGTGGGTCAATTCCCACTAATGCCCCACACAGATTAGCCAGAAGCTTTACTGCGACTCCAGTCTCAGGACCAGATGACCTGAGTTTAGCAAAGATTTCTGATGTCCTGTTTTATCCATTACTGAAAACCTCGTTTTAATGGACACGGTCAGCGTGGACTGCTACAAGAAATGACCGATGTCCCTTCAAGCCACACCACACTGCCTGGGGTCTGAAGCTCCTCCGACCTTATAACCCCTCTGTATACTACCAGAGACCCCGGTTATGAAACTACAACGTGAAGAGTGTGAGAGAGGACGGCAATTCCCCGCTGAAAGCGGTGAGCAGGGGTTGTGAACCCAGTGGGCGCGAGTGTCCTGGTGATTGTAAGGGTAAATGCTGAGGGAATTACAGAGACGGCGGAGGAAAACAGAAAAATAGCTACAATATCCCATCGCCCTCGGCACAGAGACTGAGCACCGGGCCTGATCTCTGGAGTCATGGCAACAAAGGACAAAAGCAAGGTGGCTGAGGAACACATAGTGAGGATTATCAGCCGTATCAGTCACGGCCTCGGCGCGAGTGCGGGCGCGTTTGTTCTTGTAGGTTTCATTTGTTAAATGTTCAGTTTGTTTCTGTTACTTGGGATATGTTTATGATTAGGTTTAGAAAATTAGGCATGGATACTTACATAAATACATATTATGATTATATATATATATATATATATATATATATATATATATATAAAAGTACTTATTTATACACACACAGGACATTATTATGACATATAGTTGCTACATATATATATATATATATACAGTATATATATATATATATATATATATATATATATGGGACACATTATACGATATACAGGTACTTATATGTACATAAAACATAAAGGACATTACTAATATATATGGGCATGTGCACATATAATACATATGGGGCATATTATTACATAAAAGTGCTAAGAAATATTTAAATACTTATTACTGTACTATATAACTATTACTAGGACATATTACCAGTACATATAGGTACTTGCATATTTATAATATACATGGGACAAATTATTACTACTTATAGGTACTTACATATTCAGTATATATAATACATATGGGACTTATTACTATATAGCTGCTTACATATATATTAAACATATGTGATATATATATATATATATATATATATATATATATATATATATATATATATATATAGGTGCTACATACATTGCTACATATAGGCATATTGCTACATATATGCCCCATAATACATATATAATATGCATATACGTATATGCATATTATTACATACAAATGATAAAAAATATACCACATTACTATATTACTAATATTGCTATATATTACTATACTATAGAACAATATTACTTGAACATATACTACTACATATAGGTACTTACGTACATACATAAAAAAATATCTTTTATATATATATATTTACATATATATGAGACATATTACTATATATGTGCTTACATTTATATAAAACATACAGGATATATTACTACAAATAGGTATTTACATATTTACAATACATATGGGACATAGTTATCACATATAGATACAAAAATAATACATAAGATACATTGTGTACGTACATATAAGTATTAATATAGTAACACCTCACCCCCCCCCCCCCCCCCCCCCTCTGACATGCGGCAATCCCCCACAGCTCTGAATGCCGTGGCGGGACGATGGGCCTTTTCTGCTGACTCATTGGTCTGATGCCGCAAGGTGCTGATGCTGCAGTTAGCAACGACGACAAGGTAACAACTACAGAGCGAAAAGGTCTGCTAGTCAGAATTTGACCTAAATTCTCCCTTTAGACAAGGGTTGACGAGCGCACACACACACACACACACACACACACACACATATACCCCGATCTCACACAGCAAAGCATCCCCACACCACATTACGGCCTGTAAAATCCGCTAACGGAAAGATGTTGACAGCCACCACAGCCGCCACAGCCGCCACAGCAGACACCGCAAACAGGCAATATGGTGAGAGCTTTGAAGTTCCTCCTTTTCACTTCAAAGACAAAGACAACCCTGATCCTGCTTTAATGATCAATTTCTGATTTGTGCTTCAGTGCCTTTTTTCTTACAAATAAAAAACAATAATAAAGTTAATAAAGCTAATAAAGCTTTAGAGCGTCTCTTTCAGGATCAGAGGGAAGGCTGGCCTTTGAAGAGTCTTTGAATAACTCACACACACTCAAACGATCCTACAACTCTTACTCTAGAAAGTTTGGTGAAGATTTACTTATGTACTCCGCATAATTTGGAGCAAATTAAATGCAAAATTTACAGCAGAAGGACAAATCTTCTTATCTTCCAATGGAAGTCAATGCAAAAAGAGTTCATTCCAGGTCATTTTGGAGCATTTCTATTGTTCCATTCATCCTGAAACTCTGATACAATGTAAATAACCACTGTCAGATTCACAATATTGAGAAAAGTGAAAAACAGCAAAAATAATAAAGTATTTGGACACCTGCTCGTTCATCATGTCTTCTGAAATGGAGGCTATTAAAAAAAGAGCTGATCCTGCTTTTGTTGGAGTAACTGTCTCTACTGTCCAGAGAAGAAGACTTTCTACAAGATTTTGGAGTGGAGAGCATTGCTGTGCGGATTTGATTGCATTCAGCGTCAGTGTTAGTGAGGTCAGTTGGGGTGGTTTATACGCCTCTACTAGCCCAGGCCTGGTTCACGATGTTTATCTGCTCTAGAGAGTCCTATTCTATTGGCAGTACTACACAATATCTGTGTCAGCAATAGGTGCAACTTAACGAAGCTGAATGCATTCATTAGAAGGGGCGTCCACAAACCTTTGGACATACAGTATACAGTTTCGGCTACACTGGCTGGCCATTTCATTAGAAGCACCAAGAGGTGGTCAGGTCAACGCCCAGATCTTAGGTCCAGAATCCGCGTTCCTTTAGTGTCCTCCAACCGAGCTGACCGACCTGGAGCAGACCTACAGGATGAAGGACGGGTGGAACCCCCTGCACCTTCAGCAGGGAACAGGCCTCAGAGGAACAACCACATGGCGAGCCGGACTCTCTGACCATCAAATATTGAAGAGGAGGGATCAGCAAACGGGAGAATGTGCTGCCAGCAGGTGTCGAGGATAATGAGATTGCCTGAGTGAGTGGGCGAACGAGATGTGAGCAGCAGAGAGGAGAGAAACCTCGGAGATAACACACGTAAATAGTGTTAGCTTTTAATGATAGTCTCTCGCTCTCCCTCTCTCTCTGCAGGCCAGGTCTAATTGCCCTCGGCTGGAGTGTCTCACTTAGCTCTCCCTTGTTGTTTTTAAAGAAAGACTAAATCTCTCTCTCTCTGTCTCTCTCTCTCTCTCACCCCGCTCGCCCTGTGAAGCCTATTATTGCTCTCTAAAACACTGAAGGCCAGTGTGAGCTCAGGATAATTCACTATTCTCCCTCGCTTGCTCGACCCGAACCCAAACGAGGCTATTTTCGTCCCTCTCCTCAGGCCGTCAGTCTCCTCATTCGAAAACGTCCCTCCTTTCGGTTTATTCAGTGGCCTTTCGACTCCCTCCGTGACCAGGCAGGGGGTCACTATGACCTTGCTCTGACCCTAAGCCTTTCTCGTGCATCTCATTTGGACGTCATCAGGGCTAGAACCCGAGTGCTAATTAGAAATTAATGGCACTAATTACCAAAAGATGTAAACCAGTCCTGTCATTACACACTTCAGCTGCAGTCACGACTGTTCACGTCCAGCACGAGTCGATACGTCACACGCCAGCACGAGAAACACAAGAAGAACATGAAGCTTTTTATATATGACAAAAGTATTGGGACACCTGCTCATTGTTCAGTGTTTCTTCTATAATCAAGGGAATAAAAAGAGTCTCTCCTGTTGGAGTAGCTGTCTCTACTGTCCAGGAAAGAAGGCTTTCGGCTAGATTTTGGAGGAGGAACATTGCTGTGAGGAGTTGATTGCTGATTGCATTCTGCGACATTAGCAGCGTTAGTGAGGTCAGGATTTTGGATGATGATCACCACCACCACCCCCACCCCACCTCATCATCCCTAACTCCCCATTTCATCCCATCCCAAAAGTACTGGATGGAGCTCCTCCACCACCATCATTCCAAAGAACACAGTTCTTCCACTGCTCCACAGCTCCTCAATGCTGGGGGGCTTTATTCCCCTCTAGCCCACGCCTGGCATTAGGCAGCATGGAGCCAATAGGGGCATCAATCTTTACCTGCTCCAGAAAGTCCTATTCTGTTGGGACAGGGGTCATTTGTGAGGTCAGGTACTGATTATAGACGATGAGATGAGGTCTGGATAAATATAAGATACTAGATTGGAGCTCATTCAGTCCAGCCCAGTGAGGTGGGGCCATATACCCTTCTAGTAGGCACTTGACCTGCACTGGGCACTGTGACCTTAGGTTCATGCGAGGATGCTCCAGAGCATTCTCCTCTAATGGGATTCTATTCTAGTGGGTGCACATTTGGGTGCACCTTAATCCAGCTGAATTTACTCAAATAAGAAAGTGTCCACAAACTTTTGGGAAACACAATGTAAAAGACAGCCGGTGCTAAATAGTGTGAAATCAATTTGGTATAGTTACATTATACATATGGAACACACACATGACCCAACACCCTGAGATGGGATGAAAACGAGCCTGTGTGTGTGTGTGTTGAGGTGAGGAGGCTAGATGCTAGGTAAATTGAGAACAGGAGGCCTCTGCTTATCAGCAGGAAAACCTGCAGAGAACCTTTCACCTCTTCCTGTTATCATTCCTCCTTTCCTGTGTGATCGCATCAGCCCTGCCCACGCTTTCAGGACGCGCTCCGGCAGACGTTCCGGTAGCGCTTCTAAACCGGATTTCCACTCGCTTTTCATTTGGCCGCCACATTCCAGCAGCGAAGACAGGAACGCTCCCCTATCTTTAATGTCTGCCAGACGTGAGCGCCGTACCAACGAGAGCACCTTAGAACCTCGGGTAGTTGTTTGAGGCGCTGCCGCCTCTGTTTGGGTGCGACTTCAAAGTCGGATGATAGCAGCCCCTGAGGCGCTGGTGAGGGTTGCCGTGGCAATGGCAGTCTCATTCAGTGCAGTCTCATTCAACATTAGGGGCTCTGAATTTTAGTACTTCACTGGAAGACGTCCTTGTTTGGCATATGATCTGGAGAGATGCTTGAAGTGCTGAGTGGCTTCGTACACTGTCAGGAATCAAAAGCAATTAGGAAGGACGAGGGTTTCGCACCCGTGCGGTTCTCGGCCTGAGGGAGGTGCTTCTTTACGTTGCATGTGAAGGTCTGAGAAGTCTGTTGGCCGGTCACTGAATGTAAAGACCAGACCAGGTTGGAGCATGTGCAATGTCATAGGTGGTGTAATGTGAAGGCGTCCCAATACTTTTGTCTATCGAGTGTACCATATTGTGATCTATAAAAATGAGTATATACAATAGTCAACGTCCTGGATGTGGGAGAAATGGTCAGCGTGATGACCTGAAACATTCTGACAAGGCCCAAATTATAAAGACCAGACCAGGTTGGAGCATCTCCCAAATGAGAAGGCACCAGTGGTGGGTCTGAGGTGGGATAAACCAGGGGGTCACTGACTCCATATTAATGCCTAGGGATTTAGAATGAGATGGCATACACTCATAGGTGTAATGTGAAGGTGTCCCAATACTTTTGTCTATCGACTGTATCATATTGTACCATATAGTCCTGGACATGGGTGAAAAGGGACAATGTCCCAAAATACTGATTGGCAGGTTGCACTTCAGGGGGCACTTGCAGAACCTAAGCCCATTTGAAACCTCACAGGTAAGAAGAAGTCTGCTGAAGCTAACCTCCAACGCATGTAGGCCTGCACTGAACATGGAACGTGACTCAAAACATCAGGCAGATTTTCCACGGAGGATTCAGAAGTGCCGAGCGAGAAGATAACTGGCAGACGTGGGCGTTCGGTTTGCTCCGAGGCGGAACGCAGAAGCTCCCACTGCTATGTTAAGGCAGTAAAGTGCGCCGCATGCTCCGCTAAAGCTTTTTGATATCTCCAGCAGTTTTGAAGCAAGCCGTGTTCAGGGCACAGGCAGCAGCCGCTGTGCGAAGGTGGGATGCTTCTTGTGAAGATGATCCCGTGAAGATTTAAAGAAGCACGCGTGGAAACAGCCGGGCGGGCGCTGAGATACACGGCTCTCTTTATAGGAGGGTTTTAATAGGTTGGCTTGTAGAACTAGGGCACACGTGGTGGAAGAACCTTCTGAGGAACCCTAGAGCTGAGACAGAACAGCTGAAGGCTTTGAGAATTACTGAGACTTTGGTTCTTTACTTTACTACTTTCCATTGGGTCCAAGAGTAAAATGACTCATATGACTTCCTTTTTCAGACACTATATGGACAAAAGTATTGGGACACTTACATTGAATTCAGGTGTTTGATTCAGTCTCATTGTCTAAGGTGTATAAAATCAAGGCAGTGAAAGAACGGGAGGTTCTAAAGAGCTCACTGAACTCCAGCGTGGTTCTGTATGTAATAGGAGACACCGCTGCACCACCAACAAGTCAGCTGGTGAGATTTCCTCCCTCCTAGATCTTCCTCCATCAGCTGTGAGTGGTGTTATTATTGAACAGTGGAAGAGTTTAGGAGGAACAGCTCACAGCCTCCAACTGACTCAGTAACTGCAGCAGAGCTCCAGACCTGCTGATGCTGGTAGAGCTGAGAGCAAAGGGGGACCAGTTTCATGTTAATACAGCCTATGGGTTTAGAATGGGATGTAAAAAAAATGCTCCTGTATATGAAAGTGTCCCAATACTTTTGTCCATATATTCTGACCTGTTTAAATTAGTATTATATATAGTATTAGTTGATCATCCAACGTCCTGACCTCGCTAATGCTCTTATGGCTGAATGCAATCTAACCCTCACAGCAATGCTTCTCCAAAATCTAGTAGAAAGCCTTCTTCCCTGGACAGTAGAAAGAGAAGAAACTCTTGATTTTGGAAAAAAAAACTATGAGTTAAACAATGCAGGTGTCCCAATACTTTTGTCCATATAGTGGATAAGTGGCAATTTTAGACAATTCCCAATTTTCTCCCAAGTTAAGTCATTCCCATTCCTCAGAGAGCTCAACACCCATGGAGGAGAACGCTAATGGCTACTTACACCCTCCGACTGAGTGATGGGGGAGAGGGAGGGCCATCCTACCCAACCAGAGTGTGATGAAGAGGACAGTTAGGCTCTATGCTCTGGGACTCCTGGGCTCGGATAACTGCGGCGAGGCTCTACCTCAGGAGAGAGGAGAGGACGGTGGTCCTGAAACATCCTTCAGAAAGACATCAACAGCGATTTCACCGCTAACGCTACCGTCTGTCAGCAGGGACAGCGCTGGAAGGCTGGTGAGTGGGAGGAGACGTGATTGACGTTCGCGAGCTCTTCGCCTGTCAGAGTAACAGGCGCGGGACTGAGGTGTTGGTGTTGACTTACACATTTTAACGTGGAGTGTGTGTGCTGGGGAGGGTGTGAGATAAGAGACTTCCCTCTGTGGTTTGCGAGGTGATATAATGTGAAGAACCTGGTTCCTCACTTCAGAGAGTGACACTGCTAATCTCCTGTAACACCATCCGCAACAGCGGAGCAGAGCAGAGCACAAGCTGACAAATTTAGACTAGTACTGCTAATTTTTATTCATTCATTTATTCATTTATTTATTTTGGAACATTTGTGCAAATTAAAAGAGTTTCCAGCACCGAACGTTTATAAACAACTCAGCCGAAAGCGGCAGGTGAGGAAATGTCACGACTTACCCCATAAGGGAGGTTAACGGAGGTGACAGAGCTGCTGCAAACTCAATAAATTCAATATTCTACATTCTAAAAAAGGTCTGAAAGAGTCAATGCCTGGTTTCCAACAATATACATCCAACAATAAGGACAGCACAGAACTTACAGTAGCTCATAGAAAGGCTAGGGCTTAGCTTTGGTGGTTCCAGGTGGGTTGGGTTTCCCAAATAGGCCCCATCATTACTGCCAACCCTAATCTCACATGGGTCCCATATAAGCTTTGTTTGCAGCGGACAACCCAGATGGAGCTCATGTTTAACCCCTCCTGGTCAGATCATTGACCCTGATGGGACCCTGGTGGGGTCAACATGGAAACTTTCTGGTTCCCAGCTGGGCTAGCCATGCAGGTCTCACATGTTAGCATGTTACCTGAGACACGGGTTGACAGTCAGTGCTCATAAACTGTACTTAATCTACTAGCATAGCGCATCCAACAATAAGGACAGCACAGAGCTTCTTTTATACAGTGGCAGAAACATGGTAGTTGTGGAAAGTCTGAATGGACCCTTATTGGTGTAGCTTGGTGGGCTTGTCCAGGCAATGGGATCAAACCCTAGTGAGTCCAGATGTCGTGATGAAGGTGGCATTGTGACTACTCACTTCCCTGCACATGCTACTACTGCAGCGCATCCAACAATAAGGACAGCACCAGTTCTGTTTACACAGTGTTAGAAAAAACGTCCTAAGCTCCAATTCAACACACTGATCCACTCTAGGATCACCAACATGTGGACACACTGCCCACCCACTGCCCACCCACTGCTCTGGGGGCAGGTGTACATCAAATAGGCCACTTAGATAGCTAGCTGAAGCTGAATAGACACCAATACCAATGTGGCTAGGACAGTGCTAAAGAGATACACAGGGGGTCAGGAGGTGACGTGGGTTTACTAGTAGTAGCGCTTATAAGATCTTTTGCAGCACAGTATTAGCATATTAGACCGATTTTGTGATGCTAGTACTCACAGTTCTATGGCCTTGTTCCACATAATGACGTATCCAGACAAGATGAAGGACTCGACGTTGACGATGTGTGTGTTTCCTCGCTCCGTTCCCACGTAAAGCCACTTACTCTGGAATGGAAGATGGCAGAATGTGATCCTGAAAGAGAGGAGGAGGAAGCATTAGCATGTTTTGAGAGATGTGTTTAGCAGGAGTAGGGCTCGTCAACTCCGTTAACAAACCCATAATTAATATCTTTAAGAAAGCAGCAGCGCATTAATTACCATTCTCTCGTTCAGGGCGTGTGGGTTTCAGTTTTAGCCAATTACAACAATCTCACTGCAGATAATTGCAGGCTAGGAACACGGGTTCAGGAACCTGCGCGGTAATTAGTAGCAACGTGTTGTCTTAATTTAAACCTAAACAACCTGGATAAAACAGCCATTATCCATTATTTTACAAATGAGAACCTTAAAGAAACAGTTCAGCGGAAAATCATCATTCGTGATTGACCTCTGGCCCCAGATTCAGTCGATCCCTCAAGACATGTTTGGTATCCGACGTGTGCTTCTTTAGTTTACAATGGGAGATGCTAAGCTAATGTTGCTAATTAACACTGGACCTGGACTATCACCAATCTTATATCTGTAAACACGCCTGCAAAAACAGGCTCACAGGCTCACTTCTCCACAGAGCTGACCGCTGGAGTAACCAGACAAAAGTATTGGGACACCTGCTTATTCATGGTTTCTTCCAGAATTAGAGTTTATTTAAAAAAAAAAAGGCTGATCCTGCTTTTGTTGGAGTAACTGTCTTTACTGTCCAGGGAAGAAGACTTTCTACTAGATTCTGGAGAATGAGCATTGCTGTGAGGATTTGATTGCATTCAGGAACAAGAGCATTAGTGAGGTCAGGATGTTGCATGATTGATCACCACCCCACCTTATCATCCCCAACTCATCCCAAAAGTACTGGATGGAGCTCCTCCACCATCATTCCAGAGAACACAGCTCTTCCACTGCTCCACAGCTCAATGCTGGTGGGCTTCATACCCCTCTAGCTAATGCCCGCCACGTGGTTGCCTGGGGGGAATGGAGTTTTAGCAAAATGCTGCTTAATTTAGTTGCCTTAAGTCCAATTTACAGCTCTCTGCCCTCCTCCCTGCAACAGCGAAGACCGAGGATTGTCACGTCATTCGCAATGTCAACAAGTTTGGCTATGCTCCGAGTCTCGTGCCAGTTGAGCGTCAGTCCCAGTTGGGCACGGGTGTGTGTATTTTTAGGACGCTGCAATTAATTGGAACGCCACTGCCCCGAGACAAACAGGAGCTAATGAGACATGAGTGAGAAGCAACAAGACGAGCAGCTTCCAGGAGGCAAGCGTTCAGAAGAGAACCGGTGTTAAAGCACTCATACCACGCAAATACAACAGATCCATTAAATGTTCAGATAAATACGTTTGATGGAGCTTTAAGGCTTTGAAATGCTGCCCTCCCCAGTTCATGTCTCCTTATGGATTCTAGGCTGAAAAAGAAGCCTTTAGTGAATTCACAGACTTTGTGATGTCACTATAATGAACACATTTACATACGTCCACCTATTCAGTCTAAAGCAGTTTAGCCCCACCCATACACACACGGGGTATGCAGCACTTCTTTACCATTCAGTAAGGGTGCAATACAGAGCAGCGAATCAGAGCCACGGTCATTTACATACATTATAGGGTTTTTTCTCGTACCGAATACTATACATACTCTATACACACACTATACATCCTCTATACACACTATACATACTCTATACACACTCTATACACACACTATACACTATACATACTCTATACACACACTATACATCCTCTATACACACTATACATACTCTATACACACTCTATACACACTATACACTATACACACTCTATACACACACTATATATACTCTATACACACTATACATACTCTAGACACACACTATACATACTCTATACACACTATACATACTCTATACACACACTATACATCCTCTATACACACACTATACATCCTCTATACACACTATACATACTCTATACATACTCTATACACACACTATACATCCTCTATACACACTATACATACTCTATACACACTCTATACACACACTATACACTATACATACTCTATACACACACTATACATCCTCTATACACACTATACATACTCTATACACACTCTATACACACTATACACTATACACACTCTATACACACACTATATATACTCTATACACACTATACATACTCTAGACACACACTATACATACTCTATACACACTATACATACTCTATACGCACACTATACATACTCTATACACACACTATACATCCTCTATACACACACTATACATCCTCTATACACACTATACATCCTCTATACACACACTATACATCCTCTATACACACTATACATACTCTATACACACTATACATACTCTATACATACTCTATACGCACACTATACATACTCTATACACACTATACATACTCTATACACATTATACAAACACTACACATACACTATAAACACCACATACACTGTACACACACTATACATACATTATACACAAAACTATACATACTCTTTACATGCATTATACACATAACATAGACTATAAACACACTACACATACACTATACACACACACACTATATACACACTACATACACTATACACACACTAGACACACTGCATACACTATGGACACACTATAAACACACTATACACACTCTATACACACACTATACAGACACTATACACACACTCTATACATACACTATACACAAACACTATACATACTCTTTACATGCACTATACACACACTATGCATTCACTGCACACATACTACACATACACCATGCACACTCTATATATACATTATTACAGTGTTTAAAATGTACAGGTTTAATATATATCTGAAATGTTTACTTTACTAACACCGTCTGAACTGTAAATGGTATGTTTGGAAACTTTCCCGGTGCTTCCACATGGAAATGTGTTTTCATGCCCGATATGAGGCCGTTAACGTAATAACTTTACGTGCACGCCCCTTGTTTCTTTTACATTTCCTTATTTCCCGAATGCCTCCCCTCCTTTTCAGCCTGATGAAAGCGTTCAGAGCAGCCGCCGCGGGCCGACGCCGGCTAAAGCATATTGCGGATGATGAGTCCTGTCGAAACCAATCACTTCAGAAAACAACAATGTGATTGTGACCGCGGGGAATGTAAGGGACATTTCCACCCCTCCGGCAGCAGAATGCGTGTGTGTGTGTGTGTGCGCACTTCAAGTAGTCTGGTCTCCAGCCGTTCCCTTCATCTGACCATCTCTCGCACTTATCTGCTATTTCCGCACTCTGTACTCGAGATTTCCACAACATACGCTCCTGAGCAATCAACAAGTCAGTCGCTGATGTGGCTTCAAAACAAGCGCAGGCCTCCACTCCGGCTTTGTTTTGTCTGATTCCGACATCCAAGCGCCTCTTGTTTACCTTGAATTCACACCAGATGCAACACATCCGTGACATCTGAGCCATGAGTGTGAAGGGAAGCGTAAGCATTTATCCGTCTCGTGCGTTCGTTCCCGTACCGCTTTAGGCGACAAGAAGAGCTCCTTTTCTATTTATAGTCTCTAATTAACTCCTGAAAGGCTGATGCTAAACGGGGCTGGATGTGCTGTTTAGCAGGTGAAGGTGAAGTGGCCCAGATCGGATTTTCTCACCGTTCTCTTTTTAACGTGAGCGACATCCGACATTCGTCTGAACAGTTCATGCTCCTAAACTGCCGGTTCTGGCGTCATCTTGTGGCTAAAATCTGGGCTAATCACTGAGAAGGGATTCCAGCTCGCTGTAAAAAGGGCATGCTGTTTGGCCACGCCCACTTCTTTGGGACTTCTGTACATATTGGTGTAAGAACACACAAAGCATGCTGGGTCTCATGTATGACGTAATAATGATAAACAATCAATAAGCCCATCACACGGCACACATCGAGCCTCGGACAGAGGCGTATTCATTTGCGCTGCGATTGGGCTGGACCCACGCTGCTATCTGTCCGGTAGCCTCATCCATCATCTTATAAGCAGGTTAAGTAGGAAATAAAGACCAACACTCTGCAATTCACTCCTGTCTGAGCTCATTACATCTCCCTCTATTTCCCTCTGCTTTCTCCTCTCCTTTCACAGAGACCCCAGGGACCCTTGGGCTGCCTGGGTGATTAGATATGAGGCATGCGAGACACTGCACAGACAACTTTGCTTGTCAGGGCGGGAATACTAATACCGTACCTGGCTGCGCTAATGCTTACCATCACTGACCATCCCGTGAAAATGTCTTTAATAAAGATAAGAAGATGCTTCTTTACTGTGGGTTTATTGGCCCACTAACTAAAATGTAAGTGGGCCAATGACTAAACCCTGAGGCACACCCTTTAAGGAAAACCCACTTCCTAACCATTCTCATTGAAAACAAACTGGGAAAGCATCTTAATCTGGGAATTTGGCAATGGACACCACATGTCCAAATGTTTGTGGACACCCTTTCTATTGTACACATTTATCTACTCAAAGTGGAACCCTCGCTGACGGATGTGCAAATGCACAAAAACACACAGCTTGTCTAGACCCTGTAGAGAAGTACTGCCAATAGAATAGGACTCTCTGGAGCAGATCAACATCATTAACCTAATGGCACCATGCTGCCTAATAATGCCAGGCGTTGACTAGAGGGGTATAAAGCCCCCCAGCATTAAGCTGTGGAGCAGTGGAGGAACTGTGTTCTCTGGAATGATGTAGGTGGAGCTCCATCCAGTACTTTTTGGGATGAGTTGGGGAGTAGGGGATGATGATGTGGGTGATGAATCATCCAGTCGCTGAATGCAATCAAACCCTCACTGCAATGCTCCTCCAATCTCTAGCAGAAAGTCTTCTTCTCTGGACAGTATAGAGACAGTTACTCCAACAAAAGCAGGATCAGCTCTTTTTAATAGCCTTGATTTTGAAAGAAGCAATGAATGAGAGGGTGTCCCAATACTTTAGACAGCAAGGCTCTTTGCTCTATAGCACTGTGGACATTAGACAAGGATGTTATAAATGCAACATATTAAAAATGTCAGAAAATAAACCAGATCAGAGCAGCTGAGGGGTCTTGTGCTTTTGAGCGAAGATGATGAGCATCACTCGAGTAGCTAGTCTCATATACCCCCCAAAGTTTAATGCCAGACCCACTGCTGTGGCAAAAATCATTCTGTCATCTAGGACACAAATAGACACACACTCTCTCTCTCTCTCTCTTTCTCTCTCACACACACACACACACCGGCAGCCCTGATGACCTGTCTCACTCAGACTGAATTAGCATAATTATAATTTTGCTCAAAACAAAGCAAATGTGTGGGTCTGAGTACTTAATATAGGCAAACGGACAAAGACGAAGGAGGTCACCCATGCTATTCTAAGTATGTGTGTGTGTGTGTGTGTGTGTGTGTGTGTGTGTGTGTGTGTGTGTGAATGTGTGTGTGTGTGTTGGGTCTGTCACTGGCTGTGACAGTGTGAGAATCAGGGGCTTTATTTGTTTGTTCCAGGCAGGATGATGAGGTGATGATCGTTATCATCAATTACTGCAGCAAAGAAGGAGCTCATTAGCCCCACAGTGACCGAGCACCACACACTCTGCAACACACACCCAGCCTGCCAGAACACAGCACAAGAGAGAGAGGGGAAAGGGAGAGAGAGAGAGAGAGATAGCTGGGAGGTGTTTATACAGCAACAGTACCCAGCTGTTAATGCATGCTGGGTCTCTTGATATCATATAGGTTGTCACTTTTTTCTGCAGAAAACATTGTATCTCCATTTTGTCCATCTCCGTTTTCACTTTCATGAACATCAGGATGAACAGACCAATAGAAATGCTCCAAAATGGCTTGGAATAAACCCTTTTTACATTGACTTCCATTATAAGTTTGCTGTGCTGTTGCTGATACCTTATTTTGGGACACACAGGTATCCACCTTGGTTAGGATGCTGTGACTGGCCGGTTGTGGGGCCGTGGCAGTCTGTGTGTGTGTGTGTGTGTGTGTGTTTATATGTGTGTGTGAGGGTGGAAATACCTCTCAAACCATACAGCTACAGGATGCTAATGATCATCAATCATACATGCACATCGATTCATTAAGCAAAACCAATAACTAGCCTTAATAGCCTATATGACCCAATCACCTCCTTTCAGTTAAATGTACAACCCCCCAGCATATGGTGCAGTGGGGAGTGGGGCTCTGTGGTGGAGCAGTGGTGGCTCAGCGGTTAGAGCTCACTGGGTTTGACACCCGGGCTCACCAAGCTGGCACTGCTGGGCCAACGCAAATTTGGAATATTCTTAAATGATAATGATGATGATGATAGTCACCACACACTTAGACACGGGTGTCCAAACTTTTGACTTTTGATATATATATATATCTGTATTTCTTTACTGTTTGAAATGATTATGCTCTTAAACTATATGTGGGCGTGACCCAAACATGACATTTGCATTTAACACTACATTGAACATTTAAGCCGGTGGTCTGTATGGGCTACATGGAGCAGGGGGCTCTGCCGGGAGGTGCCAGGGGGAGGTTTTAAACAGTAAATGCTGAACTGATGGTCTCCCGGTCAGTAAGTATGTGAATTAGGCAGACGTGTATGAACTCTGGCTACTACTTGAGTGTATTGGGGTCAGTTAGTGACCCCAAACTGACTTATGAACACCAAACTGGTTGTGGTTTGCAGAGCTCAGTGAGGCAGAGTTTAGGTCAGTGTATGGCCGGCTGCGTCCAAACACTTCACTGAAACGTCCCCTCCTAGACTGTGCTGCTCTGGTACTCATGTGGATCTATAGGCTATTCAGCTCAGTGTATTTACTAAAGACATGAGGTCCAGACCAGCAGAGTCAAGCAGTGCAGACGAGTGTGTGTGGAGTTCACGGTTAATCTGGACGTCGTGTCTGGAGCAGAGTGGAGTACTCAAAACATAAATAAGCCGTGACATGTTGTTGCACCCACCCACTAACACACACACACACACACACACACACACACACAATAACACACACTGACACAGACTGCAGTCATTTTTTCCACTGCACACTTTTTCCCAAGGCCATGTAAATGCTTTGCAGAGAGATAG
The DNA here is from genome assembly GCF_030463535.1 of Salminus brasiliensis. Taxonomy (NCBI): domain Eukaryota; kingdom Metazoa; phylum Chordata; class Actinopteri; order Characiformes; family Bryconidae; genus Salminus; species Salminus brasiliensis. The sequence goes on along the minus strand of NC_132885.1, from coordinate 41,687,891 downwards.
TCAGCCTCTCTCGCTCTCTGTCTTCTGATATTGCGACAGCCATGTCAAGTTGGAGTTTGTCACCATAATTATTCCATTTGACTGCCTGAATACAGCAAAAATGCCCCCCCACCCCCTCCTTCTCTCTATCATTTTTTTCAAGCTGGAATATTATATTTCTAAGAAACCTCATTAAAATGCAGATTTTGACGCTTTGAGTGGCTGTTAGTGCGAGGAGCTAACGGTCTGTGTGAAAATGAGTGATAGCAACGTTATGAAGAAAGACCACCCCATGAAAGAGGGAGGGGTAGAAGGAGAGGTGGGGGGGAGTGCCTTTGGTGTGCTTCTCAAAGCCTCTCAGCTTTCATATTCACCTACACTCATTCTTCTCCTCCCTCTGTTTACATTTCCTTCTGTAATGCATAGCTCCAGCTACGGGTGGGCGGTACGCCACGAGCGGAAGATTACGATACTTGATACTATTAAAATTTACCAGCAAAACAATACGAAAAACACCAAATCTGAGAATCTTAGGTAATCTGGCTCCTCACGGCCTCCCGTTTTGTAAACGTACACTATCTGGAGGTCTTCCTCCTCTATACGCCGGCATCGGAAGTGTGGACTGAACGGCTGGTCGTGACTTCGCTCTCAAGGCCGCTGCGTTTGTCCGAGGTGACTCAGACTTACAGTCACAGGGCCGGCCGCGTTGCCCACAGTGCCGTGCTCTGCAAAGCGGCCGGCAGCCACAACAAAAGCAGAGCTGAGGCTTGGATTTCATAACGGTGAAGAGTCAGACCTCCACCAGAGTCAGGCCTGACTCACTCTTCACGCACAGGGAGGTGTTTGTGTCGTATGACGTGGAGTTTTTCACTCGGTTCTGTAAGAGCAGGCAGGAAACACGCATATCCTCCAATCTGTAAAGTGTGTGTGGGCGTCGACAGGTTTGTTTTTCTGTGTTTATTTCGGTGTTTATAAGTAATCCTGTTTTACGTGCCATATTACTGTAGGAGGCAAAGGCATAGTGACTTTTATGTAATGATGTGTGTGTGTGTGTGTGTGTGTGTGTGTGAGGCTGTAGTAACCACAAACTACCAGTACCAGCCTTATTATTATTACATGTAGGTACCGATATATCTGTAACACATATGGGATTAATTAGTAATGTATATAGATCCATATACAAGTATATGCATATAAATGTATAGAAATACATACATATCTGTATACATATATATATGTGTGTGTGTGTGTGTGTGTGTGTGTGTGTGTGTGTGCTAGCTCCATCTGGGTTGTACACTGCACATGGGGCCTAGATGGGATCCATGTGAGATTAAGGTGGGCTGTAAAAAAGGGAACCATTTGGGCCCACAGTGGTGCATCGAATTCCAAAACAGGGGTGGTCATAATGTTCTGATATGGCTGAGTGTGTGTGTATATGTATATACTATGCTATTTTTACTTATAGGTATATACATATGTATAGTGTATATGATACATATGGGTATGTACATATTATTGCCTATAGATACCTATAGTGTGTGTGTGTGTGTGTGTGTGTGTGTGTGCCCTTACCGCTCTCTGTTGAATTTGAGTGAGTGCAGTATTGCTGGGCGTCTCTGCCGAAGGTTCCAGAGGTGAAGAGTGTCGTCCGCACAAGCTGTAACCAGCGCCCCCTACATACACACACACACACACACACACACACACACACACATAAAACAAACACCATGCCCATTATTAAGCTACAGTATTGTAGAGAGTTAGATTTGCATGTGCATGTGTGGATGTGTTTGTGTGGGGGGTGTATCCTGGGGGGGGCCCTATTTCACCCTAAAGACCCCCTAAAACTCTTTAAAATCTTAATAGAATAGTGGGGATTGTGGGATGGTGATTAGTCTTTCATCATGCTAGGCTTTTTATTAGCAATGAAAAAGGCTGCTCAGTGTGTACCATGTAAAGAACTGCTTAAGCATCCCAATGGGTGCTTTGTGCTACCATGGCTCTATGTACCACCAACCCTATGATTACCCCTTGTTTTATGAGTATACATGCCCCCTACCTCCACCCGCCAGACCAAATCTGCACCCTGTCCTTTTCTGATGGCAGTATGATGGAATGCATGAAGGAGCACTTCTCCAGAAATGAGCAGCAGGCTCATAAACAAAAGCTAATATGAGACAATTAGCATGCCGCCATTAGCAAAACAATTAGCTACAAGTTCCATTCTTTGCCAGCCCCATTAGGCTGTAATGATCATCTCAAAGTTGCATCATCAGGCCTAAATTATTGTCTGTTAGCTAAATGAATGGTGCAAAGGTTACAACACCCTCCACAAGCAACGTTAACTCTATCAGCATCGAGCTGTGGAGCAGTGGAGAAACTGTGTTCTCTGGAATGATGGATGGTGGAGCTCCATCCAATACTTTTGGGATGAGCTAAGGACTAGGGGATGAAGTGGGGTGGTGATCAAACAACATCCTGATTAACATCTACGGTACATGTCTGATCCACCTGTGTTGTTTCTCATTTGTTACAGTTTATGAAACTACCTCCATCATGTTTGGAAGCTGTACTTTAGCCTGGCTAGCCCTCACTGTGAGCTGTTGATGAAACTACCTCCACCATGTTTGGAAGCTGTGCTTTAGCCTGGCTAGCTCTCACTGTGAGCTGTTGATGAAACTACCTCCACCATGTTTGGAAGCTGTGCTTTAGCCTGGCTAGCTCTCACTGTGAGTTGTTGATGAAACTACCTCCACCAAGTTTGGAGGCTGTGCTTTAGCCTGGCTAGCTCTCACTGTGAGCTGTTGATGAAACTACCTCCACCATGTTTGGAAGCTGTGCTTTAGCCTGGCAAGCTCTCACTGTGAGCTCTTGATGAAACTACCTCCACCAAGTTTGGAAGCTGTACTTTAGCCTGGCTAGCTCTGACTGTGAGCTGTTGATAATGAAACTACCTCCACCATGTTTGGAAGCTGTACTTTTTACCCAGGCTAGCTCTAGAGTTTGATCTGCTTCCAAACAGTGCTCTATTACGCCACCAAAAGGAGACTCAAATAATATAGGGGTGCATTCTGGGACCCAGTTAATAAAGACAGTTACCATCAAAAAAGCTACTTTTCTGGTACAGTCTCCATGGCGAACAGTCTGTAGCTGTTCATACCATGAATTTGTTGTCATGAATCCATGTGTGAGCTCTGATAAGGAACCTCGATTTGCGGAGATGTGAGCAGTGTGATCCCTGTGTGAGGGTACAGGTGCTGTTTAACATGCATTTCATACATATTTCATGATATTAAAGGACAGGTTTCACCGCATCTCCAGCCAATCAAACACTTGTATCCTATTAACATGCATCGCGCCAAGTCAACCTGTAGCTTCAATGGTGAAAAACCTGCCGCTCTACTGCAGGATCTCACTGGGCTTAAACACAGTCCAGTGGGCCTTGTGAGTCAGTGAGCCCTGGACACCCATGACCCTGTTTGCCAGTTGTCCTTTCTTGGAGCACTTTTGGTAGGTCCTGCATACCAGGGACACCCCACAAGACCTGCCTGATGTTCTGGAGATGTTCTGACCCAGGTTCTGACCCAGTCATTGTCTAGAACATCACAGTTTGATTCTTGTCTTGGAGCCTCATCAGTGCTCTTCACCTCACCTGTCATGATATGGCTGACTGATGGTAAGTATATAGATATATATAGAAGCTGCATCATTAGTGTGTGCAGCATGAGTAATGTGAGTATGTGTGTGTATGTGTGTGTGTGTGTGTGTGTTTGTATGTGTGTGTGTGTACATATGAGAAATAATGTCACATTGTAACCCACTTATGATTCACTCGGCTCATCTGCACTGTCACCATCAGGTTTCATTATGGAATAAGGCACACACACACACAATCAATGTGCAATACAGTGTGTGTGTGTGTGTATGTATATATAACTCTCAAACAATCAATATCACACACACACAGCCCCTAACTCAGCGCATTACAGCACAGTCAGTGTTCAACTGTGGGAGAGAGAGATGTAAGGGTACAGTAGAGAGAGAGAGAGAGAGAGAGAGAGAGAGAGAGAGAGAGATGTAAGGGCACAAGAGAGAGAGAGAGAGAGAGATGTAAGGGCACGAGAGAGAGAGAGAGAGAGAGAGAGAGAGAAAGAGGGAGAGAGAGAGAGTTGTAAGGGCACAACAGAGAGAAAGAGAGAGAGAGAAGTGTAATGGCATAGCAGAGAGAGAGAGAGAGAGAGAGAGAGAGAGAGAGAGAGGTGTAATGGCACAGCAGAGAGAGAAAGGGAGAGAGAGAGGTGTAATGGCACAGCAGAGAGAGAAAGGGAGAGAGAGAGAGAGAGAGGTGTAATGGCACAGCAGAGAGAGAGAGAGAGAGAGAGAGAGAGAGAGAGAGGTGTAATGGCACAGCAGAGAGAGAGAGAGAGAGAGAGAGAGAGTCAATTAACCATAGTTTTACCTCATTGATGAGAAACTGAAGCTGCAGGACCGCCGCCCCGCTCTCATGCTGACAGTAGCAGTCCACTCCTGGCCGACCCAGACTGGTGACATCACAGGGTTAAGGTAAAGTACAGGTGTATTTAAACAGATGTATTTCTCGTTGCGACATCACAAACACATCTCATTCAAAATTAGCTGCTTTTACGACTTACGTTCCATATATGCAAATAGTCTCTTCTCTGATTGGGCGCCCTGCACTGCACTCCATTCAAAAGGTCAGCCTACACACCACCTCAAAGTCCTTTATTTCAGTTTCAGTGGTCTGGGTCCTTTAAAGAAACCGTAGCAACTACAGCAACCACGAAATCCATCATCCAACTGAGCATCCAAGCTGTTTCTGCTCTTTGCCAGTAAATCTCACACACAGACGGAATAATCCCCGTCTACGTTCCTCTGAAAGCCCAGAGGAACCCCATTGAAGCCGGATTTGAGCTCTGCTTCTTCAGGCCGGGGGCGCTGTGGGTTAACCTCTGTGTAATAGCTGAGGCACCCATAGCTGACACGGCCAGAACAGTGTTTAAAGCCACGAGGACTCGGTGTGATCCGCGCTGAGCTCCTCAACATTTATGGACTGACCTCACGACACCATATAAAGTATTGATTGATTCTTGGTGATCTTCTCTAAAGGTGCTGGAGAAAGGCTGCAGCACACACCCAAATACGTCTTGCTTAGAGAATGTGGTCGCTCAAAAGTTTGGAATCCCTCTTCTCAATAAGATACAGCCAGCTTTGCTGCTGCATTTAGAAAACACCCCTAATATAGTTTTGGGAAGGTTTTAAGGGATGTGGTTAAACTAAGTGTAAAATGAATGTGAGACTAAACATAAGAACTTAAGGACTTAAAAAAAACTTTGGTTAATTTTGACGTGTGTTTGTGAATGATAGTTTAACAGTAAGCTACATTTAACTCAACATTTACACGTCAGTGAAATACAGGTAATGTTAAGGCAGCACAGGTAACAGCAGTTCAAGATGACTAGGCTAATGTTACTGCAATGGAGGTAATGTTAATTTAATGCAAGTTATGTTAGTGTAACACAGGTAATGTGTGTATAACACAGGTAACATTTGTGTAACGCAGTTAATGGCAGTGTGATGCGGTATAACAGGCAACGTTAGTGCAACGCAGGTAACGGCAGTGTGATGCAGTATAGCACAGGCAACGTTAGTGCAACGCAGGTAACGGCAGTGTGATGCAGCATAACACAGGCAACGTTAGTGCAACGCAGGTAACGGCAGTGTGATGCAGCATAACACAGGCAACGTTAGTGCAACACAGGTAACGGCAGTGTGATGCAGCATAACACAGGCAAGCATTCTGCAACGCAGGTAACTGCAGTGTGATGCGGTATAACACAGGCAACGTTAGTGCAACGCAGGTAACGGCAGTGTGATGCAGCATAACACAGGCAACGTTAGTGCAACGCAGGTAATGGCAGTGTGATGCAGCATAACACAGGCAACGTTAGTGCAACGCAGGTAACGACAGTGTGATGCAGTATAACACAGGCAACGTTAGTGCAACACAGGTAACGGCAGTGTGATGCAGCATAACACAGCCAATGTTAATGTGATGCAGCATAACACAGGCAACGTTAGTGCAATGCAGTTAACGGCAGTGTGATGTCAATTTTTCTGTCTGTGTGATGCAGTATAATACAGGTATTGGCAGTGTGATGACAGTGTAACACAGGTAAAGTTAGTGCAACACAGGTAACAACAGTGTGATGCGGTATAACACAGGCAACGTTAGTGCAAAGCAGGTAATGGCAGTTTGCCATCCATTTCTCTGTCTATGTGATGCAGTATCATACAAATTTATTACAAAGTTAGTGCAACACAGGTAATGGTAGTGCAACACAGTATAACACAGGTAAAGTTATTGCACCACAGGTAACAGCAACTAAATGCAAGACATGAAAGTTAGTGTCATGTTAGTGTTAGTGCGCTATGACAGTGTTAGTTAGCGTAACATAAGTAATGACAGTGTAATGGACGTAACGTCAGTGTAACACAGGTAGTGTCATGCAGGAAACAGAGGTTTAACACAGGTGTAGCGAGTATGACACTAGTATAACACAGGTAATGGCAGTCTCACTGAGGTAACACTGGTCAGAATGCTAGTTCAGCTAACAATACCGAACATTTCATCTGTCTGTATCCTGCAAAATGAGCATGGTTTGTAATATTAATAATATAAACACAGCTACATCCATTTCTCTGTGGGTGTGTGTATGTGTGTGTGTGTGTATGTGTGTGTGTGGTACAAGCTACAACTCTCGACAGTAGAGAATTCTGGAAGCAGAAGCGAGAGTGAACTGTCAAACACAGCGTCCAGTTCTGCAGCCCCCACAGTTTTAACACTGCGGCCCAGAAGGGAAACCACCGGGAGCTTTTTCCACCAAAACAAACATTTCCTGCTTTCCAGGTACGAGAAAATTACCCCTCACACACTGACAATAAGACTGGGAGAGAGCGCGAGAGAGAGAGCGCGAGAGAGAGAGAAAAAATATGTCCTATATGTGCCTGTAACAATATATCCCAAATCTATTACATATATAATTGTATCTTATAATGCTACACTAAATTGACAAAAGTATTGGGACACCTACTTATTCATTATTTCTTCGGAAATCAAGGATATTAAGAAAGAGCTGATCCTGATCTTGTTGGAGTAACTGTCTCTCTCTACTGGGAATAATCCAGCTTTCTGCTAGATTTTGGAGCAGAGCATTGCTGTGAGGATCTGACTGCATTCAGTGACAAGAGCTTTAGTGCGTTCAGGCTGTTGGATGATGATCACCACCCCACCTCATCCCTTTCCAAAAGTATTGGATGGAACACCACCATCATTCCAGATGGATTAGATCAAGCAGCTGACTGCAGTCATTAGAAGGGGTGTCCACAAACATTTGGACACATTGTGTGCATGCTTATGAAAGAAATTCATATTAAATGATTGTTTCTACGACTGTCTCTATAGTTCAGATTGTACTGCTTCTATGTGTTCCCACCCCCATCGCTCACTCACACACATCCACACACACCCACACACACACACACCTCCATACCCCCCCCCCCCCCCCCCACACACACACAGTTGGGCCAATAGTGACGCATTTCCATTTCAAATGCTCTCAGCAGATAATAAAACACCACAGGCTTCAAACAAGGTCAGACCACCTACAAAACCCCCACACCATCCACCTCCTCCTCCTCACTCTCCACACTCACTCTTTCTGAGCATGAGCGTGTGTGTGTGTGTGTGTGTGTGTGTAAAAGGAGAAATCACACACTAAAACTCATGCGCCTCTCACATGCTAGCACAGTTTCAATGACTTTGAAGAACAGAGTGATCTGACTCTCTTCATCTGCCACACACACACACACACACACACACACACACACACACACACTTCCATTACAGAGAGATGAATACACACCACTGAACACACACAACACACCTAGAGTGCTTACAGTGGACGATCAGAGCCAGCATCACTGATAAAGTCAGCACAGCTGACCCAATTTACACCAGTCAGCCATAACATTAGGACCTAATACTGAGTAGGTCCCCAATGACCCTTCAAGGTGTCCTGCTGTGGTGTTTGGCACCAAGACTAACATTAGCAGCAGATCCTTCTTTAAGTCCTGTAAGTTGAGAGGTGGGCGGGGCCTCCATCAGCATCACTGAGCCTTTGGCGTCCATGAGCCAAGGTTGTCCTTCCTTGGAGCACTTTTAGTAGGTACTGACCACTGCATTCCGGGAGGAACACCCAACAAGACCTGCCTGATGTTTTGGAGATGTTCTCACCACCCCACCTCATCCCAAAAGTACTGGATGGAGCACCACCACCACCCACCTCAATGCTGGGGGGCTTTATACCCCTCAAGCCAACGTCTGGCCAATCCAAAATCTAGTAGAAAGCCTTCTTCTCTGGACAGTGGAGATAGTTACTCCAACTGATTTCAGAATCAAAAAACTTGACTGAGGTGTCCCAATACTTTTGTCCATATACTATTGTTTACTATTTGACATAATGCCAATCTGGCAGTTGTTCCTTACAATATATATATATATATATATATATAACGATTAACAGACCTTAACGAGCTATTAGGTAATGCTTCCGGTGCTCAGGCCTCTCTGCCTGGTCCACTGCAGTTTTTAGGGCAGAGTGGACGCATGACGCTGAGCTCGGCTGTTTAACATGCGAAGCCCCCAGCTGGACGTCTTGTCGTAGTTCATTGAAACCAGAAAGACAAAAGTGTCAATAGGAATATCTGGATTGAACGGCGTGTCTAACGAGGTTCCGACACTGGACGTCCTCTGGAGAACTGACCAGATGACCCTGATGGAGGCTGGCACTGTAAATGATGTGGTGTGTGCAGGGCTGCTGCGTGAGAGGGGGCCGGGGGGCAGCAGTGTAACTGTCCTGCATGCATGATCAGCTATATACCACACTCGGTTAATTGACCTCAGCCGGTTCACACACTCAGACACACACAAAAACACACACACACACACACACACTGCCCAGTTTATGGAAAAGGACACTATGTGTCCAAATGTTTATGGACACCCCACTTCTAATGATTCTAATGAATCCAGTCAGCTACTATACAGATGGGCAAATGCACACACACGCAGCTGGTCTAGTGCCTAAAGAGAAGTACTGCCAATACAATAGGACCCTCTGGAGCAGATAAACATACATGAACCTACTGGCACCATGCCTCCTAATGCCAGGCGTGGGCTAGAGGTGTATAAGGCCCCCCAGCATTGAGGAGCTGTGGAGCAGTGGAGGAACTGTGTTCTCTGGAATGATGGATGGTGGTGGAGCTTCATCCAGTACTTTTGGGGTAAATAGGGGAGTTGGGGATGATGAGGTGGGGTGGTGGTGATCAACATCCAACATCCTGACCTCACTAATGCTCTTGTCGCTGAATGCAATCAAATCCTCACAGCAACGCTCCAACTGAAAACATTGGGGGTGTTTTAAAACTTTTGACTGGTAGTGTACACATGCCTGTCTTTTGCAAATGACCTTTGTAAACATCTGTGGGCAAAAATACGCAATACTGGATTCATGACACACATACACACACACTCACTGAGTCACATCCAAACAGGCCACAGTAGGTTTACACACAGGTCAGCACAGTCCACTTCAAATTACTTCAAATGACCACTAATCTGACCGCCGTCACGAATACACCTCACTGAGCTTCAGTGAACAGACAGTCATTATTGTCCTGCTCAGCTCACCTACTGTCAGCTGATCAATCAGATCCCGTGTCTGAGAGAGGGAGAGAGAGAGAGAGAGAGCGAGAGAGAGAGAAAAAGAGAGAGAGGGAGAGAGAGAGAGAGAAAGAAAAAGAGAGAGAGGGAGAGAGAGAGAGCGAGAGAGAGATAGAGAGAGAGAGGGAGAGAGAGAGATAAGTAGGGAGTGTGATGAGGGAGATGAAGACTGAGCAGCAGGAGAGAGAGGAGCGAATGAACAGAGCTGGGAAAGGAAAGGGGTGTAGGGATATGGAGGGAGTGAGTGGAGGTGTGAAGCGAGGGGAGTGGTGAGTCAGACACCATCAAAAATGGCAGAGAGAAAAACTAGAAAGGGTGACAACGAGACAGGAGCTGATGGGGGGGTGAGTCAGAGACTCAGACAGAAGGGGGGAGTGTGTATGTACTTTACTGTACTTTACTGTACTTTACTGAATTCCTGACCTTCCCTGTACTTTCCTGGTTTGACTGTGCTGTACGGACATTTACTGAGCTTTACTGTAATACTATACTCTACTGTAATACTGTACTTTACTGTAATACTGTACTCTACTGAGCTTTACTGTAATACTGTACTTTACTGAGCTTTACTGTATTACTGTACCCTACTGTAATACTGTACTTTACTGTAATACTGTACTTTACTGAGCTTAACTGTAATACTGTACTTTACTGAGCTTTACTGTAATACTATACTCTGTAATACTGTACTTTACTGTAATATTGTACTCTACTGTAATACTGTACTTTACTGAGCTTTACTGTAATACTGTACTTTACTGAGCTTTACTGTAATACTATACTTTACTGTAATACTGTACTTTACTTAGCTTTACTGTATTATGGTACCCTACTGTAATACTATACTCTACTGTAATACTGTACTTTCCTGTACTTTACTGTGCTCTACTGAGCTTTACTGTAATACTGTACTTTACTGAGCTTTACTGTACTTTACTGTAATACTGCACTTTACTGAGCTTTACTGTACTTTACTGAATTCCTGACCTTTCCTGTACTTTCCTTACTTTACCTTTATGGGACTTGGCTGTGCTTTACTGATTTTTACTGTATGTTACGGTACTTTACAATACTGCTGTACTGTACTTTTATGTGCTTTACTGTATTTTTTTGCCCATTACTTTATTACTGTACTTCACTGTACTGTACAGAACTTTACTGTGCTTTATGGGACTATATTGTACTTTACAGTACTTTACTGCCAGACTTTACTGTACATTACTGACTGAAAGGAGAGAGACTGAAAGTAAAGAGAGAGAAATAAAGAAAGAGGCAGAATAACTCAGGTACAGTGAGTCAGAAGGAGTGGGAGTGAGCAATCGAGGCCTTATGGTGTCATGGAAGTCACACACACACACACACACACACATGGCTCAGGTACGGCAGTGAGTCAGTGGTGTGTGTTTGAGATGTGTGTATCTCTGGTTGTGTCTGCAGGGTGACTAATGTCTTCCTCCGTTTGCCGCCTCATCCGCACAGGGATGAAACACACCTGCAGTGTGACGCTGCCGCCGCTTCAGGCCTCCGTTTAAACACTGCGCTTCATGTGCAATCAACACCAACCAGCTAGAGTGAGCTCGAACAGGCCTGGGGGTGCAGGATCAGCCCCCATGTGGAGTTTCAGACTCGGAGCTTTCACTTTTACTTACTAACGTTTATTAACGAGAAAACACACTCTATATACATTTACATATATCTGCCAATTCAGCCAATAGCTGTTTAGCTCTTTTTTGTGAACATTTGCATTCAATCACCTGTTCAGTCTACATGAATTAAACCTGTTCATTGGTTTTGTGATGTCACAAGCATTATCAATTTGCATAAATCTGCAAATACAGCCCACGATATATTATTTATTTTTAGCTCATTCGTTGCTTTCGTGATGTCACAAACCCGATTAATTTGCATTTATCCAGATATTCAGCCTATAATCATTTTTATTTATTTATTTATTTTTAGCTCATTTGTTGTTTTTATGATGCCATACATAGATCTATTTGATCTATTAGATCATAGGCCATTCATTACTTTTGTGATGTCACAAATAGACCAATTCGCATATATAGTATCTACTATTCCAATATACAGCTTCTTAAGCCGATTATTGCTTTTGTGATGTCACAAACATGATAAATTTGCATATATCCGCAAATACAGCCCACAATAATTGATTTCTTTTTAGCTCATTTGTTGTTTTTGTGATGTCACTGGTTAATTTGCATATATTTCTGCCAATTCAGTCCACAGTTGTTAAGCTCATTTGTTGTTTGAGTGATGATAGTGAGGAAAGGGACAGTACTTTTGACTGTCATTAAAGCGTACAATAGAAAACAGTGTGAAGAAATGCGCTGCGGACGTACGTAAAAGTGTGTGTGTGTGTGTGTATTTTCACACTGTGAAATCAATTCACAGTAATTATGAGCACTATTGCGACTGTGATATTTGTATTTATTATTACGAGTCGGCAGTCTGCACAGCCAGTCACCAAAACAAACAGAAAATTAGGAGAGACTGCTGAAGCCACACGAGACGCGCTGTGAGACGGATCGAGGGAGGGGAGGAGAGCGCCTGCTTGTTTTTCCATCTCCTCAGCCGGCCCGGGTAATGAAACACACTGACCGAGCCGCAGCCTGACCCACAGCACAGCAATCTGCTTTCCGTGGGCAGCCTTTAGTCAGAACCCTGCACGTGTGAGTTCAAGTGTGTGTGTGTGTGTGTGACAGAGTGTCAGTGAGAGACAGAGAGGCTGATTGCGTGTGTTGACATTTCACTACTGTCTGTGTGAAGTTAGCTGAGAGCGAAGCTCGCCAACAAGCATCACACACTCAAAAACGACAGAGCGAGCAGCCGCTGAGATCACACTGCCGCATATGAAGGGCCTCAAAATATTTGCATATATCCACCAGCTCAGCCTATAGCCCTTTAGCCCATTCACACTGCTTTTGTGATGTCACAGCATTTACATACACCCATGCCTTGCTTTTGTGATGTCACAAAAACCCAGCATATTTGTGTGCTGGGGGGCTTAATACCCTCCAGCCCATACCTGGCATTATTAGGCAACATGGTGCCAATAGGCTCATTGTGTTGATCTGCTCCAGAGAGCCCTATTCTATTGGCAGTACTACTCTACAGGGACTAGACCATCTGTGTCTGCAGCAATGGGTGCATCCTAAAGTAGCTGAATGCATCCATAACAAGAGATGTCCACAAACTTTTGGACAAGTAGTTCATGTACTTCACACAGTCCGACAGTAATCAGTAATCAAACCCAGCGCTACCAGGGACCTCGTCTCTACTGCAGACACATCGAGCTCCACAAACAGTTCCTGACCGGGCCGCAGGTCAGAGGGACTCGAGTAGGATCCGTCTGATTGGTGCATTCGCTGTGAATGTGGGGGAAAGACTGGACTCGCCACGCTGCTGTAGTTCATTGATCTGCGAGATGAAATCACTGACTTGTGCTCGGCTCCCTTTTTTTTTCACCCACCAGAACGGTCCGGCCGGCCAGCGTGTCCGGCCAGCGCTATCTAAGGCCTAAGACTGAAAGCACTGATCCAAATCCAACACTATCTGCACTACCTGCAGAACACCTGAGACCCGAGGCGTGCAGCCCGGTACTGTCAGACCCAGAGGAAAGGCTGGAGAGGTGGATTAGAGGGCCAGTGTCCCACTAGTGCAGTCTTTGTGTGCTGCTTTCTCCCCGGAGTCCGACCGAAAACAAAGGCCATAGGTCATTTCACGAGTTCTGACCATGCTGTCAGCATATCGTCACTGTCCAAAGACTTGTGTTCAGAGCGACTTTTAGGTAGGTACACCCCCCAAAGGTGAAGAAGGGAGGAGATGGTGGGAGGTGGAGGGTGCCAAGTTATTCCGTGCAGTGACGGTGTGAGAATGAGTGTTGAGTGGGAGGAATTTGGGGCGTGGACCATCTCCCAAAGTGATGTCACAACTCCGTTTAATACCTTCAGTTCTAGAAATATTTATGTTTGCCTATAAGATGGGTATATGCAAATGAGCTTTGCTCTGATTAGCTGCCCATACATATATAAATAAAGAAACACGGTTTTCGAATGGACCCTTTAATTAAAACTAATAATAACAAGACAAGCTAATTGCATATACCCACCAAATTCAGCCTATAGCGCTGTACATACACCGATGTCTTGCATATATATATATATATACTGTTATTCCATATATATTAAAATAATATATAAATTGAGCTAAACTGCTGTTGGCTGAACAATGATCTGTTTTTTGTGACACAAATGCTGAATTGAAAACAGGGCAGGATATATTGGGAAATCTGGCAGTTTTGAAACTTTAATCAAATTTAGAGATTGTGTCAAACTCTGTTATTTACAAAACAAAATCAAAATAACAAAAAAGTTTTCATATGGGTCCTTTAATTCGATATAATTATTTTACACTCTAATAAGAGTTAGATCTAGATTCTAACAGCGTCTTTTCTGTTGGCAAACATACATCCACCTTTCAAGCTTATGTAATGAATATGCAATGCATCAGTTATCAAGAGCACATGTCTATATATGTGTGTGTGTGTGTGTGTGTGTGTGTGTGTGTGTGTGTGTGTGTGTATGTTTGTGTATGTTCAGCAGACTTCTGCAGTAGGTGTTGACTAATGTAGTCATCATAGGGGAGATGATTAATGCAGATTAACACTTCCCTCCTGTGGCATTATGCTAATTCGACCTTGATTGTGTATGTGTGTGTGTGTGTGTGTGTGTGTGTATTTTTGTGCATGAGCATGCCTTGTCTTACCCCAGGTGATCTGCATATCTCAACATTACCATACGCCATGCAAACAAACCACTACGGTGCAAAACGTGCTCATTAACCAGATCAGCTTTCCATGAAATTGCAGAAATTCCCTGTGTTCAAGAAAACGCCCGGCGTCGATTTCCAGCAGCGCTCGTCATTCAGGAAGAACAAAGACCTTGTCTTTTGTTTTAAAAAACACGATCGATTGTCGGACCATATTTGGCGACCAAGCTGCAAAAGCAGTCGCTGCTATTGTGATGTCACAAAAACCCACATTTACATTTACATACAGCAGCCCATTAGCACATTAGCTCCGCCCACTCACACTGACACTACAAAGAGAGCCTCTTGTGGCCTGCTTTTGGAAAATCCAGTCAACCAATCAGAACACACCGAACTCATTTACATACAGTACATTAGTCTGTCCTAAGGCATGTCCTAAATTACACTGATCAGCCATAACATTAAAACCACCTGCCTAATATTGACAGCTCTGGAGGTGTCCTGCTGTGGTATCTGGCACCAAGCAGCAGATCCTTCTTTAAGTCCGGTAAGTTGGGAGGTGGGATCTCCGTGAGGATCAGTGAGACTTAATGAGACCCTGTGGTCGGTTCACTTTTGGTAGGTGCTGACCACTGCATTCCGGGAACACCCCACAAGCTGTTCTGGAGACCTTCTGACCCAGTCTTTGTCTAAACCATCACAGTCCGGTTCTGGGCAAAGTGGCTCAGATTCTCACAACCTTTTTTCACCTTCATCATCTTCATCAGCTTCGAGATATGCCGACTTGTTGGAACCAGATCACCAGTGTTATTCACTTCACCTGCCAGTGTTTTAATGTTATGGCTGATGGCTGTGTATCGTCGCTTTAGGTCTTGTCGAGTACCATGCCTCCAGTGGTCAGATCTGGCGACTGGGTCAGAACCTCTCCTAAACATCAGACGGGTCTTGCAAGGTGTTTCTGGTGTGCAGTGGTCACTAAGTACCTACCAAAAGTGCTCAAAGGAAGGACAAGGGCAGGGTCATGGGTGCCTATGGCTTGTTGATGCTCATGGAGGCCCACCCACCTCATAATTTAGAGTCTTGGTACTAGATATCACAGGAGATCGTCTGAGGTCAAGGACAAGGGCAGGGTCATGGGCGCTGATTGGTGTATATTTCGTCGCTTTACAGGAGACTGACCAGTCACACACTGTCTAAAAGTTTAGAATCCGTCACAGCGAGACGGATACTGTAGAAGGAAGCTTTCGGAAGAAGAGCTGGCCTGATCATCAGTGTTATTCACTTCACCTGCCAGTGGTTTTAATGTTATGGCTGATTGGTGTGTTTGGTCGCTTTACAGGAGAAGGAAAAAAAGGGAAATCCTCTTAACTTTCAATGGAAGTCAATGTAAACGATTTCTATTGGTCCATTCATCCCGAATTTGCCATATTTACATTAGATCAAAAAGCGAGATACATTAGATGTCCTGTAAAAGATGACAGGGCTGGATCCTCTGGATTTTTCCTCTTCCAAATCAAAGGCTTCCATCAAATATGTGAAAATATGTGAACAGGCTGACTTTGTGCGTGGGAGACGAATCCTTTAGTGAGGTAACCTCCACCAAATCCGCCGACTGATTGATTGTGAATACAAATCTTGCTCGCTCTCCCTCGCGCTGCTGTAAATTATTCAGAAGACTGTGAACACGTCGAGTCTAATTCAAGGACAGAGCTTCCCTGAACTTCTCTAAACTTCTTATCTAAACTCTTCAAGGACGAAGTGGAAAAGGCAAATAGATTTGAGACCTTCTTTTATGTATTTTCACTGCGCAGCGTAGCCCCAGGCAGCCCCCTTTATTCTGCAACCACTGCTGATTCCACTGTACACGCTCCTCACGGTGTGACTAACATGCTAATCATGGCGGCGCCGGCATGCTGTTGTTCTCCCTAGACTTGCTAGCTCTCTTGCTAGGGTGCACTGTCGCACTCACTGAGGAGTTCTGACCAATCACACGCTGTCTAGACAAGAACCTAAGTGTGATGTTCTAGACGACTGGGTCAGAACATCTCCAAAACATCCGATGGGTCACTAAGTACCTACCACCAAAAGTGCTCCAATGAAGGACAACGGCAGGGTCATGGGTGACTATGGCTTGTTGATGCTCATGGAGGCCCCGCCCACCTCATAACTGTCTTGGTAGTCTAGATAGTCTTGGTACTAGATACCACAGAAGATCGTCTGAGGTCTTGTGGAGTACCATGCCTCCAGTGGTCAGATCTAGCGACTGGGTCAGAACATCTCCAAAACATCAGACGGGTCTTGCAAGGTGTTTCTGGTGTGCAGTGGTCACTAAGTACCTACCAAAAGTGCTCAAAGGAAGGACAACCGGTGAACCAGCGACAGGGTCAGGGGCGCCTATAGCTCGTTGATGCTCATGGAGGCCCCACCCACCTCATAACTTAGAGTCTTGGTACTAGATACCACAGGAGATCATCTGAGGTCTTGGGAGTACCATGCCTCAGATGGTCAGATCTCGAGGCATGATATGCAGGGATGGTTTTAATTGGAGCAGCAGGAAATGTATATTTTAAACTGTGGGCGTATTGTTTAGGTATTAGGGGTCTAAGCACCAACGGTTCTCGATTCCCACTTGAATTGTTAGGATGTCTAAACCGTCTAATTGGATCTCCACCCTGACCCTAGAAACATCAAGTCTGCACGGCAGCTCCATACATAAACAACCTACAGATTTACAGGTCCAGTATTTGCAGAACTTTTAAAGCAGGTGACTTCCAGGAGCTCCAGGAGATCCGGCTGTATCTTCAGACACATTCTGATACGTATAAAGCTTTCTCAATGGTTCCAGGATGGGATGTTTGGTTCTGAGATGGAACGTTAACCGATTAAGAGGTTCTTTACACATCTTATTTAAAAACTTTTACAAAAGCATTGGCTCTCAACCCAGTGCTGCCAGGTCCATCAGGGGATGCAATTGTCCTTCAAGACCATCAGACCATCCAGGGGTCCCTAAAGACCAGTTTGAGCCATCCATTCAAAAAGATCTTCTACAAGGCGCTCACCAAGCCTCCTCCTCCAAACCAAAACCACACACCTCCTCAATCACCTCAAGCACCTCTGAAGGCAATTATTAGGCGGCTCAGGTGCATCATTTATTTTCAAGGGTGCCTGAGAGCAAGAGACTGAAGTGAGGACCTTCACGTTGGCTCTTCAGGTCTGAGGGGGTTAATGACTGCAGTTTAAAAGATGCCGAAAGATGGATGGGCGACTTCTTACACCCTCAGCACGAACGGGCGATGATGGTGGAATTCCTACGCCATGTCCCGGACCTTTCCTGTGTCTGTCCGTCTTATTTTAATCATCCTGCAGGTCACTGGACAGCCATGTTAGCACTTGTGCGCCCAAACTGGCTCTGACAGGTGACCTCACCCTCAGATAACCCCACCCTGCCAAACTCCCCCTTCAGGCACCTTCACACACAGCTGCCAGACGATCGGAGATGGCCCGTCTGAACCGAAGCCTACTGAGGAGGAATCTACTGATGAAATGCAGAAGGAGAGGGTGCAGGTGGTCTTGCTGGACACTGACTTGCTGTCATTATACATTTGCACACTCTAACCCCTGCACTGCTGCCACTCTACAGTTATACTTTTTAACCATTGCCACTACATAGCTGCGACTGATTTGCTGCCATTATATATTTGCACACTCTAACCCCTGCACTGCTGCCACTCTACAGTTACACTATTTAACCATTGCCACTACATAGCTGCCACTGATTTGCTGCCATTATATATTTGCACACTCTAAACCCTGCAGTGCTGCCACTATGCATTTTGTACTCTTTAACCACTAGCACTAAATAGCTGCCACTGACCAAGTTTTTTATTATTGCTTAGGGATTACTATTGCTATAGTATTGCTGTCATTATTCATTTACACACTCTAACCCCAGCATTGCTGCCACTTTGCATTTATATTCTTATACCACTGCCACTACATAGCTGCCACCGACTGCATTGCTGTCACTATACATTAATACGCACAAACCATTGTTTTGCTGCCACTCTACATTTATACTCTTTAACCATTGCCACTCTAAAGCTGCCACAGCTTTGCTGCTGCCACTCTACATTGATACACTCCAACCCCTGCATTGTTGGCACTGCTTCTGCTTTACCTGACTGCCACTGAGTGGACTCAAAAAGCTGTGGGATACACTGGCTAACAAAAACTATGTAGGGCAGATGGAGGCACCCAATCAGGGGAAATCTTTCCCAAACATGACTTGGTTTGGGACATGACTTGAAGGCACCTTACTTGCGAGAGCTGCTTCAACAGACTCCATTTCAGAAATCCAATCCAATCTCGCGTCTGATTCCGAACCAGTTTCCAGGAGGAGAACCATGTTGTCTCTTTTTTCCCCCCTCGACGGTCCATTCTTCTCAGTGTGACATTTTATGGTTTCTTTCACACGGAAAGGACAACCATTACAATGAAGGGCTGAATTTGCATGGAGCAGTCCTTGATGGCTTGCGCTTGGCTGGACAGGCCCCATTGTCTGATGGTATTTATGATTTGCTTTGCATAATAGACGTGACTGACACGTGCTGTGTGCCGGCGCGTGGTGCTGCGTGGTTGGCTCGGCCTGTGCTTTTATTCTCTCCATCCTCGTCTGTGCGTTTTGGCCACAACCAGTCATTATCACGCAATATGATTACGTCTCTCTTTGCTGCGTTTGTGTTTTTTTTCTAAAGCCCTGCTTCACTTCACTGCCTCATTTCCTTTTAAATGAAAGCTTTTATTTGTGACATCTGAGGTTTGTTTTGTCTGCTTTGTCCAAATTCGGCCCATAATTGCCCCTCTGTTTTGGCTCGCCCAGGGTCGTACGTTCTGCCCTGCGGTGCCTCTTTAATTAGCCGCGAGAACAGGACGGGCTGTTCCTGCGTGGACGGGCGGACAGGCCGCTGTGTGGCACGACAAATTAAAGAGAAAGTAGAGCCCCCTGATTGAATGAGAGATAGCCTGTCCTCATTTTGTGTCCATTTCCCACTCTGTCCCTCTGTCTCTCTCTCTTTTCTGTCCCTCTCTCTTGCCTCAGGGCCTCTTCAGGGCACTAAAATAACAGCCTGGTAAATGACACTGTTTGCTGGCCATGAGCATTACTGTTGACACCTAAAAGCCCCCCGAGATGCTAATGCTAGTCCAGTAATGAATGAAAACGAGCCTAAAAGCACAGAATCACTTTTCTTCTCTGTTAGCTGTTAATCACCAGAACACCCTTATCCAGAGAAATGGCTCGGTGCTGATGCTCTTCGGGTGCTTGTAAGGCTCTTTAGCGTAGGTTAGCGCTTAGGCTAAGCTCTTACCTGATAGCCTTACGAACACCCGTCACATCCGCTTCTTCGCTTCATAACCGAGCCATTTCTCTGGGTAAGGACGTCCTGGTGTTGTTTTGCACTCCATAAAACATAAGAGTAGACGTCCAGATGTTTTTTAAATGTAGTGTCTTCAGGTCCTCCTGAAGGTGGAAGGTGGAGGATATTTGCTATGTAGCGTCCCACAGCACTAGGAAGCTGGTTAGCTTTGCTCTAAGTAGCTGTAAACAGTGTTAAATCGCCTGTGGGAAGGTTGGGTTAGCATAGCTAGCTAACTTTTTGATACGAAATTAATTTGATTGAAGAAACAAACATAGCAAAAAATAAGGTGGATAACCATGATGTTTTCTTTGGGAACTATTTTCTCACGCTACACCCTGCATGTATCCCTCCACCACGAATGGATTTAAAGGCTAAAAGATTCTCAAAATGATCGAGAACAGTGGCTCAGATCAGGCAGTGTATTCGGAACCATTTGGTGTAATGGCGTTTTATAGAAGTGAGGAGCTTTCAGAGGTTCGGACGTCTGGTTCCATTCGCCACCACTGTAAGCAGTTCTGACTGAGTAAATTTCTCTAGAACGAAGCATCACACGCAAAATCCACTCTGACGCTTTTGTTTACATTTTATCCAATTAATTATTCTGAAATTTGGGAAAATCTGTTGAATTTCCCTTTAAACCAAAAGCTTGTGTCCGAATGGCGTTAAGCCACTGACCTTTTAATCCGGACGTGTGATTACGCTGAGCACTCTACTCAGTTTAGTGTCTGTTTAAAGAGTGATGGAGGAGGCAAACAGCCTACAGGCCTCCCCGGACGGCTCTTGCCAGGGCCTGACGTCTGGGAGGCCAGAAAATAACAGTGTTTGCTCGCCATGCTTCATTTAATGGCGACAAGCTGAAGCTCAGGGTGGACGACTGGCCTGAGAGAGCGACGGCGCGGGGAGAGCGGCAGGGCGAGACTGATGGAAAGAAGAGAGGGAGAGAGAGAGAGAGAGAGAGAGAGAGAGGTGGGAGGTGTGTGGAAGGTGTGGAAGGCCGGTCTGATCAATAAGCTCGGTGTAAATTGGTATTGACACGAGTCAGAACATGTAACTCCTGATCCAGCGGGTCCGGAGTCTTCAGCTGACACAATGGACACACACTGACACAGACAGCTGTTTACAGGCACGGCACGGGTTTAGGTTTAGGGCTAGTTGGGTTAGGTTAGAATTAGGTTTAGGGCTAGTCTTAGGTATAGGTATTACTTAGATATGCATTAGGGTTAGCAGGGTTTGGTTAGGCTTGGGTGTAGGTTAAGTTTAAGGTAAGGTTTAGGCTTAGGTTAGGATTAGGTTTAAATGTAGGCTGCTGAGGTCTAGATTAGGGTCAGGTTTAGGGTTAGTTTGGGATTAGGTTTAAATGTAGGCGGCTGAGGTCTAGATTAGGGTCAGGTTTAGGGTTAGTTTGGGATTAGGTTTAAATGTAGGCTGCTGAGGTCTAGATTAGGGTCAGGTTTAGGGTTAGTTTGGGATTAGGTTTAAATGTAGGCAGCTGAGGTCTAGATTAGGGTTAGGGTTAGGGTAGTAGAGTTAGTTTAGGATTAGGTTTAAATGTAGGCAGCTGAGGTCTAGATTAGGGTTATGTTTTGGGTTAGTAGGGTTAGGTTAGGATTAGGTTTAAATATACTTACTGAGGTCTAGATTAGGGTCAGGTTTAGGGTTAGTATGGTTAAGTCAGGTCTAAAGTTAGGTGTAGGTTACTGAGGTTTAGATTAGGGTCACTTAAGTTTAGGATTAAGTTTAGGTTTAGGTACTGAGCTTAAGTGTAGGGTTAAGATTAGATGTAGGGTACTTATCTTAAGTTTAGGATTAAGTTTAGGTTTAGGTTACTGAGCTTAAGTGTAGGGTTAAGTTTAGATGTAGGGTACTTATTTTAAGTTTAGGATTAAGTTTAGGTTAGGTTACTGAGCTTAAGTGTAGGGTTAAGTTTAGATGTAGGGTACTTGTCTTAAGTTTAGGATTAGGTTTGGGTCTTGGCTACTGAGGTTTAGTTTAGGGTTAGGTTTTGGTTACTGAGGCTAAGTTTAAGATTAGGTTTAGGTCTAGGTTACATGTCTACAATAATACAAACATCAGTGGCGGTTCTCCAAACATATTGTAAAACAAACATATTTATATATGTGTTTGTGTGTGTGTGTGTGTGTGGGGGGGGGGGCTGAAGGTTTAGATTAAGAGCTCCAGGCGCTATTGCTAATCTTCATGCATCCCTGCCTGCAAATCGTCTCCTCAAAATGATAAACACGCTAAAAACACACCTGTCACTCCAGCTCTTCGTCTGGATGTTGGTGCTGAAGGCCGTGGCTACAGCCGAGCTGCTCTAATCCGTCTGAGCACACACACCTGCACGGCCCAGATAGAGCGCGCACAGAGCCGACGTCACGCTGCTCCTCTGCAGCGCCGACCTGACTTCCTCCACTATTCCTCCACGCAACCGCCTACACACACA